>NC_091191.1:19895225-19937725 GCF_040958095.1 Procambarus clarkii | reverse complement strand
CTACTATATACATGCCTCACCTGTGACAGGAAAAAACATGTTTTTTTTTTAGAAGCAGCGCCATCTGTAGGACGTATGAGCAACACATCCTGTAATCTCCAAAAGTTCTTCACCGATTGCTTTGAAATTTTGACACAACGTTCCTTTAGAATAGGTGCATGTTTTGATTTACCTGCTATTTTAATGCCACAACTGTGACAGGTAAAAACATACATTATTTGAAAAACAGCACCATCTGTTGCACGTAAGAGCAAAATACGATATACAAGAAATGTTACGATTCAATTTCAATGTTTCCAATTGCATTTATATAATGAATTTTCATAGATTTTGATTTATTTTCATTTCGATTAAATTATTTTGTGTGACATTGCGTTGGAATTGAGCTGTGTTGTTAACGATACCGTTCATTTCTTGGGTATAGCTTATTTGTTTCTTTTTTCATTGTTTTTCACTCAGTTTTATTACTGTTCATCTTATTTTTCAGTGCAATGGGTGGTGAAATTGAGATGTGTCGTGAATTGAAATGGTGGTGAAATCGGCGTGTGAATTGAAATATTTCGTTAGTATTTTTTGTTTTTGTTTTGAAAATAAGAAAATGGACAACACGTTTATTTCACAGCTGCAAATGTGCAACAAACAGCTATGAATCCACCGGCTACAACGTTAACTGCTTTCTTCACGTTATGTCAAAATGACGTGTTTGCAAAAACATTGCTGTATTCGGAAGTGCCTACGTCTTATACATGGAATGCTAGTAGAAAATCATTTGAACGACGTAAACGAGGAGACCGAGTCGCCGGACAACCTGGCATATTCAAACAAACTACGATAGGCAGACTGTACACCATGCATTTCAATCATGAGGAATGCTTCTTTCTTCACAAGCTGTTGGTAAATGTGCCCGGCCCAACCTCTTTCCAGCAATTGAGATTTGTCAGCGACGTAACAAATGCCACTTTCCGTAGTGCATGTCAAGCTCTGAATTTATTGGAGAACGACCGACACTGGGATGTATGCATTAATGATAGGTGCAACACCTCAGATCCAAATCAAATTCGTGCATTGTTTGCAATCATATAAACCACCGGCTCTCCTTCATCTCCAACACAGTATGGGAGAAACACAAATCGCACATGGCTGAATATATTGTCCATTTAATACGCAAGGAAAATTCCATTATGAATTTCAAAGCAGAAATCTACAAAGAAACGTTGATAATGATTTAAGATTTGTGCTTAGAAATCGCGAACAAAGTTCTCATTCAATTGGGAATGCCATCACCGAATCGATCTGCTGCTGTTTTATTCAATGTAGAATTGGGTAGTGAACAAAATTACAACACAAGTGATTTGTTATCGTATGTGCATTCTAATATTCTTAAGCTAACGCTTGAGAGAAAAGGCATTTACGATCAAATAATTCATACTGTCAATAACGGGTTTGGAGAAATCTTCTTAGATGCGCCAGAAGGAACTGTAAAACCTTTCTAATTACATTGATTTTGGCAGCATTTCAACTAAAAAATTGCATAACCTAAGCTCTTGCATCGGAATAGCTGCGACATTGCTACCAGGTGGAAGAACTGCTACTTCGGCTTTGAAATTGCCATTGAACATGCAGTTCATTGAAACTCCCACGTGCAACATTTCCAAAGCATCCGGCATGGGAAAAGTATTGCAGATATGTAAACTGATTGTTTGGGATGAATGCACAATGGCCCACAAAAAAATCGCTCGAGGCTTTTAATCGATCATTGCAAGATTTGCGTGGAAACATCAGACCATTTGGGAACGCATTAATATTGCTTGCAGAAGATTTCATGCAAACATTACCTATAATTCCTCAATCGACACCAACGGAAGAAATAAATGCTTCCCTAAAATACTCTACTATGTGGCGCCACGTAAAGATGTTAAAATTAACTATAAATATTTGTATCCAGCTGCAAAACGACTCATCAGCTGAGATATTCTCACATCAATTTCTGGAAATTGAGAACGGAAACGTGCCGGTTGATTTGACCTCAGGACGAATTTTATTGCCTCATAACTTCTGCAATTTAGTGACGTCAAAAGAAGAATTGGTTGAAAAAGTATTTCCCAATATTCAAACCAATTATAAGAATCACGATTGGCTGAGAGAACGAACTGTTCTTGCGGCCAAGAACAAAGACATCTAAGAACTTAACAATATTACAGTCTAACATAGAAAGCAAGGCAGTCACATACAAGTTGGTCGACACTGTGGTGGAAGCAGATGAAGCGATTAATTATCGAACGTAATTTTTTAATTCACTCGATCTGCCAGGGGATATCAACACCGCATGAACTGCAATTAAAAATCGGCGTACCAAATATCATGTTACGAAATATCAACCATTTGTTTTGGTTGCAAATCTTGACAAGACCTTTCAAAGGCGAAGATGTCCTCATTCCTCACATTTCTATGATTCCAACGGATTTGCCATTTCAATTTAAAAGAATGTAATTCCCAATTCGATTGGTGTTTGTAATCATTATCAACAAAGCTCAGGCCCAATCTTTAGAATTGTGCGCTTTAAATCTAGACACGGATTGCTTCTCACATGGACAATTATATGTGCTTGTTCTAGAGCCGGCAGTCAGACAATCTCTATATCTTCACAGACAGTGGAACAATAACAAATATTGTATACCCACATGCATTATGAAATTAAACATGTTAGGAACGTGCATTTTCGCTTTTCTTTCTTGTCCATTTAACCAGACTGAGCCACAGCAATGCGTGGCGAGCACAGCTAGTCTATATAAATATAAATGGAAATGTTCGTTTGTTCAAAATCGCTAATCTCCGAAAGTTCTTCACCAATTGTTTTGAAATTTTCACACAACGTTCTATTTGCATCCGAGCAGGTTTACATATATATAGTATACAGATGTCACGTCTGTGACGGTAAAAAAAACATGTTTTTTTCTGAAAAACTGTTTTTCATGTTTTTTTCATGTGAGGGAAATCTTCGAAACCTCTTTACCCACTGCTTTGAAATTTTGACACAACGTTGCATTCGAATAGGGGCGTCTTTTTATATATCTACTATATACATGCCTCACGGGGATTCGCTCGCTGACCACCAGGGGGTCAAGACGTGCTCACCTGACCTGCCAGTTGTTGCCTGGTGTTGCGTGGTGGCGGGTGTGGGTTGTGGTGCGATCCGCTTCTTGCCGGAGGACCTGGCTGGCGGTATGGTTGTTGGTGGTGTCACCCGCATCAGGCGGGTTGACACGGCGTGCCTCGATTTTTCTGAGGCTTTAGACTGGCTGACAGTGGAAACTGCGGTCATCGATGAGCTCAAAGTGGACGTTCAGGATTTGTTTGGGCTGGAAAAGCTCTCTCCTACTCGGGTGGCAGTGTCCTTCCGCTCGAGTCTGTTGTACCGGGAGTTTGTGGCGCTCTGGGACGGCTGCACGGTTTCAATCTCTACCTCGGCTGCCTGTAGACGGTTTGGATCCCTAGGGGCCGTACAATATGCGAGCGTTCATAGTGTGCCGGTGGCTTTCCCCACAAACGAGCTGAGGGCGGTGTTTGCGAGATATTGTGTGGTAGTGTTTCACCTCTTCAACACTTTGAGTGCGAGCCGGCTGTGGGACTACGTACGGGCACTCATACGCTTGTTATGCGAGTTACTTCGCCTGTTCCGTCCAGACTTTTGTATCGTGGGCTCTCGCTCCGGGTCTTTTATCAGGGCCAGACACGGACCTGTTGCCGTTGTGGTGCTGAGGGCCATGTGGCAGCCGGCTGTGACGCTCCTCGTGTTGAGGCTCCCTCTTGTTTTTTTGGAAGGTGTCTTCCACTGCTTGGATGAGCGTAGAGCTTCCTCGTCGCTTACTCGCTCTGACCTGGTGCCTGGTGTGGTTTCTGCGGCGGTTCTGGCGGGTGCTCCCTCTGGCCCTGCTTGGTCGGGCCCTGATAAGTCTGACACACCGGTGTGCTCTGTGGACCTGAGTGCTCCTGCCTCGGGTATTCTCCATTTGGTGGTTGCGGAGGTGCATCCGCGGCCGGTTGCTTCCATGCGGTCCTTGGATGCTGCTGGTGGGGTGGTGCCTGCCTCCCCTGCCGCCGGTCGTCTGCTTCCCGGGGCTGCCGGGGTTGTGGTGAGTGTGCTCTCTCCCCTGCCCTCTGCATCTTCCCCGCCCTCGGTCTCTGCATCGACTCCCTCGTCGCCTTCGGTGGGCTCCTTGCCCCCTGGTCTGTCTTCGCCTGCCGTGTCGTCCGTGATGGATTCCCCGTGTGCTGGAGTGTGCTCTCTCGCCGGCTGGGCCTGCTCCTTCTCCGTCTTCATTCTCCGGGCGTGGTGGTGGACTTGTGCCCCGTGCTGTGGAGGCTTCTGTTCTGCGTGGGCGTGCTGCGTCGGCTATGGGCCGCCCCCGCGACGGGTTCTTCTGGGGCGCCCCTTGCTGGGGGCCATAGTTCCGACGATCAGCAGCCTCATGTTAAGAGCCGTAGTTTAACTTGGGCTGAGTCGCCTCAACGGTTGTGGGCAGAGGGCCGTGATGCAATGGAGGATGAGGGTGTGGACGTCGCCCTGGTGTTTTCTGTGGTGTCTTCCGTGTTGGAAGTTGTGCCTCCTGCCGGTGGCTCCCCTTCTTGGGCGGTTGCCCCTGGTGATCGGGCCCTGGTGGTCGTGTTATTTAAGGATGGGCATCAGGGAGCTTCAACCCATGTTCCGGTTGGCGGGGGCCCTGAGGCTCCGGCGGAAGGCTCCTCCGTGGGGTTCGGTGCGGTGCCTGGTGTCGATCGTTGTGCGCGCCCTGGGGTCCAGGCTGATGTGCGGTCGGTGGGTTGCAACGGGTTGGGGGTGTCCTGAGGTTGTCCCAATGGTGCCCTCTGTTTTATGTGCGTCCTTGAATGTTCGGGGTTTGAATGCTCTTGGGGTCCAGTTGGGCCTGTTGGATGTTCTGCGGGAGCAACCTTTGGATGTGGCTCTCATTCAAGAACATAATATTCATGATGTGTCCGTGTTGCAGTGTTTGTGTGTACATTGTGCAGTTGCTGTGGCTCTATTGTGGTTGCTCCTGTGGTGGTGTGTTTGGTTTGGTGTGTGTGTGTGTGTGGGTATGCTTCTTTCTTGGCTCCTGCGTGAGCCATTGCTTTTGCCCTGTTTGGGTTGTTTACTCCGTTTTGTTTCCTCTATTTTGTTCTTTCTAGGGTGAGTGTTTGTTGTGCGTGTGTCTCTGTATATTGCTGTTAGCCCCTGTTTGTTTCTTGGGGTCTGTATGTTACTGTGCTTGCATCTTGGGCGTCTTTTTTATGTTAATTATGTATTTTGTGTACCATGTATTTTTGCCTTGTGATGTTTTTGTGGATGTGTGCGTTGTGTGTGTGCGTGTGTGTTGGTTTATTCTGTATACGTTCTTGTTGTGATTTCCATGTCCATGTAATTACTGTATTTTCATTTTGACCTGCCCGAAACGCTGCGCGTGCTTGTGGCTTTACAAGACTGTAATTACCATAATTGTATCCTCACATTCCTTATGTACATTCTTGTATATGCATAAATAAATAAATAAATAAATAAATAAATTTTTCATGTCTGTTTTATAGTTTGCCTCAGTACCTGACGTTTCTGGGTTCTGGTGATGTTCTGTGTTATTCTGTATCTGTATTTGTCTTTCTGTTTATGTATTGTGTGTTCTGCTATACCTTGTATAATTCTTTTATAAAAATAAAAAAAAATATATACATGCCTCACCTGTGACAGGAAAAAACATGCTTTTTTGAAAAACAGTGCCATCTGTTGGACATAAGAGCAACACATGCTGTAATCTCAAAAAGTTCTTCACCAATTGCTTTGAAATTTTGACATAACGTTGCATTCGAATAACCGCGTCTTTTTATTTTCTTACTATATGGATGCCACCCCCGTGACATCGATTACATTGATAAATTTTAACATTTCGATTGCATTGATAAATTTTAACATTTCAATTGCATTGATAAATTTTAACATTTCGATTGCATTGATAAATTTTAACATTTCGATTGCATTGATAAATTTTAACATTTCGATTGCATTGATAAATTTTAACATTTCGATTACATTGATAAATTTTAACATTTTGATTACATTGATAAATTTTATTTTCATAGATTTTGATTTATTTTATTTTTTATAGATTTATTTTGTGCGACATCGTGTTGGAATTGAGCTGTGTTGTTTACCATACCATTCATTTCATAAGTATAAATATAGATGCCACACCTGTGACAGGTAAAACTATGCTTTGTCTTGAAAAACAGTGCCATCTGTTGCATGTAAGAGCAACACACATGCTATACTAGATATGTTACAATTTCAATTCAATGTTTCTGATTGCAATGATAAATTGAATTTTCATAGATTTTGATTTATTTTCATTTATTATTTTGTGTGAATTGCGTTGGAATTGAGCTGTGATGGTTACCATACCGTTCATTTCGTGAGTATAGTTTATTTTTATATTTGGTCATATTTTCATTTATTTTTTAAACTGTTTTTCTTATATTTCATTGATGGGAACATCAGATCACTTGATGTTCCCAATTTTCTGATGGGAACATAAGACCATTTGGGACAGCATCGGACGAGGGAGTGGGGAATGGTGCGGATGACGAGGGGGATGTAAGTGAGAGATTATGGGGATGACAAGGGGACATGGGAGGCAGTAATGGTGAAGAAAGACAAGGGGACAGGGAAGTTTGGGATGGTGGGGACGAGGGGATGGGGGAATTGAGAATGGCGGGGAGGACAAAGGGATAGGGGAGTACGGTATAGTGGGAAGGAAGAGGGGATGGTGGAGTTGGGAATAGTGGGGAGGACGAGGGGACGGTGGAGTGGGGAATGGTTGGGAGACTGAAGAAACGGGGGAGGGGGAGGGAATGGTGGGGAGGACTGGGGGACTGGGAAGGTTGCTGTGGCTCAGCAACACACATGCACTGCTGAGCCACAGCAACGCGTGGCCGGTTACTGCTAGTATATATATAAATGGAAATGTTCGTTTGTTCAAAATCGCTAATCTCCGAAAGATTTTCACCGATTGCCTTGAAATTTTCACACAATGTACCATTCGCATCCGAGCGGGTTATTATATATATGCTATATAGATGTCACGTTTGTGACGGGAATAACATGCTCTTTCTGAAAAGCTGTGTTTTCGTGTGTTTTTCAAGTGAGGGAAATCTTCGAAACATCTTTACCAATTGTTTTGAAATCTTGACATAACATTGCATTCGAATAGGTGAGTGATTTTATATACCTACAATATAAATGTCTCACCTGTGACAGGAAAAAACGTGCTTTTTTGAAAAGCAGTGCCATCTGTAAGACATATGAGCAAGAAACGCTGTAATCTCCAAACGTTCCTCACCTATTGCTTTGAAACTTTGATAAAACGTTTCTTTTGAATGCGTGCATGTTTTGATATACCTACTCTTTAGATGCCTCATCTGTGACAGATGCGTTACTGCGTGCAACAAAAAACTGCGTTATTTGTTGCACGTAAGAACAACATACGATATACAAGATATGTTACGATTCAATTTCAGTGTTTTCGATTGCATTGATATATTGAAGTTTCATAGATTTTTATTTATTTTCATTTTGATCTAATTATTTTGTGTGACATTTCGTTGGAATTGAGCTGTGTTGTTTACCATACCGTTCATTTCGTGGGTATAGCTTATTTGTTTCTTTTTTTCACTTTTTTTCATTCCATTTGTTAACTGCTCTTCTTTTTTTTCAGTGCAATTGGTGGTGAAATATATCTGTGTCGATTGATCTGTGTTTGAATTGAAATATTTCGTTAGTATTTTTTGTTTTTGTTTTGAAAACAAGAAAATGGACAACACATTTATTTTACAGCTGCAAATGTGCAACAAACAGCTATGAATCCACCGGCTACAAAGTTAACTGCTTTCTTCACGTAATGTCAAAATGATGCATTTGCGAAAACATTGCTGTTCTCGGAAGTGCCTACGTATTACACATGGAATGCCAGTAGAAAATCATTTGAACGACGCAAACGAGGAGAGCAAGTCGACGGACAACCTGGCATATTCAAACAAACTACGATAGGCAGACTGTACACAATGCATTCCATTCATGATAAATGCTTCTTTCTTCGCAAGTTGTTGGTAAATGTGCCCGGTCCAACGTCTTTCCAGCAATTGAGATTTTCAGCGGCGTAACACATGCCACTTGCCGTAGTGCTTGACAAGCTCTGAATTTATTGGAGAACGACCGACACTGGGATGTATGCATTAATGACACGTCCAATACATCACATCCAAATCAAATTCGCACATTGTTTGCAATCATATTGACCACCGGCTCTCCTTCATCTCCAACGAAGGAGAAACACAAATCGCACATGGCTGAAGATATTATCCTTTGAATACGCAATGAAAATTCCAATATGAATATAAATTTCACAGCAGAAATCTACAACGAAGCGTTGATAATGATTGAAGATTTGTGCTTAGAAATCGGGAACAAAGTTCTCATTCATTTGGGAATGCCATCACCGAATCGATCTGCTGCTGTTTCGTTCAATGTAGAATTGATTCGTGAACACATTTACAACACGAGTGATCTGTTATCGTATGTGCAATGAAATATTCTTAAGCTAACACTTGAGCGAAAAGGCATTTGCAATCAAATAATTCAAGCTTTCAATAACGGGTTTGGAGAAATCTTCTTAGATGCGACGGGAGGAAATGTAAAACCTTTCTAATAACATTGATTTTTGCAGCATTTCGATCTCAAAATGGCATAACCTTTGCTCTTGCATTGTCCGGAATATCTGCGACATTGCTACCAGGTGGAAGAACTGCTACTTCAACTTTGAAATTGCCATTGGACATGCAGTTTATTGAAACTCCCACGTGCAACATTTCCAAAGCATCCGGTATGGGAAAAGTATTGCAGAAATGTAAACAAGATTTGCGTGTAAACATCAGACCATTTGGGAACGCATTAATATTGCTTGCAGGAAATTTCATGAAAACATTACCTGTAATTCCTCGATCGGGACCAGTGGACGAAATAAATGCTTGCTTGAAATACTCTACTTTGTGATGCCACGTAAAGATGCTAAAATTAACTACAAATATGCGTGTCCAACTGCAAAACGACTCATCAGCTGAGATTTTCTCCCATCAATATCTGGAAATTGGGAACGGAAACGTGCCGGTTGATCTGACCTCAGGACGAATTTCATTGCCTCATAACTTCTACAATTTAGTGACGTCAACAGAAGAATTGGTTGAAAAAGTATTTCCCAATATTCAAATAAATTATTAGAATCTCGATTGACTGAGTGAACGAGCTGTTCTTGCAGCGAAGAACAAAGACATCTAAGCACTTAACAATATTATTCAGTCTAACATACAAAGCAAGGCAGTCATTTAAGTCCGTCGACACTGTGGTGGTAGCAGATGAAGTGGTTAATTATCCAACTGAATATTTTACTTCTCTCGATCTGCCAGGGATACCACCACTGCACGAACTGCAATTAAAAATCGACGTGCCAATTATAATAATTTTTCTTGTTCCACTGTCTGTGAAGATATAGAGATTGTCTGATTGCCGACTCTAGAACACGCCACATATAGTTGCCCATGTGAGAAGACATCCGTGTCTAGATTTAAACCACACAATTCTAAAGATTGGCCCGGAGCTTTGTTGATAGTGATTGCAAATGCCAATCGAATTGGAAATTACAATCTCCTAAATTGAAATGGCATATCCGTTGGAATCATAGGAATGTGAGGAATGAGGACATCTTCACCTTTGATTGGTCCTGTCAAGATTGTTGCTGCTACGACGTTGCTGAATAATTGTTTACTGTAAGCGGCGTACCGTTGCTAAGCTTTCTCTGGTTGATATTTCGTAACATGATAATTGGCACGCTGATTTTTAATTGCAGTTCGTGCGGTGGTGGTGTCCCTGGCAGATCGAGTGAATTAAAAAATTCTGTTGGAAAATTAACCGCTTCATCTGCTTCCACCACAGTGTCGACGGACTTGTATGTGGCTGCCTTGCTTTGTATGTTAGACTGAATAATATTGTTAAGTGTTTAGACGTCTTTGTTCTTGGCCGCAAGAACTGCTCGTTCACTCAGCCAATCTTGATTCTTATAATTGGTTTGAATATTTTGAAATACTTTTTCAACCAATTCTTCATTTGACGTCACTAAATTTTAGAAGTTATGAGGCAATGGAATTCGTCCTGATGTCAAATCAACCAGATCGTTTCATTTCCCAATTTCCAGAAATTGATGTGAGAAAATCTCAGCTGATGAGTCGTTTTGCAGTTGGACATGCATATTTGTAGTTAATTTTAACATCTTTACCTGGCGCCACAAATTAAAGTATTTCAAGTAAGTAGGTAATTATCAAAAGACGGCACCAAACCGGGAAGGCTATATAGCACCATTAAATGTGCGGGATAATCAGAGGGCGTTAAATGTCACCGAGGATCCAATACGAGAACAGAAACGCATAAGGCGAACGATATCAAAAGTATCTGAGTCACGAAGAATACTATCGAGAGACAAGCGACCATTGGGAACGTTCGGAAAACAAGACACACGCTCGTCCTGGAAGTCAGGACATTCAACAAGGATATGCACGACAGTAAGAGGGACAATGCAATTGGGACAATAAGGAGAAGGGCGGCGCTCCATCAAGCGACCATGAGTTAAGCGAGTATGGCCAATTCGCAACCTCGCCAGGGCCGTTTCCCATCGCTGGTTACGGTGGTGGGAGGACGGCCACGAGGAAACACAACTTTTAGGAGTACATAGTTTGTTACCAGTAACAGACGACCAACAAGCCTGCCAACGGGTAAGGATGGAGAAATGGATAACCGGGTAAAAGTAAGAATAAGGAATACCTTTACGAGAGATGGGACAAGAGCGGACAGCTTCCCTGGCGGCAGCATCCGCACGCTTATTTATAGAGACACCAATATGGCTGGGAACTCAACAAAATTCAACCGACTTAAATTTACTGTGAACAAGAAACAACCAATGCTGGGTCTCCATAACCACTGGATGAACCGGATTAAAGGACCCGAGAGTCATGAGGGCACTACGAGAGTCAACAACAACTACAAAGGAAGATTGACAACGAGAAAGCAGGAGACGAAGAGCATAGAGAATAGCGTGAAACTCTGCTGTGAAGATGGTAATCTCCGGAGGTAAGCGACACATAAGTTCAATCATGAAAAACAACAGAGTAGCCAACATCGTCTGCAGACTCTGACCAATCGGTGAAGATGGAAACGGAGCAGGAGTGAGAACAAAAGCGTTCAAGGAAAAGGCGTTTTAGAACCGTAGGAGGGGTAAAAGCTTTAGTGATGCGGGTCAAGGATGTACAAAACTGCGGAAGGGGGACTCTCCATGGGGACAAAGAAGGAACAACACGAGGATAAATATTAGAAATACGAACGGAAAGAGAATCCTATAAGCGAGATAACCGGACAGAAAGAAGGAGGTGGTGAAGAGGAACAGGAACCACAGAAGGGGTAAATGTTATAGCACGACAGAGGCATGAGGAAGGATGTTGCAAGAACCGCGCAAGATAGCGAAGACAGTAGCGATCACGGCGGTCCTGGAGAGATAGGAAGCCAGTGTCAACATACAAAGCTGAGGACGGGAGTCGAACGAAAGGCAACAGAACTGAGGTGCAACCCAGTATGGTGCAAAGCATCAAGACGGTGAAGGAGAAGCAGACGAGTAAGCAGGGCAACCATAATCGAGCTTGGACAGGACGAGAAAGGAATGTAAAGCGAGGAGAGTGCGCCAATCCGCTCCCCAAGAAGTTTGGGAGTACCCGAAGGAAGGGAAGGGCCTTAGAGCACTCAACACAGGAGGTAAGAGATATGGGGAGACGAAGACAAACGAGTGTCAAGGAATAACCCCAAAAGCTTCGCGAAATCTTTGTACTCAAGGGGATGACCATAAAGTGATAAAGAGGGACGAAGAATGACCCGTTTCCGAGTAAAGGTCATGACACAAGTCTTAGTAGTAGAGAACTTGAAGCCATGATCGGTAGCCCAAGATGACACGGCATCAATCACAAGTTGAAGCCAGCGTTGAAGGAGAGGCGAATCATCACCCTGACAGCAAAGGGTAAGATCATCGACATAGAGAGTGGAGAAGACGCCTGAAGGAAGAGAGGAAAGAAGACCATTGAGGGCAACCAGAAAAAGAATAGTGCTCAGAACACTACCCTGGGGCACACCTTCGTACTGCTGAAAAGAGACAGAGAGAGCGGTACCAAGCCTCATCCGAAAGGAACGACGAGACAGAAAGCTGCAGAGAAAGAGAGGGAAAAGACCACGAAGGCCAAAAGAATAAAGCTGGGATAAAATATGATATCGCCAAGTGGTGTCGTAAGCCTTTTCAGGTCAAAAAGGACGGCAACAACGGAGGTCTTCGCAGCAAAAGAAGTACGAATATAAACCTCCAAGTTCACCAGGACATCTGTTGTGCTGCGGCGCTTGCGGAAACCATATTGAAAAGGGGAAAGGAGGTGATGGTGTTCAAGAACCACATCAGCCGAACGTTAACCATACGTTCAAAAAGTTTGCATACACAACATGTGAGGGCAATAGGGCGGAAGCCCTTAGGGGATGTTCCCACAAACCCTGGTTTGCGAACAGGGAGGACAACGGCATCGAGCCAATCCTCAGGGACTGACGACGACTCCCAGATCCGATTATACATACTCAGTAAATACTGAGACGTGCACGGAGGGAAATGGCGAAGCATCTCATAATGAATGCCATCGGAGCCCGCCGCCGTACAACCGCAGAGGGCCAGGGCAGACCGAAGTTCAGAGAGAGAGAAGGGATCGTTATAGGGAAGGCGAAGATGAGTACAGAAATCCAAAGGACAGGTTTATGCAGAAGGAAAGATTGGGGAAGATGATAACCAAAGCTAACAGAAGAAAAGTGGGAACCCAGTTCGGTAGCGACCTGCAACGGGTCCGAAACAAGAGTACCGCTGAGGTGAAGGGCCGGAGACATCGGGAACGAACTTACCCGCTATTTTGCGAATACGCTTTCAGATCTGCGGCAGAGGAGTGTCGGCTGTAATGGTGGAGACATAAGACGCCCAACTTTCATGTTTAGTTGTTCGGATGACCGTTCGGGCCACCACACTCACCTTCCGAAATAAAAGAAAAGAATCGGTTATCTGCCGGCGGCGGTGTCTCTTCCAGGCTGCACACTTACAGCGGACAGCCTGAGCACAATCTGTATTTCACCAGAGAATGCACTTCCGTGGGCCCCGAGAGGAAGAGCGAGGAATAAAGCGGAGGGCAGCGTCGAAGACGTTGTCATGAAGAAGGAGGACAGAGCGAGGGAGAGGCAGAAGGGACAGGTCAGAGAGAGCAGTACTGAGGGTAAATAGGTTCCAGTCCGCCTTAGCAAACTGCAACCTAGGGAAGGAGAGGGGAGGGTGAAAAGAGGAAAAGGTAACAAGGATGGGGAAATGGTCACTGCCATGTAGGTCATCAAGAACCTGCCACGTGAAATCTAAGTAAAGAGAAGACGAGCAAAGAGAAAAATCAAGACAGGAAAGGGTGCGAGTCCGAGAGTCCAAATGCGTGGGTTCACCAGAATTCAGAAGAGACAGGGAAGAAGAGAGGATAAACGGCTCAAGAAGGCGACCCCGGGTGTTCGTCAGAACATCACCCCAAAGGGAATGACGACAATTGAAATCACCCAGCAGGAGCACAGGCTCCGGCAAGGAGTCCAGCAGGTGTTTCAGAACGGGAAGAGAGAGCGGGACACTCGTGGGGAGATAAATTGAACAAACGGTGTACCATTTCCTCACAAAGATACAAGCAGCAGAACAATGGAGAGGCGAAGGAAAAAGTAAGGTGACAAAGGGAACATCCGAGCGAATCAAGAGAGCAGAAGAGTTAGGAGCCCCAGTGTTGCTGAGGAGGGGGGGGGGGAAGAGAGAGAAAGGAATAGCCACGAAAGCGACCAGGACGAGCACCAAGCATCAGCTCCTGGCAACAGACACAAAGGGGCGAAAACCGCGAAATCAGAAGTTGGCGTTCAAGGAAATTGGCATAATAACCCCGAACGTTCCATTGAAGAATAGACATTGACGAGAAGAGAAAGGACAACAACAGAGAACAAGGAAGAAACAAAGGTGAAAGAGGAACATAGCACGATAAAGAAGATCAGAGTCGGGATCAGAGTCAGCAAAGTCTGGGTTTGGGAGCATGGGTAAACTGAGCAAAGATGGGTGGAAGGAAGCGGGAGAATGGACCAGAGGCAGACGGGCGGGGCCCGGGGGAGGAGGAAGAGGAGACAACCGAGAGGAGCAGTTAAGGACAGCAGCAGGAAGAGGAGTAGAAAGAGGGGAGCGCACCACAGCAAGGGCAGCAACCGAGAGGGAAGCGGGGGCCAAAGAAACCTCCATAGCAAGAACAGGGGGCGCAACCACCGAAATAGGAGGAAAGGAGCAAGGGAATCAGACGTTGGGGCCATGGAAGAACGTATTGGGCAACGGATTCCAGCGTCTCAACAGAAGCTGATCGAGAGCATACACGACGGCCGTTGGGAGAGCGATGGACATCAGCCCGTACTGACAGGCAGCGGGGAGAGCCAATAGATGGAGGAGAAAGACGGGAAGGAGGATCGGAGGGAGACGAGGAAGAAGACACAGGAGACATGACAGACCGGGCAGAAAGAAGGGGAACCCCAGACAGAGGACCAAGAGGGGGACCCTTCAGGACAGAACTCAAAGGAACAGAGGAGGGGGCGGTGGGCGTATCAGGGTCCAAGGCCTGGAAACGGTTTTGAGTCTGAGGAAGGTGGGAAGGACGAGGAGAGGAAGAGCGCAACACGCGAGCATAAGAGACGTTAGCAAAAGGCGGGAGCCGGTGAACTTGGCGCCTCGCCTCAGGAAAAGAAACGCTCCTGGTGATTCAAGTTGCAGACGGCTGCCTCAAGCTTGTAATGTATACACGCACGGGAGAAGGTAAGGTGGGCCGTACTGCAATTGAGGCAGCGAGCCTGGGGAAAGTGCGAGAGTGACCTTCGAGAGTGCGAGAGTGACCTTCGAGAGAAGAGGGAGAGTGATTTAGAGTGACCTTCGTCCCCACACAAAGAACAGAGAGACAGTTCCAGAGCAGCGGAGGGCACAATGTCCAAACCTCCAGCACTTATTGCAGAGCCGAGGGGAAGGAATGTACTCCTGGATGGAGCACCTGGCACCAGCAAAAGTGACAGAGGGCGGAAGGGTCCTACCATCAAAGGTAATCTTCACAATCCGAAGGGGCTGACGGCGACGACCACGAGGAGACAGGTAAACATGTCTATCTGGAGGACAGAATGGCCCTGGGCCTCAAGGATATGCTGAATATCATTCTGGCAGTCCTGCAGATTCCGAACACCGGTTTCAATAAGGGGTGGGAGGAGAATAGTGCCAACACTGGCATTCAACCGAGCGTTCTTCGAGACCCGAACAGGGGTCTCGCCAAGGCAGGATATAGCAGCCAAGCGGGAGGATGCATCCTGAGAAGGAGCAGCAATGAAACGTGTACCGAGACGGGTGGGGTTGAAGGTGACAGAGGCATCTACGGAATCAACAAGGTGCCTATGAAGGGAGAAATCGTCAGGAGGCATAGAATCAAGAGAGAGGAGATCAAAGTATTTGGCCCACGAAGCGGGACCAAACAAGGCTTGATACGCATCAGTATGGGAAGGAATCGAGCGAGTGCGGCCGTGTCGAGGACGGCGTTGAGAACCCCCAGAGAGAGAGAGAGAGGGGTTAAAAGGTGCAGTAGTCACAACAAGAGACTGAGCCGTGCCATGAACGAGGTAGTCACCACTGGGGGCTTGGGGCTGGACCCAACCACAGAGGAGGGAGCGGAGCCGAGGAGAGTAGTCAGAAAGGCCAAAGGAGGAGCAAGGTTGGGGGCCCAATGCACCGGAGGATACAGAGCCTGGTCTTCCAGCACGGACCGACTCGGGGGCTTGGTCGTCCACCCCACGAGCCTGAGAAGGTAAAAGAGGAACAGAATTTGACATGAGTACGAAAGAATAACATTCATTCACTAATGTGACCCCACACCCACCATGGAGCCACAATTAGAGGCAGGACACCCAACTAGCCTCTATCGCCGATTATGTCGGGGCCCCCTAGGGATGCGTCTTGAGTATGCGCCCCACAAACGCCACCTTAAGAACTGTCAGTCCGTCAAGATCGGGTTCAGTGACAAAAGGAGGATTGACAATAAAAGATTCCCCTCGATGTCGATGTTGGGTACTACAGTTCTACGAGTGCAAGAGTATGCCTCCTCAAGCATCTGGGCGTCAAAATAGAAGAAGTCCTAAGGAATAACCAAAACAAGCAAAAGGTCGACAGGAAACGACAAGCAGATAGGAGAAGAGGGGGGAGAAAAACGAAACAGAAGGAAAAGGAAAAGTCGTTCAGCACAACTAGAGAGGACAGCAGCAGGAGCACAAGGTTAAATGACACAGGACTGTCCCAAGGAGCATCACTCTCTGGCAGCCGCCCACCAAGCCCCCCTCACGGCAACAAAGAGCTGAAAAGGGAGGTGGGTAGGGTATTTCAAGCAAGCATTTATTTCGTCCAATGGTATCGATCGAGGAATTACAGGTAATGTTTGCAAGTAATCTCCTCCACGCAATATTAATGCATTCCCAAATGGTCTGATGTTTCCACGCAAATCTTGCAATGATCAAGATCAATCAATCGATCAATCAATCAAGATCGATCAAGAGTCTCGAGCGATTTTTTGTGGGTCATTTTTTTTTTATTTTTACATGCGATCATGTGGATAAGTATAATAAAAGCAAAATAGAAAATAAACTAGAGCAAAACAATTAGAGCACAAAATTTAAAAAGTACAAACACGCGAAATAACAAAATAACAAAAGGTCTAAGTACAAAACACCGACCTGAAGGGCCGGTGTTTGACAACAGGGGCCGACAACCAAACCACAACAGTAAAAACAAACACAACAATAATGACAAACACAATTATTACAAACACTGGAAAATGGTATATAAATGACAACATTGCAACACATAGCACCCAAACCCTCACCCAACAACCCAATCCTCGGAACATAATTATACAAAACGAGCCTACGGGCCCCACAAACTCATATGGAGAGGCACCAATACAGAATGATAATAAAAACATAAAGGGAATACAAATACATAATACAGAAACAAAAAGAAAACTCTAACCGCAATACATGATAGGGAGAACAACAGCAGGCTGGGCCACGCTAGCAGCCCAAAGGGCACACAACACCATACAAACAAGCGCACAACCAGAACAAAAAAAAACCCATAAAAATAGAATAACAGGACATCCACAACAGACACACACACTCAAACAATCACCGGAACGCACAGGAACCGGACATACACACACAATCAGTCTGTGTGTATCAATACACACACAGTCTCTGCCGGTAACGCTGTGCGTACTAGTGGCTTTACAAGAATGTAAATACTGTACTATCCAATGTATTCTCACAAACCCAATGTACCTTCTTGTATATATATAAATAAATAAATAAATAAATAAATAAATAAATAAATAAATAAATAAATAAATCACACTAATAAACCCACAACCACAAACTGGAACACACAGGAACCGGGAAAACACACCTGCCCCACCCACACATACACAGGCACTCCACAACCATGCACACAAACAGAAACAAACCACCACACACAGCAAATAAAGAAATCACGGGCGAGGAATACATTTCTCAGACACAGGAACATATTTCTTAGGGAACTCATTCCGAGGATACTTGTTCTTATTGGCCTCCTAAATCAAATACTACATCTCGGTACGAGGACGATCCCCCTGCCTCTTCGGGACCAGCATAAGCTCAAGAATCACCAAGTCAGGCTGAAACGGCCACTCCCTAAGCTCGCCGACACAAGTCACATAACGAGGCAGGGAAGGACGAACCACCCTTCCCGAGGAAGTAGAAGACACCGAATAAGCGTATGTAGGCCGCCGAGACGGACCTGCCACCGAACGCACAGAAGGCGATGGCTGCCGAGACGGTAACACCTTCACCGATACCGCAGGAGAAACAGAAGAGACGGCTGAAGATGGAAGAGGCATCAAACCCGCCACCGAGGAAACGGGAAACGAGGAAGGGGGGCAGGGAACCCTCAGAGCGGGCAACCTTTTTCAACACCACCACCAGGTCACTACGCGCACCATGACCCATCACTAGGGGAAACCACTTAACCACGAAGAACCGGAAACATCCGACGTGGGCGACGCACCCGAAGCATGATTCACAGGCGCCACACCAGAAGGAGAGCCCGAAACACCAGCACCAGCAACCACAGGCACACGCACCTCCACCACCACCATGGAATGCGATGCAAGTGGAGCTGCCCCATCGTCGCCGGAAGATCCACAGTCGTTTAATTCACCAACATCAGCCCAGGCAGAAGAAGAACGCCGGGAACGATTAGGCTCCGGCCGCACATCATCAGATTCGGAGGCAGACTCAGAGACACGTACTCACCTATTTGTACTCACATATTTGTGCTTGTTGGGGTTGAGGTTTGGCTCTTTGGTCCCGCCTCTCAACTGTCAATCAACTGGTGTACAGATTCTTGAGCCTACTGGGCTCTATCATATCTACATTTGAAACTGTGTATGGAGTTAGCCTCCACCACATCACTGCCTAATGCATTCCATCCATTAACTACTCTGACACTGAAAAAGTTCCTTCTAACGTCTCTGTGGCTCATGTAGGTACTCAGTTTCCACCTGTGTCCCCTTGTTCGCATCCCACCAGTGTTGAATATTTTATCCTTGTTTACCCGGTCGATTCCTCTGAGGATTTTGTAGGTTGTGATCATGTCTCCCCTTACTCTTCTGTCTTCCAGTGTCGTAAGGTGCATTTCCTGCAGCCTTTCCTCGTAACTCATGCCTCTTAGTTCTGGGACTAGTCTAGTGGCATACCTTTGGACTTTTTCCAGCTTCGTCTTGTGCTTGACAAGGTACGAGCTCCATGCTGGGACGCATACTCCAGGATTTTTCTTACATATGTGGTGTACAAGATTCTGAACGATTCCTTACACAGGTTCCTGAAGGCTGTTCTGATGTTAGCCAGCCTCGCATATGCCGCAGACGTTACCTTTTTTATGTGGGCTTCAGGAGACAGGTTTGGTATGATATCAACTCTTAAATCTTTCTCTCTGTCCGTTTCATTAAGTACTTCATCTCCTATTCTGTATCCTGTGTCTGGCCTCCTGTTTTCACTGCCTAGTTTCAATACTTTGCATTTACTCGGGTTGAACTTCAACAGCCATTTGTTGGACCATTCACTCTGTCTTGGTCATCTTGTAGCCTCCTACTTTCGTCCTCCGTTTCAATCCTCATCATAAGTTTTACATAATCGGCAAACATTGAGAGAAACGATTCTATACCCTCTGGGAGATCATTTACATATATCAGAAACAGTAAAGGTCCAAGGACTGACCCCTGCGGGACTCCACTCGTAACGTCTCACCAATCTGAGACCTCACCCCTCACACTGACTCGTTGTCTCCTGTTGCTTAGGTACTCCTGTATCCAACGGAGTACCTTCCCTTTCACTCCAGCCTGCATCTCCAGCTTTTTCACTAGCCTCTTGTGTGGCACTATATCAAAGCCTTTCTGACAATCCAAAAATGTGCAGTCTGCCCACCCTTCTCTTTCTTGCGTTATTTTTGTTGCCTGGTCGTAGAATTCAAGTAACCCTGTGAGGCAGGACCGTCCATCCCTGAATCCATGTTGATGCTGTGTTACAAAGTTCTTTCGCTCCAGGTGCTCCACTAGCTTTCTTCGCACAATCTTCTCCATCAGCTTGCATGGTATGAAGGTTAGGGACACTGGCCTGTAATTCAGTGCCTCCTCTCTATCCCCTTTCTTGTATATCAGGACTACGTTAGCTGCTTTCCAAATTTCTGGCAGTTCCCCTGTTGCCAGTGATTTGTTATACACTATGGCGAGTGGTAGGCACAGTTCTTCAGCTCCTTCCTTTAGTATCCAAGGGGAGATTCCATCTGGGCCTATAGACTTTGTCACTTCCAACTCTAGTAAACACTTCCTTACTTCCCCGCTGGTAATCTCAAACTCTTTCAGTGGTTCCTGGTTAGCTATTCCCTCTCTTATCTCTGGGATTTCGCCTTGCTCTATGGTGAAGACCTCTTGGAATTTCTTATTCAGTTCCTCACACACTTCCTTGTCGTTTGTAGTGAATCCTTCTGCCCCTATCCTTAATTTCATAACCTGTTCCTTTACTGTTGTTTTTCTCCTGATGTGGCTATGCAGCAATTTAGGCTGAGTCTTTGCCTTGCTTGCGATGTCATTTTCGTATTGTCTTTCTGCCTCTCTTCTCATCCTGACATATTCATTCCTGGCATTCTGGTATCTTTCTCTGCTCTCCAGTGTCCTGTTATTCCTATAGTTCCTCCATGCCCTTTTACTTTGCTGCTTAGCTAGCCTACATCTCTGATTAAACCATCGGTTTCTCATTTTCATTTCACTGTTTTCCTTTTGGGCTAGGACAAACTTGTTTGCTGCATCCTTGCACTTTTGCGTGATGTAATCCATCATATCTTGGGCCGTCTTTTTCCTCAGCTCTGTTTCCCATGCTATATCTGTTAGGAATTTTCTTATCTCCTCATAGTTTCCCTTTCGTTATGCTAACCTTTTGGTTTCGGTATCCCTCCTCGAGTTCAATAACCCTTCTTCAATCAGGTACTCAAACACAACATTTAACACAAACCAGACGAACCGATGTTCGTCGTAGAATGGCAGCATCCTCAACCACACGGGGTAAAAGGCCAGGCACAGGAATAGGCGCCATACCCACCCCAACACCCAGCATAGCCGGAACACACGGCGAGGTCGCACGGACAGATGCAGGAGGTGAAGAACTCAAAGATGAAGGAGCCGTTCAGAAGGCAATCGTAAGATCCACGGGAACTCCAGGGACACCAACCGGAGCATGACGAGCACCTGATGGCGACACAACTTCAAGAGGAGAGCTGACAACAACAGGAGGCGCACCAGTCGACATAGAAGGCATAGCATCGGCCAAAGAGAAGTTCATATCTACACCCACCGAAGCCTCCTCCACAGGAAGCGGTGGGAAATCCTCCTCACTGAAGAGGTTCACGGGCACAACGGCAGGCACAGAACACCCAGCAGCCTGATGGCCCAACACCCAGGGCCTGTAATTTGATTTTTAGTTTATTTGGGAAGTTTAATTTTGTTTAGTTTACCATGTCTTTGCCCTTTCTTACTTATTTCAAGTCTTAACATTGTACATTAATATAATCTTTTATTTAGGATATATAATACATTTTTTGGTATTTAATTTTATTTAATATTTGAGTTTTTTATAAGATTTTGGTTAGTACTTTATAATTGTCGTTTATTCTGTTTGTATTTTACATACATTTTTTGTAGATTTGTAGTCATTATATAAATATTTGTTATAGTGTTTAGTATCTATGTGTTGGGTATCAAGTTTCACTTCTGATCACTTCACGCAAGTTTAATGGAATGGTTTGTTTTAGTAGTCATAAATTTCATCTTGTAGTTTAATGGATTTTAAATTAGTTTTAATATATGTGACAGTTAATAAGTTTTATTTGTATTGATCACTTTAAGTGCGCTTAAGTGTTTTGTTTAAGCATTTTCCTTTCTTTGATAGGCAATTATATTCAGTATGAGTTCTTTGTTTACCAGTTATTTGATTGTGATTTCTGTTTTTTCTTTTAGATCTGATGATGAATACGAGAAGTATTCGAAACGTTATGTTTTTTAAAGTAAAGATTCTGATACAAGATGTTCAGTATATCCCTGGTTTTCCTATTCATCTTACATATACATATATATATATATATATATATATATATATATATATATATATATATATATATATATATATATATATATGTCGTACCTAGTAGCCAGAACTCACTTCTCAGCCTACTATGCAAGGCCCGATTTGCCTAATAAGCCAAGTTTTCCTGAATTAATATATTTTCTCTAATTATTTTCTTATGAAATGATAAAGCTACCCATTTCATTATGTATGAGGTCAATTGTTTTTTATTTGAGTTAAAATTAACGTAGATATATGACCGAACCTAACCAACCCTACCTAACCTAACCTAACCTATCTTTATAGGTTAGGTTTGGTTAGGTAGCCGAAAAAGGTAGGTTAGGTTAGGTTAGGTAGGTTAGGTAGTTGAAAAACTATTAATTCATGAAAACTTGGCTTATTAGGCATATCGGGCCTTGCATAGTAGGCTGAAAAGTGAGTTCTGGCTACTAGGTACGACATATATATATATATATATATATATATATATATATATATATATATATATATATATATATATATATATATATATATATATATATATATGTTTCATTGAATATGACCGCATATTCTGAATTTATTATTTTCTGGTTTAGGGCTCCTATCCCTCTAACTATTTTCTTAGCATCAGGGCTTAATTGAAATAGGAGTTCTCCAAAACTCATTTTCGTACTTTTAAGGTGAAGAAAAGAAGTGATTTACTATAGAGTGTATTACACTTATTTGTATAATTTGCACGACGTTTCGAACCTCCATGGTTCATTCTCAAGTGAACAGATCTTACAATACTAGTTGATTTTATACCCGCATTAGGTCAGGTGATAATACAATGAAGGTGAAAACATGGGGGGATACATAAGGGATAAACATAGGGGCTGCAGAAGGCTTATTGGCCCATACGAGGCATCTCCTATCTAAACACAAAGATTAATCCAGTGTAATTGGCCTGTTATGTTGGACATTGTCTTCTGTGTTGGCATCGATATGTTCTTGTCTTGTCCTTACTCTCATGGTGGGTAGAGTAAATAGTTCCGTGATTTGGGTGTTCAAATAAAAGGTTATATTAATGTATAAATAATAAATAATAAATTTAAATAATAAAATTCAGAAAATAATAAATTCAGAATATGCGGTCATATTCAATGAAAGATGTTTGAAAGAAAACCTGCTGCCAGTATACACCAATATATATATATATATGTGTATATATATATATATATATATATATATATATATATATATATATATATATATATATATATATATATATATATATATAATGTCGTACCTAGAAGCCAGAACGCACTTCTCTGCCTACTATGCAAGGCTCGATTTGCCTAATAAGCCAAGTTTTCATGAATTAATTGTTTTTCAGCTACCTAACCTACTTAACCTAACCCAACCTACCTTTTTCGGCTACCTAACCTAACCTAACCTATAAAGATAGATTAGGTTAGGTTAGGTATGGTTGGTTAGGTACGGTCATATATCTACGTTAATTTTAACTCCAATAAAAAAAATTGACATCATACATAATGAAATGGGTAGCTTTATCAGTTCATAAGAAAAAAAATAAAGAAAATATATTAATTCAGGAAAACTTGGCTTATTAGGCAAATTGGGCCTTGCATAGTAGGCTGAGAAGTGTGTTCTGGCTACTAGGTACGACATATATATGTATATATATATATATATAGGTTTTGAGTAGTTTTGATTAATTCAAAAAAATCTGCTGATGATTGTAGACTATAGTTGCTTGTAGTGTATGGAGTTAGAAATTCGTTAAGTGTTTTTGCCAGGTGATAGGTTGGAGTTTGTATTTGGCTGATTATTGGGCGTAGTGGGTTACCTGGTTTGTGTGTCTTAACATTGCCATAGGCATAACACAACCAAATTGTGTTAAGACACACAAACCAGGTAACCCACTCCTAGTATTAGTAGGAAAAGTATTGCAGAAATGTAAACTTATTGTTTGGGATGAATGCAAAATGGCCCACATGGAGTTGTGCTCTAGCTGCCGTGGAGTGTGGATGTGTTGCCTGACCTCTCCGGTAGTTGGTGGGTGTTTGCCAGTTTTGCCGGCTGGAAGTGTGTGCGTCTTTGCCCGCCTGGTCAGTGCTGATGTGGAGTTCAAGATGGTGGTCCCACTTTCCCATGTAGTGCGGGCTCAGTCCGTAGGCTTCGAATTTTCTGGACGAGCCAGGTACATGGAGGTGGCGCTTGTGTTGTGTGAATTGCTTCATGTCCCTATGGTGGACATTTATGGCATCGAGTTAGTGACAGCACTTCGGGCGATTATCAAGTTTACAGAGGAGCTGGCATATCAGGAGTTTCTCAGTCGCTATGAGGGGCGGAACTTACCTCTGCAGGACGGTGCGAGCACTGTGACCCTCTCCGATCGTGGTGGTTCCCTCACGTATGTCAGTGTTCATGGAGCACCCTTGGAGTTTCCAGAGGGACTGCTGCGAAGTTACTTCGGCCAGTTTG
Organism: Procambarus clarkii; assembly: GCF_040958095.1. Taxonomy (NCBI): domain Eukaryota; kingdom Metazoa; phylum Arthropoda; class Malacostraca; order Decapoda; family Cambaridae; genus Procambarus; species Procambarus clarkii. The sequence goes on along the minus strand of NC_091191.1, from coordinate 19,913,295 downwards.
GCACGGATGTTAGTGTGCGGTTGCACATGCTCTCCTCGGAGATGCTCAAGGGTGTGCGGACGATCATTCGATCCCTGGGAATGCGGCTACGATCGGACATTCTGTCCTCCGTGAGACTCCTGGGATACTACGTTCGGGTGTTTTACGTCGCCAGCCTCGAACGTGTTATCGTTGTGGGCTTTTGGGCCATCAGGCTGCTGGGTGTTCTGTGCCTGCCGTTGTGCCCGTGAACCTCTTCAGTGAGGAGGATTTCCCACCGCTTCCTGTGGAGGAGGCTTCGGTGGGTGTGGATATGAACTTCTCTTTGGCCGATGCTATGCCTTCTGTGTCGACTGGTGCGCCTCCTGTTGTTGTCAGCTCTCCTCTTGAAGTTGTGTCGCCATCAGGTGCTCGTCATGCTCCGGTTGGTGTCCCTGGAGTTCCCGTGGATCTTACGATTGCCTTCTGAACGGCTCCTTCATCTTTGAGTTCTTCACCTCCTGCATCTGTCCGTGCGACCTCGCCGTGTGTTCCGGCTATGCTGGGTGTTGGGGTGGGTATGGCGCCTATTCCTGTGCCTGGCCTTTTACCCCGTGTGGTTGAGGATGCTGCCATTCTACGACGAACATCGGTTCGTCTGGTTTGTGTTAAATGTTGTGTTTGAGTACCTGATTGAAGAAGGGTTATTGAACTCGAAGAGGGATACCGAAACCAAAAGGTTAGCATAACGAAAGGGAAACTATGAGGAGATAAGAAAATTCCTAACAGATATAGCATGGGAAACAGAGCTCAGGAAAAAGACGGCCCAAGATATGATGGATTACATCACGCAAAAGTGCAAGGATGCAGCAAACAAGTTTGTCCTAGCCCAAAAGGAAAACAGTGAAATGAAAATGAGAAACCGATGGTTTAATCAGAGATGTAGGCTAGCTAAGCAGCAAAGTAAAAGGGCATGGAGGAACTATAGGAATAACAGGACACTGGAGAGCAGAGAAAGATACCAGAATGCCAGGAATGAATATGTCAGGATGAGAAGAGAGGCAGAAAGACAATACGAAAATGACATCGCAAGCAAGGCAAAGACTCAGCCTAAATTGCTGCATAGCCACATCAGGAGAAAAACAACAGTAAAGGAACAGGTTATGAAATTAAGGATAGGGGCAGAAGGATTCACTACAAACGACAAGGAAGTGTGTGAGGAACTGAATAAGAAATTCCAAGAGGTCTTCACCTAAGAGCAAGGCGAAATCCCAGAGATAAGAGAGGGAATAGCTAACCAGGAACCACTGAAAGAGTTTGAGATTACCAGCGGGGAAGTAAGGAAGTGTTTACTAGAGTTGGAAGTGACAAAGGCTATAGGCCCAGATGGAATCTCCCCTTGGATACTAAAGGAAGGAGCTGAAGAACTGTGCCTACCACTCGCCATAGTGTATAACAAATCACTGGCAACAGGGGAACTGCCAGAAATTTGGAAAGCAGCTAACGTAGTCCTGATATACAAGAAAGGGGATAGAGAGGAGGCACTGAATTACAGGCCAGTGTCCCTAACCTTCATACCATGCAAGCTGATGGAGAAGATTGTGCGAAGAAAGCTAGTGGAGCACCTGGAGCGAAAGAACTTTGTTACACAGCATCAACATGGATTCAGGGATGGACGGTCCTGCCTCACAGGGTTACTTGAATTCTACGACCAGGCAACAAAAATAATGCAAGAAAGAGAAGGGTGGGCAGACTGCACATTTTTGGATTGTCAGAAAGGCTTTGATATAGTGCCACACAAGAGGCTAGTGAAAAAGCTGGAGATGCAGGCTGGAGTGAAAGGGAAGGTACTCCGTTGGATACAGGAGTACCTAAGCAACAGGAGACAACGAGTCAGTGTGAGGGGTGAGGTCTCAGATTGGTGAGACGTTACGAGTGGAGTCCCGCAGGGGTCAGTCCTTGGACCTTTACTGTTTCTGATATATGTAAATGATCTCCCAGAGGGTATAGAATCGTTTCTCTCAATGTTTGCCGATTATGTAAAACTTATGATGAGGATTGAAACGGAGGACGAAAGTAGGAGGCTACAAGATGACCAAGACAGAGTGAATGGTCCAACAAATGGCTGTTGAAGTTCAACCCGAGTAAATGCAAAGTATTGAAACTAGGCAGTGAAAACAGGAGGCCAGACACAGGATACAGAATAGGAGATGAAGTACTTAATGAAACGGACAGAGAGAAAGATTTAAGAGTTGATATCATACCAAACCTGTCTCCTGAAGCCCACATAAAAAAGGTAACGTCTGCGGCATATGCGAGGCTGGCTAACATCAGAACAGCCTTCAGGAACCTGTGTAAGGAATCGTTCAGAATCTTGTACACCACATATGTAAGAAAAATCCTGGAGTATGCGTCCCAGCATGGAGCTCGTACCTTGTCAAGCACAAGACGAAGCTGGAAAAAGTCCAAAGGTATGCCACTAGACTAGTCCCAGAACTAAGAGGCATGAGTTACGAGGAAAGGCTGCAGGAAATGCACCTTACGACACTGGAAGACAGAAGAGTAAGGGGAGACATGATCACAACCTACAAAATCCTCAGAGGAATCGACCGGGTAAACAAGGATAAAATATTCAACACTGGTGGGATGCGAACAAGGGGACACAGGTGGAAACTGAGTACCTACATGAGCCACAGAGACGTTAGAAGGAACTTTTTCAGTGTCAGAGTAGTTAATGGATGGAATGCATTAGGCAGTGATGTGGTGGAGGCTAACTCCATACACAGTTTCAAATGTAGATATGATAGAGCCCAGTAGGCTCAAGAATCTGTACACCAGTTGATTGACAGTTGAGAGGCGGGACCAAAGAGCCAAACCTCAACCCCAACAAGCACAAATATGTGAGTACAAATAGGTGAGTACGTGTCTCTGAGTCTGCCTCCGAATCTGATGATGTGCGGCCGGAGCCTAATCGTTCCCGGCGTTCTTCTTCTGCCTGGGCTGATGTTGGTGAATTAGACGACTGTGGATCTTCCGGCGACGATGGGGTAGCTCCATTTGCATCGCATTCCATGGTGGTGGTGGAGGTGCGTGTGCCTGTGGTTGCTGGTGCTGGTGTTTCGGGCTCTCCTTCTGGTGTGGCGCCTGTGAATCATGCTTCGGGTGCGTCGCCCACGTCGGATGTTTCCGGTTCTTCGTGGGGAAGTGGTTTCCCCTAGTGATGGGTCATGGTGCGCGTAGTGACCTGGTGGTGGTGTTGAAAAAGGTTGCCCGCTCTGAGGGTTCCGTGCCCCCCTTCCTCGTTTCCCGTTTCCTCGGTGGCGGGTTTGATGCCTCTTCCATCTTCAGCCGTCTCTTCTGTTTCTCCTGCGGTATCGGTGAAGGTGTTACCGTCTCGGCAGCCATCGCCTTCTGTGCGTTCGGTGGCAGGTCCGTCTCGGCGGCCTACATACGCTTATTCGGTGTCTTCTACTTCCTCGGGAAGGGTGGTTCGTCCTTCCCTGCCTCGTTATGTGACTTGTGTCGGCGAGCTTAGGGAGTGGCCGTTTCAGCCTGACTTGGTGATTCTTGAGCTTATGCTGGTCCCGAAGAGGCAGGGGGATCGTCCTCGTACCGAGATGTAGTATTTGATTTAGGAGGCCAATAAGAACAAGTATCCTCGGAATGAGTTCCCTAAGAAATATGTTCCTGTGTCTGAGAAATGTATTCCTCGCCCGTGATTTCTTTATTTGCTGTGTGTGGTGGTTTGTTTCTGTTTGTGTGCATGGTTGTGGAGTGCCTGTGTATGTGTGGGTGGGGCAGGTGTGTTTTCCCGGTTCCTGTGTGTTCCAGTTTGTGGTTGTGGGTTTATTAGTGTGATTTATTTATTTATTTATTTATTTATATATATACAAGAAGGTACATTGGGTTTGTGAGAATACATTGGATAGTACAGTATTTACATTCTTGTAAAGCCACTAGTACGCACAGCGTTACCGGCAGAGACTGTGTGTGTATTGATACACACAGACTGATTGTGTGTGTATGTCCGGTTCCTGTGCGTTCCGGTGATTGTTTGAGTGTGTGTGTCTGTTGTGGATGTCCTGTTATTCTATTTTTATGGGTTTTTTTTATTGTTCTGGTTGTGCGCTTGTTTGTATGGTGTTGTGTGCCCTTTGGGCTGCTAGCGTGGCCCAGCCTGCTGTTGTTCTCCCTATCATGTATTGCGGTTAGAGTTTTCTTTTTGTTTCTGTATTATGTATTTGTATTCCCTTTATGTTTTTATTATCATTCTGTATTGGTGCCTCTCCATATGAGTTTGTGGGGCCCGTAGGCTCGTTTTGTATAATTATGTTCCGAGGATTGGGTTGTTGGGTGAGGGTTTGGGTGCTATGTGTTGCAATGTTGTCATTTATATACCATTTTCCAGTGTTTGTAATAATTGTGTTTGTCATTATTGTTGTGTTTGTTTTTACTGTTGTGGTTTGGTTGTCGGCCCCTGTTGTCAAACACCGGCCCTTCAGGTCGGTGTTTTGTACTTAGACCTTTTGTTATTTTGTTATTTCGCGTGTTTGTACTTTTTAAATTTTGTGCTCTAATTGTTTTGCTCTAGTTTATTTTCTATTTTGCTTTTATTATACTTATCCACATGATCGCATGTAAAAATAAAAAAAAAATGACCCACAAAAAATCGCTCGAGACTCTTGATCGATCTTGATTGATTGATCGATTGATTGATCTTGATCATTGCAAGATTTGCGTGGAAACATCAGACCATTTGGGAATGCATTAATATTGCGTGGAGGAGATTACTTGCAAACATTACCTGTAATTCCTCGATCGATACCATTGGACGAAATAAATGCTTGCTTGAAATACCCTACCCACCTCCCTTTTCAGCTCTTTGTTGCCGTGAGGGGGGCTTGGTGGGCGGCTGCCAGAGAGTGATGCTCCTTGGGACAGTCCTGTGTCATTTAACCTTGTGCTCCTGCTGCTGTCCTCTCTAGTTGTGCTGAACGACTTTTCCTTTTCCTTCTGTTTCGTTTTTCTCCCCCCTCTTCTCCTATCTGCTTGTCGTTTCCTGTCGACCTTTTGCTTGTTTTGGTTATTCCTTAGGACTTCTTCTATTTTGACGCCCAGATGCTTGAGGAGGCATACTCTTGCACTCGTAGAACTGTAGTACCCAACATCGAGATCGAGGGGAATCTTTTATTGTCAATCCTCCTTTTGTCACTGAACCCGATCTTGACGGACTGACAGTTCTTAAGGTGGCGTTTGTGGGGCGCATACTCAAGACGCATCCCTAGGGGGCCCCGACATAATCGGCGATAGAGGCTAGTTGGGTGTCCTGCCTCTAATTGTGGCTCCATGGTGGGTGTGGGGTCACATTAGTGAATGAATGTTATTCTTTCGTACTCATGTCAAATTCTGTTCCTCTTTTACCTTCTCAGGCTCGTGGGGTGGACGACCAAGCCCCCGAGTCGGTCCGTGCTGGAAGACCAGGCTCTGTATCCTCCGGTGCATTTTGCCCCCAACCTTGCTCCTCCTTTGGCCTTTCTGACTACTCTCCTCGGCTCCGCTCCCTCCTCTGTGGTTGGCTCCAGCCCCAAGCCCCCAGTGGTGACTACCTCGTTCATGGCACGGCTCAGTCTCTTGTTGTGACTACTGCACCTTTTAACCCCTCTCTCTCTCTCTCTGGGGGTTCTCAACGCCGTCCTCGACACGGCCGCACTCGCTCGATTCCTTCCCATACTGATGCGTATCAAGCCTTGTTTGGTCCCGCTTCGTGGGCCAAATACTTTGATCTCCTCTCTCTTGATTCTATGCCTCCTGACGATTTCTCCCTTCATAGGCACCTTGTTGATTCCGTAGATGCCTCTGTCACCTTCAACCCCACCCGTCTCGGTACACGTTTCATTGCTGCTCCTTCTCAGGATGCATCCTCCCGCTTGGCTGCTATATCCTGCCTTGGCGAGACCCCTGTTCGGGTCTCGAAGAACGCTCGGTTGAATGCCAGTGTTGGCACTATTCTCCTCCCACCCCTTATTGAAACCGGTGTTCGGAATCTGCAGGACTGCCAGAATGATATTCAGCATATCCTTGAGGCCCAGGGCCATTCTGTCCTCCAGATAGACATGTTTACCTGTCTCCTCGTGGTCGTCGCCGTCAGCCCCTTCGGATTGTGAAGATTACCTTTGATGGTAGGACCCTTCCGCCCTCTGTCACTTTTGCTGGTGCCAGATGCTCCATCCAGGAGTACATTCCTTCCCCTCGGCTCTGTAATAAGTGCTGGAGGTTTGGACATTGTGCCCTCCGCTGCTCTGGAACTGTCTCTCTGTTCTTTGTGTGGGGACGAAGGTTACTCTAAATCACTCTCCCTCTTCTCTCGAAGGTCACTCTCGCACTCTCGAAGGTCACTCTCGCACTTTCCCCAGGCTCGCTGCCTCAATTGCAGTACGGCCCACCTTACCTTCTCCCGTGCGTGTATACATTACAAGTTTGAGGCAGCCGTCTGCAACTTGAATCACCAGGAGCGTTTCTTTTCCTGAGGCGAGGCGCCAAGTTCACCGGCTCCCGCCTTTTGCTAACGTCTCTTATGCTCGCGTGTTGCGCTCTTCCTCTCCTCGTCCTTCCCACCTTCCTCAGACTCAAAACCGTTTCCAGGCCTTGGACCCTGATACGCCCACCGCCCCCTCCTCTGTTCCTTTGAGTTCTGTCCTGAAGGGTCCCCCTCTTGGTCCTCTGTCTGGGGTTCCCCTTCTTTCTGCCCGGTCTGTCATGTCTCCTGTGTCTTCTTCCTCGTCTCCCTCCGATCCTCCTTCCCGTCTTTCTCCTCCATCTATTGGCTCTCCCCGCTGCCTGTCAGTACGGGCTGATGTCCATCGCTCTCCCAACGGCCGTCGTGTATGCTCTCGATCAGCTTCTGTTGAGACGCTGGAATCCGTTGCCCAATACGTTCTTCCATGGCCCCAACGTCTGATTCCCTTGCTCCTTTCCCTCCTATTTCGGTGGTTGCGCCCCCTGTTCTTGCTATGGAGGTTTCTTTGGCCCCCGCTTCCCTCTCGGTTGCTGCCCTTGCTGTGGTGCGCTCCCCTCTTTCTACTCCTCTTCCTGCTGCTGTCCTTAACTGCTCCTCTCGGTTGTCTCCTCTTCCTCCTCCCCCGGGCCCCGCCCGTCTGCCTCTGGTCCATTCTCCCGCTTCCTTCCACCCATCTTTGCTCAGTTTACCCATGCTCCCAAACCCAGACTTTGCTGACTCTGATCCCGACCCTGATCTTCTTTATCGTGCTATGTTCCTCTTTCACCTTTGTTTCTTCCTTGTTCTCTGTTGTTGTCCTTTCTCTTCTCGTCAATGTCTATTCTTCAATGGAACGTTCGGGGTTATTATGCCAATTTCCTTGAACGCCAACTTCTGATTTCGCGGTTTTCGCCCCTTTGTGTCTGTTGCCAGGAGCTGATGCTTGGTGCTCGTCCTGGTCGCTTTCGTGGCTATTCCTTTCTCTCTCTTCCCCCCCCCCCCCTCCTCAGCAACACTGGGGCTCCTAACTCTTCTGCTCTCTTGATTCGCTCGGATGTTCCCTTTGTCACCTTACTTTTTCCTTCGCCTCTCCATTGTTCTGCTGCTTGTATCTTTGTGAGGAAATGGTACACCGTTTGTTCAATTTATCTCCCCACGAGTGTCCCGCTCTCTCTTCCCGTTCTGAAACACCTGCTGGACTCCTTGCCGGAGCCTGTGCTCCTGCTGGGTGATTTCAATTGTCGTCATTCCCTTTGGGGTGATGTTCTGACGAACACCCGGGGTCGCCTTCTTGAGCCGTTTATCCTCTCTTCTTCCCTGTCTCTTCTGAATTCTGGTGAACCCACGCATTTGGACTCTCGGACTCGCACCCTTTCCTGTCTTGATTTTTCTCTTTGCTCGTCTTCTCTTTACTTAGATTTCACGTGGCAGGTTCTTGATGACCTACATGGCAGTGACCATTTCCCCATCCTTGTTACCTTTTCCTCTTTTCACCCTCCCCTCTCCTTCCCTAGGTTGCAGTTTGCTAAGGCGGACTGGAACCTATTTACCCTCAGTACTGCTCTCTCTGACCTGTCCCTTCTGCCTCTCCCTCGCTCTGTCCTCCTTCTTCATGACAACGTCTTCGACGCTGCCCTCCACTTTATTCCTCGCTCTTCCTCTCGGGGCCCACGGAAGTGCATTCTCTGGTGAAATACAGATTGTGCTCAGCCTGTCCGCTGTAAGTGTGCAGCCTGGAAGAGACACCGCCGCCGGCAGATAACCGATTCTTTTCTTTTATTTCGGAAGGTGAGTGTGGTGGCCCGAACGGTCATCCGAACAACTAAACATGAAAGTTGGGCGTCTTATGTCTCCACCATTACAGCCGACACTCCTCTGCCGCAGATCTGAAAGCGTATCCGCAAAATAGCGGGTAAGTTCGTTCCCGATGTCTCCGGCCCTTCACCTCAGCGGTACTCTTGTTTCGGACCCGTTGCAGGTCGCTACCGAACTGGGTTCCCACTTTTCTTCTGTTAGCTTTGGTTATCATCTTCCCCAATCTTTCCTTCTGCATAAACCTGTCCTTTGGATTTCTGTACTCATCTTCGCCTTCCCTATAACGATCCCTTCTCTCTCTCTGAACTTCGGTCTGCCCTGGCCCTCTGCGGTTGTACGGCGGCGGGCTCCGATGGCATTCATTATGAGATGCTTCGTCATTTCCCTCCGTGCACGTCTCAGTATTTACTGAGTATGTATAATCGGATCTGGGAGTCGTCGTCAGTCCCTGAGGATTGGCTCGATGCCGTTGTCCTCCCTGTTCGCAAACCAGGGTTTGTGGGAACATCCCCTAAGGGCTTCCGCCCTATTGCCCTCACATGTTGTGTATGCAAACTTTTTGAACGTATGGTTAACGTTCGGCTGATGTGGTTCTTGAACACCATCACCTCCTTTCCCCTTTTCAATATGGTTTCCGCAAGCGCCGCAGCACAACAGATGTCCTGGTGAACTTGGAGGTTTATATTCGTACTTCTTTTGCTGCGAAGACCTCCGTTGTTGCCGTCCTTTTTGACCTGAAAAGGCTTACGACGCCACTTGGCGATATCATATTTTATCCCAGCTTTATTCTTTTGGCCTTCGTGGTCTTTTCCCTCTCTTTCTCTGCAGCTTTCTGTCTCGTCGTTCCTTTCGGATGAGGCTTGGTACCGCTCTCTCTGTCTCTTTTCAGCAGTACGAAGGTGTGCCCCAGGGTAGTGTTCTGAGCACTATTCTTTTTCTGGTTGCCCTCAATGGTCTTCTTTCCTCTCTTCCTTCAGGCGTCTTCTCCACTCTCTATGTCGATGATCTTACCCTTTGCTGTCAGGGTGATGGTTCGCTTCTCCTTCAACGCTGGCTTCAACTTGTGATTGATGCCGTGTCATCTTGGGCTACCGATCATGGCTTCAAGTTCTCTACTACTAAGACTTGTGTCATGACCTTTACTCGGAAACGGGTCATTCTTCGTCCCTCTTTATCACTTTATGGTCATCCCTTTGAGTACAAAGATTTCGCGAAGCTTTTTGGGGTTATTCCTTGACACTCGTTTGTCTTCGTCTCCCCATATCTCTTACCTCCTGTGTTGAGTGCTCTAAGGCCCTTCCCTTCCTTCGGGTACTCCCAAACTTCTTGGGGAGCGGATTGGCGCACTCTCCTCGCTTTACATTCCTCTCTCGTCCTGTCTAAGCTCGATTATGGTTGCCCTGCTTACTCGTCTGCTTCTCCTTCACCGTCTTGCTCATGATGCACTCTACCTCATCACCAGATGTCTGTCCCTCCCCAGGTTAACCTACTTTCTGAGGTTTCACCATCTTACAGTAGCCAAAAACTAAGTGAGTATGACCGGTTACTGAAATCAATGCTAGAAAAAGCCTTAACCTCTCTCTCGATGACCTACAGTGGAAACAAGCCTCTCTTCCCGTAAGACTTGGGGGCCTCGGAGTTCGAACAGCAACGCAAATCGCTGTTCCAGCCTTCCTGTCCTCCTTATCAGCATCCGACGACCTTGTGAAGGAAATTCTACCTGCCCACTTACATCAGCTGGCAGGTGTACATGATCCCAATTTTACACGCTGTGCCACAGAGTGGGCCTCTCGTGCAGGCCAATCACCTCAACCACCATCCCCAAAATCCCACAAGCAATCCAGCTGGGATGGTCCCAATGTAGACCAAGTTGCTGCAGAGTGCCTGGGTGCTGCAACAACACAACACGACATTGCTCGCCTCACAGCAGTAGCAGCACCACATGCAGGGGATTTCCTGTTAGCAACCCCAATGTTGGCTACTGGCACGCGTCTCACACCACACGCCCTCCGAATTGCTGTGGCCCTCTGCCTTGCTGCCCTAATCCACACCAGATATAGGTGTATTTGCGGCGAGGTGGTGGCTGACAGGTACAGGTATATATATATATATATATATATATATATATATATATATATATATATATATATATATATATATATATATATATATATATATATATATATATAAATATATATATATATATATATATATATATATTTCATTGAATATGACCGCATATTCTGTATTTATTATTTTCTGGTTTAGGGCTTCTATCCCTCTAACTATTTTCTTAGCATCAGGGCTTAATTGAAATAGGAGTTCTCCAAAACTCATTTTCGTACTTTTAAGGTGAAGAAAAGAAGTGATTTACTATAGAGTGTATTACACTTATTTATATAATTTGCACAACGTTTCGAACATCCATGGTTCATTCTCAAGAGAACAGATCTTACAATACTAGTTGATTTTATACCCGCACTGGGTCAGGTGATAATACAATAAAGGTGAAAGCATGGGAGGATACATAAGGGATAAATGTGAGGTGAAACATAGAGGCTGCAGAAGGCTTATTGGCCCATACGAGGCATCTCCTATCTGAACACAAAGATTAATCCAGTGTAATTGGCCTATTATGTTGGACATTGTCTTCTGTGTTGGCATCGATATGCCCTTGTCTTGTCCTTACTCTCATGGTGGGTAGAGTAAATAGTTCCGTGATTTGGGTGTTAATGGTAGGTTCAATTAAGCCCTGATGCTAAGAAAATAGTTAGAGGGATAGAAGCCCTAAACCAGAAAATAATAAATACAGAATATGCGGTCATATTCAATGAAACATGTTTGAAAGAAAACCTACTGCCAGTATACACCAATATATATATATATATATATATATATATATATATATATATATATATATATATATATATATATATATATATATATATATAAAGTTTGTGAGGGTACCCATAGGGTTGTGAGGGTGCCAATGTGGGGACCCATAGCCTCGGAGAAGAAAATAATAAGTATTCAGAGGAGACCTTGTGGTTTCTCACTGAACACTAATATTATCTTCTCCTACCACCCCCATTCTTTTGTATGTACACATATATATTTACTTTATTTGAACTTTGTACAAAAAAGGAGTTACATATGGGTTACAAAGATGGTTGTCATAGGTTGTCGAGTTCCTCCAGCTCCTCAGATGGCGGGCAGGAACCCTGGATGCAGTGCGCATTTCCCCTCTGTATCGCCACACTGAGGCGCTGGAAAAGGAAGCTTGCAGCTCTCGGGTCCCTTGTTGTTTCAATGAGCCTAGAACCCAGTTCCTTCAAAAAACTGGTAGCACTTTTACCCCAGGCGCCGAGCGTCTCAGAAGCAATGGGGACAAAATTGTAGTGGTGATCCAGTTCTCTATACTTACGGGATTTGGCTGCTTCCCTGTGGGTGGCAGCGCCACCTGGTTGTGCAACACTGAGGTTAATGTAGGTGTTAGCCAGGGTTGATACGCACGTGTAGTCCCATACCAACTGCTTGCCACTCTTCCAGGGGTTCACTGTGATACCATCCGGGCGACCAATAAGAGCATCAGAGTTACGGGGCGTTAGGTAACGGGGCTCTCTTTCAGCTGGGCATCCAGCTGTGGTGAGGCTCCTCTTGATGATGTCGTTAACTTCACTGTGCCTCGAGTGCCATCCCCCTGTGCAATGGCAGAGTAGGCCATGGTGACCGAAATATATATATATATATATATATATATATATATATATATATATATATATATATATATATATATATATATATATACATATATATATATACATATATATATATATATATATATATATATATATATATATATATATATATTTATATATATATATATAACTGAAAACTCACACCCCAGAAGTGACTCGAACCCATACTCCCAGGAGCAACGCAACTGGTATGTACAGGGACGCCTTAATCCGCTTGACCATCACGACCGGACATAAGGAAGTGATAGCCGAGGCTATTTGAACCACTTCCCCGCCGGCACTCAGATGGTAATCTTGGGCATAGCATTTTATCAAATCACCTCATTCTTTGGGGCACACGTGAGGAACACAAATGCAAACAAGCCTGAATGGTCCCCAGGACTATATACAACTGAAAACTCACACCCCAGAAGTGACTCGAACCCATACTCCCAGGAGCAACGCAACTGGTATGTACAGGGACGCCTTAATCCGCTTGACCATCACGACCGGACATAAGGAAGTGATAGCCGAGGCTATTTGAACCACTTCCCCGCCGGCACTCGGATGGTAATCTTGGACATAGCATTTTATCAAATCACCTCATTCTTTGGGGCACACGTGAGGAACACAAATATCCACTTCCCCCGTGCCGGCGGGGAAGTGGTTCAAATACATAACCAGGACATAACTGGCAGCAGACCCCAGGACATAACTGGCAGCAGATCCCAGGACATAACTGGCAGCAGACCCCAGGACATAACTGGCAGCAGACCCCAGGACATAGCTGGCAGCAGACCTCAGGATATAACTGGCAGCAGACCCAAGGACATAACTGGCAGCAGACCCCAGGACATAACTGGCAGCAGACCCTAGGGCATAACTGGCAGCAGATCCCAGGACATAACTGGCAGCAGACCCCAGGACATAACTGGCAGCAGACCCCAGGACATAACTGGCAGCAGATCCCAGGACATAACTGGCAGCAGACCCCAGGACATAACTGGCAGCAGACCCCAGGACATAGCTGGCAGCAGACCTCAGGACATAACTGGCAGCAGACCCAAGGACATAACTGGCAGCAGACCCCAGGACATAACTGGCAGCAGACCCTAGGGCATAACTGGCAGCAGATCCCAGGACATAACTGGCAGCAGACCCCAGGACATAACTGGCAGCAGACCCCAGGACATAACTGGCAGCAGACCCCAGGACATAACTGGCAGCAGAACCAAGGACATAACTGGCAGCAGACCCCAGGACATAAAAGGCAGCAGACCCCAGGACATAAAGGCGGCAAACCCCAGGACATAACTGGCAGCAGACCCCAGGACATAACTGGCAGCAGACCCCAGGACATAACTGGCAGCAGACCCCAGGACATAACTGGCAACAGACCCCAGGACATAACTGGCAGCAGACCCCAGGACATAACTGGCAACAGACCCCAGGACATAAAAGGCGGCAGACCCCAGGACATAACTGGCAGCAGACCCCAGGACATAAAAGGCAGCAGACCCCAGGACATAAAAGGCGGCAGACCCCAGGACATAACTGGCAGCAGACCCCAGGACATAACTGGCAGCAGACCCCAGGACATAAAGGCAGCAGACCCCAGGACATAAAGGCGGCAGACCCCAGGACATAACTGGCAGCAGACCCCAGGACATAAAAGGCAGCAGACCCCAGGACATAACTGGCAGCAGACCCCAGGACATAACTGGCAGCAGACCCCAGGACATAACTGGCAGCAGACCCCAGGACAACTGGCAGCAGACCCCAGGACAAAACTGGCAGCAGACCCCCAGGACATAACAGGCAGCAGACCCCAGGACATAACTGGCAGCAGACCCCAGGACATAACTGGCAGCAGACCCCAGGACATAACTGGCAGCAGACCCCAGGACATAACTGGCACCAGACCCCAGGACATAACTGGCAGCAGACCCTTCAGACAATGTTGTCGCAAGTGGGAGACGCTTAATTAAAACAGGAAGCTGTTCGTCTACCGAGGACATAACTGGCAGCAGACCCAGAGAGAGAGAGAGAGAGGAGAGAGAGAGAGAGAGAGAGAGAGAGAGAGAGAGAGAGAGAGAGAGAAAGGGAGAGAGAGAGGGAGAGGGAGGAAGAAGGGAGAGGGATGGAGGGAGGGAGGGAGAGTGAACTGAAATCGACAGAAAAGGCTGTTAAGTAGTAACAGGAAACAGGAGAGAGGAAGAAAGATATAAAATGAAAGAGTTACAAACAAGGGGATGAGGTGGGAGTGGTATGACAACCAAACAGGTACAGAAGATAGGAATAACGCAAAGAGAAAAAGAGAATCTAGAGGATTAGGTAAAAAATAATACCGTGCCGTTTTTCAGCGTTCTCGTTTTGCCTCTTGACCCTTATCTTGCCTCTTTAACTTTTGTTTAAACTTTGCCTTTGACCGTTACCTCTTTTTTCCGTTGCTAGTTGACGCTTCCTAACCTTTGTCTCATGACCTCTTTCAATCCTTGTCACTTTACCCAAGCTCTTAGCATTGTCTCTCAACCTATCTAAGCTATTGCCTCTTGACCTTTCTTAACCAGTGCGTTTGTCAATTATTTCTTTCCCTTTACCTCTTGACAGTCAGCTGGGCCGCTCTGGAACGTGATTTAAGGAAAAACTTTATACTACTAATACTAATTTTTCTCTCCAGCACGTTTCACTAGGAAATCAGAAATGCATTTCAGATTGTCAGAAATCAGTCTGACTCGCTTTTTGGGCATTTTAGGTACTTTTACTCTCCCGAGAGTGGTTGGTAAGGAGAGCAAACATAATCATCGGTGTTCGTCAGAGGTTACATGGTCGAGATACGCGAGGGAGCAGGAGAAGTGGAAAGGGTAGAGGGAGTGGAGGGGAGAGTTGAGGTAAGGGAGGATGATGGGGAGGGGTGAGAAAGCAGGGAGGGTAGGGTAGAAGGGGCTGGGGGAGGGAGGAGGGCGGTACAAGACACGAGAAACCTTAATGATAATGAAATTAACCTCGTCCCTGAAATACTGGAGGACTGTTGTAAACGAGGGAAACATTTCCCTAGCGAGTGGTTTCAAATGTAATTATTATTTTACTGAAAAGTGCACGTCCGAATAATTATATGCACATGTTAATCACTCATAATATCTGGCTCGAATATTTTACAGCCACAGTTATAATACACACGCATATCAGTTAACATGTAGGCTAATTATAAAGCTTCTCTACTAATTGAATTGATTCCGCAGTTAAAAAAAATACTCTGCTATAATTAAAATTATTTGACATAATATTTGTTATAAGAATAATACCAGAGGAAATACCGAGTCGGACCATTATAACACTACCGCATTATTTCTTTTGCGATTGAAGATAATTCTAGAGGGTGCTGCTGCTGTTGATGTTCTTTAACAACGATATTTTCTTTATTAGAAGTGAGTGACTGTCACATCGTTACATTTGTCTGAGTCGGTGCTTCCTTCACTCAACCTGTTCCGCACAACGACAAATACCCTCCGACATGTAAACATCCCACGCAGTGTCAGCCCCTAACTCTGGCCAATTGTATTCCTTCCACGTAGAATACAGCCTGGCACTTACCCTGAACATTTCGTGGTCCACCAGTGTACCTCCACAGATAGTGTGACCATAGTGGAACACGCTACAAGGATCCGATACACCAGAAACCATTGGTTAATCTTAAGTCTTAAGACCCCAGGAGTCTTATGGTAAGCACTACCAGGATAAATGGCTAAGACTATATAGCACTTGGAAGGGATATGGAGAGAGGGATGTAGGATAGGACGGATGGAAGGAATGGTGTCCAACAACTTGGACGGTCGGGGATTTAACGCCGACTTGCAGAAGCGAAACCGTTGCTCAACCGTCCAGTTCAAGTGGCTGGTCATCACGATTCGAAGTACAGCCAAACTTCTATTGGAGATAAATAAGTATATTATCTATATCTTTTACTAAGAATGTTTGCCTGTTTGTCCAAGGTTGAAGGCCACACGCTTGGGGCTAGCCACAAACCTGCTTTGCACATGGACTCTGCCTCAGCCCTGATTCCTGGAATTTCAAATATATCAAGAAATATAAAAAAAAATAATCGTTATCACTGACCAGTAACATTATTTGGAGACGGAGCTTACAGTTGTTTACCCACAACATATTTAAAGCAGCAGAGATAGCACAACTTCATAAAGGAGGAAATAAAGCAAAAGCACACAATTACTGACTGATGGAACTAGCATCACACATTTTACAAATCTTTGTAAGAATGCTAAAATCACAAATGGGAAGATCACAAAATACACGATAGCAGAAGATCACAGATTCTGCATAGCCCTGGACATCAAGGGCTTAGAATAGGGCACCCTTGCCTCTCACTGTTGATAGTCCACTATGACATTGCCTTAGGTGCCAACAAAGAAAAGCAAAACGCTGTTGAATATTCGCACATTTCTTGAAAGCTTTCAAATGAGGCCATGGTGTTATTATGCGCAAAATGCTCCCAAAAGATATAACTGGCAAAGTAGGAAGATAGACCTTTAATTTCCAAATATATACAGCCCAGTGAGTAATAATCAACAAGGTGAAATCCACATCATCCACCGTAAAAAGATCAGATCCCTGGAGTCCTGGAGGGTTCTGTGCTTGCTCCAGTAATTTTTCTCATTCACGTACGGACATAGAGTACACAAACTACAGTCCGTATCATTCTTTGCAGATGACAAGGATTTTTATAGGAGTATACAAATAAAGAGGAAACAGCAAACCTCCAAACTCATGTAAATCAAATCTTTCAATGGCCAACAGAAAAAATATGATGTTTAAGGACAATGGGTTTCCAGCTCTATGAAAACACGAAAAAACGAAACCACACAAAACTAAGGAAAATTGCACTCTAGAAAAAAAATTACAAGATCTGGGACTAACCATGTCCATGGGCCTTCCATATATTTATCCTGCAGGTATATTAGGAACTTTCCACTGTTGATAATTCATTCATATAAAATTGTATTTTTCTGCACAAGACCCAATCTATTCACTAACATTTCCAAAGAACAAATCCACATTTTTCAAATTTCATGTAACTTCTCTTGTATACGGATTACTCTCTCTAGTCCACTTCAAGCAAATGGAGTATTTTTCACCGCAATGATAATTTCAAAGGATTTCGTAGTTAAATCTGGCGGTGAATACCTTATAGTTTTCTCTAAATTGTAAGATTTTTTCAAAATCATAATTCTAATTGATTACCACTTTATAGGCTATAACTGAAAATTCACCTAATTATGTAGTGTAATCTAGCACATCAAAGCATTAATATTTTGCTGATAAACACTCAAAATATCTGCAATCACCGTTCATTTAGTAGAACTCAATTCACCTTTCTCACAGTTCAATAGCTCGCAGTGACATCAGCTCTCTAACTCCTGGTACCAGGCGCACAGTTCTCACACGGACACACATCATGCTATAGTTAAAGCATATATTAGTGTCTTGCGTTTTTTTCGGGCGCAATAAGTATATAACACGATTAGTAATAAATAGCCCATAGTACCACGGGCCGCGTCACAAATAGCCCAAAGCATAATGGGCAGGTATACAAATAGGAAGGCCACAGGAGCAGGAACATGAATAGCAAGGACACATAGGCAGGTAAACAAATAACGGGACATCGTGGGCAGGTATATAAATAGTTGCGACAAGAGTGCAAAATTGGATGATCAGAATACACGCCACAGCACATGCGGACTATTCATATGAACTGGTTGGGCACCAGATCCGTGTCTTCAGAATTCGTGATGGACTCAGTAGGGTCCCAGGTTGAATAGGTTTTTAGCACGTCTTGGCATAGGGATATGGCGCACGGCTGGCGTTTACTTGGTCGGTGGGTAAATCCCACTTTGCTCCAAATAATTTTCGCATTATTATTGTTATTATTATTATTATTATCATTATTCTGATATTACTATTAATATTACGAAATTTATTTATAATAATTGTTTATGTTGGAGAGACGGGGTGGGGGAGAGAGAGAGAAGAGAGAGAGAGAGGTCGTATC
>NC_091191.1:19852011-19894725 GCF_040958095.1 Procambarus clarkii | reverse complement strand
TGGTTCGTCTGTTCGCCAGTCGTACTCCATGTTATGTTGTCTATTTCCCGTTGTGTTAGTCATAAAAGGTCATCGATGCGTCGACTCGTTATTAGTTATCACGTCGTTTGCGTGAGAAATTTTGGGTGTATAGGGTCAGGTATGTCATTTATGTTGTATAGTGTTGGTGCAAGAACGAAGCCTTATGGGACCCCTGAGTGAAAGGGAAGTAGTCAGAGTCGAGGCTCAGAAAACGTATCCTGATCTGTCGGTCGTCCAAGTAATTGCAGAGTAGTTTCTTCATGTTCAAGATCAGGTCAAAGTTTTTATACAGCTTGTATTAAAGTTCATGCCATACCATGTCGAAGGCCTTCTCGACGTCTTTGGTCACTAGTGCTGTCTTGCGGCATTCTTTCTGAATTAGTATGTAGTTCAGCACAATGTTAAGAGCGTCATGCGTCGACCTGTGGGACCTGAAGCCGAACTGTCTTTGTTAGTAGGTCATTGTCTTCAATATGTTGTCTAAGTTTGAGGTTTACTAGTCTTTCGAGACCTTCCCGAACTTTTCCAGTAGGCTGATTGGTAGTTAGTTTTTGGGTATTGGTTTTCCTGCTTTGGGATGAGAATTGCAGTTGATTGAAGAGTAGAGGAAAGTATCTGGAACAAGGGGAGCATTGTTGAGAGCAGTCATGGCGTTGATAAGCATCATAGGGAGGCGTCTAATGAGTTCATGCCCTATACCCGAGTCCGCTGGGGCTCTGTGGGTGATGCTCAGTAGCATCATATTAACCTCTCCTGGTGACAGCGGTGCCGTAAGTACTGTTTCTGAGTCCAGGAGATTTGTATCAATGTCGCGGTCCGGCGTTGTCTGGTCTGTGTGTCGGGTAATCCATGTTGTTAACCTGTATGTTCTGAAGTGCTGTGGGAGGTGTGGGTGAAAGATTGTCTGCCAGTGTTGCTGAAAAACTTGTATGACCTCTGCCGGGTCCGTGACGTGTTTGTCGTTGTGAGTAATGTTTGAAAGTGGTGTAGTTGTTTCCCCTGATTTTTTTTTAAATAAAGTTTTCAAATTCCTGGGAGGTTTGTTTTCCTCTGCTGTTCTTTCGTTTTTGCTAGGCGTGTCCAGTGCAAGGCGTGATTATCGACCAGGCTATCGAGTATGTGATTGCGGAGTATAGTGAGGCCTTAGAGTACTTGGTTGTGTCTGTGTTGGTTTTGTAGGACTTTTTTTGGTAGTGTGAGATAAGTCTCCTGGACCGCATGGAATTGGTAAAAGAATATCTTCTCCTGTGGGTGATGACGGTGTTGTTTGCAGCCGCTGCTTGTGTTTTGCCGTCATATGTGAATGTTAGACCCTTCTTGCACACATTGAGTGAATGATACCTAGTCTGTTGCCTGCAGAACGTGGGAGGCCCTGTATTGAGGACGAGGATTTTTGGGATATGGAGCGACACAGGAATGTGGTTTCTGAGCATATGAAGGGGCTGGGAGTTTGTGTGGTGTCGGTGGTGGGTGCCCGATCTGTTTGTGAATATTGAGGTCAGGTCGCTCTAGCCAGTTGTTAGCACAGGACGTGTGGAAGTTTGGTCAATGGAACGTTAGTTGTTTTTACAGGCATAATATGTGAAATTGAGTCCGTTCTGGTTTGGGGTGTCGTGGTGAGAAGTGACGCATTTAAACTTACTCAGCCATGAGAATGATGGGGAAGTTGGTGTAGTTAAGTTCTAGTCAGGCAATATTGTGGTGTGATGGTGTTGGGACGACTATAGGTGGTACTAATAATGATTTCTTCTTGATGTGTGTGAAGGTTTATGGCCTGAAGTGTCTGAATTGCCAATCAAAAATTTTGTTTCGGTATGTGTGATGAGTATGACAATTCCATCGTGTGCCTCATCCGGTGACTGGTATGTAGTGTATCCCCTAATGGAGGTGGGGGATATGTGAGTGTGACCCCACGCGCTGTTCAATAATTACACGTCGGATCGGTCAGTCTCAATTAAATCCTCCACTATGTACCGTACATTGTTGTATATCCTGTCATTTGGTTGTGTTACTTTAAGCTTCTTCGTTACCGTGTAGTGTCAAAGCTCTTACAGTAACTGTGTGGTCCAAGTGCATGTCGGCTGTCGTGACGACGGGTAAGGAGGGGGAGGGGCGTAGAGGGGGACTCTTGCTGAGACGCGACATTGCCCTGTCAGATGAAGGCCCTAAGAAGGGCCCAAGGTTGGGTACCTATCTCGGGAGAGTTGCTGCTGTGGCGTGGTGGAGGCCGATAGTGTTCGTGGGTTCCTGGACGGCGTCTCTGGGTGTGGCAGGTGTGTTGGCTGTCTGTGGTTGGGTATGTTCTGATAAATCCGTCGATGGTGGGGGGTGTGGAGGGACTTCATTTGTCCTGTGTGCAGGCCTGGGTGTGTAGATCTTGGTGTGTCCCCAGTGATATTGAATATAACCTAGGAAGAGACGGACCTTGACGATATCAACTGAGGTGTGAGGCTCAAGGTCTTCCACTACTGTGGGGTTGCTGCTTCCTCTGTGTTGTAAATGTGTTCGCTGCTGCCTGTGCTAGACACGTGCCTCGGCTCTGTTATCTCTAGGGGTGAGGGGTAAAAGAGCTTTCAGCCAAAAGCAGGCTGGAGACTCGCTCCTGCTTCCCTGCTGCTGCTGCCAATACTGGTCACGGGCCTTGGGGTCAGACACAATATTGTCATGCATACCAAGAGAGGCAGCTGAGGCATTCAGCAGCTCACTTGCCATAATATTTATTTTCTCTCTTGAAACGGGAGAACTGACAAGGAAAATGGCTAATGTGGCACCAATCTACAAGAAGACAAACCGTTAAACACAGATCCGCATTACTGACAAGTATTCTTTACAAGTTTCTAGAGACTGACTGATCCGTAGCTGGCTAGTGAAACATTTAGAACAAATCAGTTTTGTGTTGAGGCCTTTTGTGTTGAGCCAGCACGGTTTTAGTAAAGGAAAAATCCTGCTTGATGAACTTGCTGGAATTCTATAATAATATGACAGGAATCAAGACAAAAGGATGGGCAGAATGCATATTCCTCGACTTCCAGGAAACATTTGATAACGAACCTGCATGAAAGACTGCAACTCAAATTAGAGGAGCAGGCTGGCGTACCAGGAAAAGTCCTAGAATGGGTCAAAGAATATATCTCAAGAAGGAAGCAAAAGGCAGACACATCAGAGTGGAGAGAGATTACAAGTAGAGTCGGATTCTTTATGCTCTCCGTCTCCTGCTTTCTTGTTGTCAATCCTCCTATGTGATTGTAGTTGACTCGCGTAGTGCCCTCATGGCTTTGGGGGCCTTTAATCCTCTCCATCCGGTGGTTGTCGAGATTCAACATTGGCTGTTTCTTATCTCTTGTAAATTTAAATCCGTAGAGTTTTGCTGGGTTCCCAGCCATATTGGTGTTTTCTTTAAATGAGCGTACGGATGCTGCCGCTAGAGAAGCTATCCACTCTTGTTCCATCTCTCGTAAAGTTATTCCTTATTCCGACTTTTACCCAGTTATTCATTCCCCATTCTTGCCCGTTGGCAGGGTTGTTGGCTTCTGTAGTTGATAACAAGCTGGTAACTTTTAAGCGTAGTGTGTTCCCGTGGTCTTCCTCCTGCCACCGTAACCGGCGGTGGGAAACGACTCTGGCAAGGTTGCATATTGGCCATACTCGCTTAACTCACGGTCACTTAATGGAGCACCGCCCTGTTCCTTATTGTCAATGTTGCATTGTCCCTCTTACAGTCTTGCATATCCTAGTTGAATTTTCTGACTACCAGGACGAGCGTGTCTTGCTTTCCGACCGTCCCTTGCGGTCAATTGTCCCTCGATAGAATTCTTGGTGAATCGGATACTTTTGATATCATTCGCCTTGTGCGTTTCTGTTCTCGTATTGGCATCCTTGGTGATATTAAGCGCCCTCTGATTACTCCACACATTTGGTGGTGCAACATGGCCTTCCCAGTTTGGTGCCTTCTTTTGATAATTACTTGCTGACTTACAAGTGGAGTACCACAAGGGTCGCTTCTAGGACCCAAATTTTTCAAATTTATGGCAATTACTTGACAGGAAATATTCTCCTGTATCAATACTTACCGATGATGCAAAGCTAATGAGAAGTCAGGACAGTGATAGATTGTGAGGCATTCAATCAAATTTGGACATACTTCAGAAATATTCTCAGAAATGGCTGTTAGTTTAACCCAGCCAAATGCAAAGTTATGAGGAAGGGAACAGGTGGGCTAAGACCAGTACAGCAATATAGAATAAATGGAAAACAGATTATTTTATCTTAAAAGAAGAAAGTCCTGGGAGTTGACATAACCCCATTTGTGATGCCACAATCCCACATTAGCAGCATAACAGCCGCATATACTATACTGGCCAACATCCGTGTATCCTTCAGAAATCTGTACTACGGGTCTTTCCGGTCCCTATATACAACGAAGGTGAGACCCACACTTGAATATGGATTCCGAACATGGAACCCTTACCTATAAAAGCCCCCTCCCCGCTCAGCTCGTTGTCGCCGTGTGGGGGCTTGGTGGGCGGCTGCCGGAGTGTGATGCTCCTTAGGACAGTCCTCTGTCCTTTTCTAGCCTTGTGCTCCTGCTGCCGTCCTCTCCAATTCTGCTGGGCACCTTTTCCTTTTCCTTCTGTTTCGTTTTTCTCCCCCTCTTCTCCTATCTGCTTGCCGTTTCCTGCCGACCTTTTGCTCGTTCTGGTTCTTCCATGGACTTCTTCTATTTTGACGCCCGGGTGCTTGAGGAGGCATACTCCTGCACCCGTAGAACTGCAGTACCCGACGTCGAGAGCGAGGGGAACCTTTTATTGTCAATCCCCACTTCGTCACTGAACCCGATCTCGACGGACTGTCGGTTTCTTAAGGTGGCGTTTGTGGGGCGTATACTCACGACGCACCCCTAGGAGGCCCCGACAAGATCGGCGATAGCTTCTTGTTGGGTGTCCTGCCTCTAATTGTGGCTCCATGGTGGGTGTGGGGGCACATTCGTGAGTGAATTCTTCTTTTTCGTCAAGATGATAACCCCTGTTTCGGCTGCTTCTGGCTTACCTTCTCAGGCTCGTGGGGTGGGCGACCAAGCCCCCGAGTCGGTCCGTATTGGAAGACCGGGCTCTGTAGCCTCCGCTGCATTGGGCCCCGACCTTGCTCCTCCTTTGGCCTCTCTGACTCCTTCCCCTGGCTCCCCTCCCTCCTCTGTGGTTGGGTCGAGCCCCAAGCCCCCAGTGGTGACTACCTCGTCCCCTGGCGCGGCTCCTTCTCTAGTTGTAACTACTGCGCCTTTTAACCCCTCTCTCTCTGGGGGTTCTCACCGCAGTCCTCGTCACGGCCGCCCTCGCTCGATTCCTTCCAGTTCTGCTACCTATCAAGCCTTGTTTGGTCCCGCTTCGTGGGCCAAATATTTTGATCTCCTCCCTCTTGATTCTGCGCCTCCTGACGATTTCTCCCTTCATCGACATCTCATTGATTCCGTGGATGCCTCCATTACTTTCAACCCCACTCGTCTCTGTACACGTGTCGTTGCTGCTCCTTCTCAGGATGCTGCTTCCCGCTTGGCTGCCTTATCCTGCCTTGGCGAGACCCCCGTTCGGGTCTCGAAGAACGCTCAGTTGAATGCCAGTGTTGGCACTACTTTGCTCCCGCCCCATGTTGCAACCGGTGTTCGGGACCTGCGCGACTGCCACGACGATATTCGACATATCCTCGCTGCCCAGGGCCATTCTATTCTCCAGGTGGACACGTTTACTCGTCCCCCTCGTGGTAGTCGCCGTCAACCCCTCTGGGTTGTGAAGATTACCTTTGATGGTAGGACCCTTCCACCCTCTGTCATTCTTGCTGGTGCCAGGTGCTCTGTCCAGGAGTACATTCCTTCTCCTCGGCTCTGCAACAAGTGCTGGAGGTTTGGGCATGGTGCCCTCCGCTGCTCCGGGACTGTCTCTCTCTGTCCTTTGTGTGGTGGCGAAGGTCACTCTAAGTCGGAGTGCACTTCTCCCCAGGCTCGTTGCCTCAACTGTGGTGAGGCCCATCCTACCTTCTCCCGTGCGTGTGTCCATTACAAGCTTGAGGCAGCCGTCCTCAACCTGAAGCACCGGGAGCGTTTATCTTTTCCTGAGGCGAGGCGCCAGGTTCGCCGGCTCCCGCCTTATGCTAATATCTCTTATGCTCGCGTGTTGCGCTCTTCCTCTCCTCGTCCTTCCCGCCTTCCTCAGACTCACAACCGTTTCCGGGCCTTGGACCCTGATGCGCCCACTGCCCCCTCCTCTGTTCCTTTGGGTTCTCTCCCGAAGGATCCTCCTCCTGGTCCTCTGTCTGGGGTTCCCCTTCCTTCTACCCGGTCTGTCGTGTCTTCTGTGTCTTCTTCCTCGTCCCCCTCCGATCCTCCTTCCCATCCTCTTCCTCCATCTATCGGCTCTCCCCACCGCCTGTCGGTGCGGGCGGATGTCCATCGCTCTCCTAACGGCCGTCGTGTGTGCTCTCGTTCGGCTTCTCCTGTTGAGACACTGGAATCCGTTGCCCGGTACGTAGTTGCTGGGACACCGGTCTCTTTAAGTCAGAAGCGTAAGCCTGGCTCCTCTCCTTCCTCTTCCCCGCCGGGTAAGAAGGCTTCACTTTCTTCCTCAGCTCCTCCTTCTGGCTCTGTTGCTCCTTCCCCTCCCGTTTCAGTGCTTGCGCCCCCTGTTCCTGCTATGGAGGTTTCTTTGGCCCCTGCTTCCCTTTCGGTTGCTGCTCTTGCTGGGGTGCGCTCCCCTCTTTCTACTCCCCCTCTTCCTGCTGCTGTCCTTGACTGCTCCTCTCCGTTGTCTCGTCCTCTTCCTCCTCCTCCGGACCCTGCCCGCCCGCCTCTGATCTGTTCTCCCGTTTCCTTCCCTCCGTCTTTACTCAGTTTACCCATGCCCCCTAACCCTGACTTTGCTGACCCTGATCCCGACCCTGATATTCTTTAACGTGCTCTGTTGCTCTTTCGCCTTTGTTTCTTCCTTGTTCTCTGTTTTTGTCCTTTCTCTTCTCATCGTTGTCCATTCTTCAATGGAACGTTCGAGGTTATTACGCCAATTTCCTCGAACTCCAACTTCTGATTTCGCGGTTTTCGCCCCTTTGTGTCTGTCTCCAGGAGCCAATGCTTGGTGCTCGTCCTGGTCGTTTTCGTGGCTATTCCTTTCTCTCCCCCCCCCCCAGCCATTGCTGGGGCTTCTAATTCTTCTGCTCTCTTGATTCGGGCTGATGTTCCCTTTGTTCCTTTACTTTTTCCTTCGCCTCTCCATTGTTCTGCTGCTCGTATCTTTGTGGGGAAATGGTACACAGTTTGTTCCATTTATCTCCCCCCCGAGTGTCCTGCTCTCTCTTCCTGATTTGAAACACCTCCTAGACTCCTTGCCGGAGCCTGTGCTCCTGCTGGGTGACTTCAATTGTCGTCATTCTCTTTGGGGTGACGTTCTGACGAATACCCGGGGTCGCCTCCTTGAGCCGTTTCTCCTCTCTTCTTCCCTGTCTTTTCTGAATTCTGGTGAGCCCACTCATTTGGACTCTCGGACTCGCACCCTTTCTTGTCTTGATCTTTCTCTCTGCTCTTCTTCTCTTTACTTAGATTTCACGTGGCAGGTTCTTGATGACCTCCATGGAAGTGATCATTTCCCCATCCTTGTTTCCTTTTTCTCTTTTCGCCCTTCCCTCTCTTTCCCTAGGTGGCAGTTTGCTAAGGCGGACTGGACCCTATTTTCCCTCAGTGCTACTCTCTCTGACCTCTCCCTTCTGCCCCTCTCTTGCGCTCTCCTCCTTTTTCATGACACTGTCTTCAACGCTGCCCTCCGCTCTATTCCTCGCTCTTCCTCTCGGGGTCCACGGAAGTGCGTTCCCTGGTGGAATGCGGACTGTGCTCGGGCTGTCCGCTGTAAGCGTGCAGCCTGGAAGAGGCACCGCCGTAGGCAGACGACCGATTCTTTTCTTTTCTTTCGGAAAGCGAGTGCGGTGGCCCGTAGGGCCATCCGTACGGCTAAACGTGAATGTTGGGCATCTTATGTCTCAACAATTACGTCCGAAACCCCTCTGGCCCAGATCTGGAAGCGTATCCGCAAGATAGCGGGTAAGTTCGTTCCCGATGTTTCACCGGTCCTTCACCTCCATGATACTCTTGTGGCGGACCCGTTGCAGGTCGCTTCCGAACTGGGTTCCCACTTTTCTTCTGTTAGCTCTGGTCTTCATCTTCCCCAATCTTTCCTTCTTCGTAAACCTGTCCTTGAGTCTCGTCCTTTAGATTTCTGCAATCTTCAGCTTCCCTATAATGATCCCTTCTCTCTCTCTGAACTTCGTTCTGCCCTGGCCCTCTGCGGTTCTACGGCGGCGGGCTCCGATGGTATTCATTATGAGATGCTTCGCCATCTCCCTCCGAGCACGTCTCAGTATTTACTGAGTCTGTATAATCGGATCTGGGAGTCGTCGTCAGTCCCTGAGGACTGGCTCGATGCCGTTGTCCTCCCTGTTCGCAAACCGGGGTCTCTGGGTACTTCCCCTAAGGACTTTCGCCCTATTGCTCTCACAAGTTGTGTCTGCAAACTCTTTGAACGTATGGTTCACGTTCGTCTGATGTGGTTCCTGGAACACCATCACCTCTCCCCTTCTCAATTTGGTTTCCGCAAGTGCCGCAGCACGACAGATGTCCTGGTGAACTTGGAGGTCTATATTCGTACTGCTTTTGCTGTGAAGACCTCCGTTTTTGCCGTCCTTTTTGACCTAGAAAAGGCTTACGACACCACTTGGCGTTATCATATCCTATCTCAACTTCATTCTTTTGGCCTTCGTGGTCATCTCCCTCTCTTTCTCCGCAGCTTCCTCTCTCGTCGTTCCTTTCGGGTGCGCCTTGGTACCGCTCTCTCTCCCTCTTTTCAGCAATACGAAGGTGTGCCCCAGGGTAGTGTTCTGAGCACTACTCTTTTTCTTGTTGCCCTCAATGGTCTTCTTTCCTCTCTTCCTTCTGGTGTCTTCTCCGCTCTCTATGTCGATGATCTTACCCTTTGTTGTCAGGGTGATGATTCGCCTCTCCTTCAACGCCGGCTTCAACTTGCAATTGATGCCGTGTCATCTTGGGCCACAGGTCATGGCTTCAAGTTCTCTACTTCTAAGACTTGTGCCATGACTTTTACGCGGAAACGGGTTGTTCTTCGTCCCTCTTTGTCACTTTATGGTCATCCACTTGAATACAAAGATTCCGCGAAGCTTTTGGGGTTATTCCTTGACACTCGTTTGTCTTGGTCTCCCCATATCTCTTACCTCCGTGTTGAGTGCTCTAAGGCCCTTACCCTCCTTCGGGTCTTGTCCCATACTTCTTGGGGGGCAGATAGGCGCACTCTCCTTGCTTTACATTCCTCTCTCGTCCTGTCTAAGCTCGATTATGGTTGCCCTGCTTACTCGTCTGCTTCTCCTTCTACTCTTCGCCGTCTTGATGCTTTGCACCATACTGGGTTGCGCCTCAGTTCTGGTGCCTTTCGTTCGACTCCCATCCTTAGCTTATATGTTGACACTGGCTTCCTGTCTCTCCAGGACCGCCGTGATCGCTACTGTCTTCACTATCTTGCGCGGTCCTTGCAACATCCTTCCTCTCGCCTCTGTCGTGCTTTAACTTTTACCCCTCCTGCGGTTCCTGTTCCTCTTCACCACCTCCCTCTTTCTGCCCGGTTATCTCGCCTACAGGATTCTCTCTCCATTCGTATTTCTGATGTTTCTCCTCGTGTTGTTCCTATTTTGCCCCCGTGGAGGGTCCCTCTTCCGCGGTTTTGTACTTCCTTGACCCGTATCACTAAAGCTTTTACCCCTCCTACGGTTCTAAAACGCCTTTTCCTCGAGCACTTTTCTTCTCACTCCCGCTCCGTTTCTGTCTTCACCGATGGGTCTAAGTCAGCGGACGGTGTTGGCTACTCTGTTGTTTTTCCTGATCGCACTTATATGTGTCGCTTGCCTCCGGAGACTAGCATCTTTACAGCGGAACTTTATGCTATTCTCTATGCTCTTCGTCTCCTGCTTTCTCGTTGTCAGTCTTCCTTTGTGGTTGTTGTTGACTCTCGTAGTGCCCTCATGGCTCTCGGGTCCTTTAATCCGGTTCATCCAGTAGTTGTCGAGATCCAGCATTGGCTGTTTCTCGTTCACAGTAAATTTAAGTCGGTTGAGTTTTGTTGGGTTCCCAGCCATATTGGTGTGTCTTTAAATGAGCGTGCAGATGCTGCCGCTAAGGAAGCTGTCCGCTCTTGTCCCATCTCTCGTAAAGGCATTCCGTATTCCGACTTTTACCCGGTTATCCATTCCTCAGTCCTTACCCGTTGGCAGGCTTCTTGGTTGTCTGTTACTGGTAACAAGCTACGTACTCTTAAATGTTGTGTTTCCTCGTGGCCGTCCTCCTTCCACCGTAACCGGCGGTGGGAAACAGCTCTGGCGAGGTTGCGTATTGGCCATACTCGCTTAACCCATGGTCACTTGATGGAGCGCCGCCCTGCTCCTTATTGTCCTAGTTGCATTGTCCCTCTTACGGTCGTGCATGTCCTTCTTGAATGTCCTGACTTCCAGGACGAGCGTGTGTCTTGCTTTCCGACCGCCCCTCGCGGTCACCTGTCCCTCGATAGAATTCTTGGTGACTCGGATACTTTTGATATCGTTCGCCTTATGCGTTTTTGTTCTCGTATTGGCATCCTTGGTGATATTTAGCGCCCTCTGATTATTTTGCGTATTTGATGGTGCTACATAGCCTTCCCGGTTTGGTGCCTTCTTTTGATAATTACTTACTTACTTACCTATAAAAGGACAAGAATAAGCTCGTTGTATATCTTTTGACCTTTTACTAGACTCGTTCCTGAGCTGAAGGGTTTATGCTCTAAGGAAACACAGAGAACCGGGCCTTACCACACTGTAGGAAGGGAGAAATAAGGGGGATATGACAACAATATATAAAATTCTAAGGGAAATTGACAAGGCAGACAAAATATTATTATTCAAAGCAAAGAACAGCAGAACGAAGAGTCATAGAAGAAAATTAGAGACCCAAATGAGTCACAGGGACTTCAGACAGAATTTTCTCAGTGTCAGATCTGTCAATAAGTGGAACTGGTTAGACGTAGAAGTCGTTGAAGCTAATTCGAATCAGAGATTTAAATGTATGTATGATAAAAGCAGGAGAAAGGATACATTGCAATAATCTAGGAGTGTTTAGAAGGTGGGGCTAGGAGCCTAACTTATCCCTGCGGGCACATCTAGGCGAGTTCGCACAAACACATACACAAGTCCTTGCAACTGGGTGGATAGCATTCTGAGGTAGTCTTAAGAGCCCGGGTTCGATTCCCCGTCTAGACAGAAGGAAATGGGCAGATTTCTTTTCACCTGACGCACCTTTTCATCTTGCAGTAAATTGGTACCAGGAAGTTAAACAACTGCTGCGGGCTGCTTCCTGGTGATGTGAGTATGAGAGAGAGAGAAACACATGTAGTTGATATGACAGAGAAAAAAAAAAGGTCTGGAGTCGGTAAAATATACAACCAGCGATTAGAAAGGCGGGATCCAAGAGCTAAGAGTTAGACCCTACAAGTTTGATATTTTAGATTTAGCTACTCGGAAGGAAATGTCCATGTAGCATGGGCTATAGTGATCCCGACCCTACAGGCACACAGTAAATACACACACACAGGACGCTGAACACCGTAACCGGTTGCTGTACCTGGCCCCTGGCCTAGACCCCAACATAACAGTTACAGAAGGCGTTATGGAGCCTCCAAGCTACTAGGTGGGGGTGGTAGTGGGTTTAATGTCCAGTAGTGAAGTATGTGCTTTTAATACATACTCACACTTGCTCATATTTCACATTAATAGAAATATACTCTTTATTAATATTGTTGAAGTGACTTTACTTGTGAATTATTTGTATGTGAGGCGGCCTCATGTCAGGTGAGGTGAATGACGTCACAGGTAGTTGACCCATCAGGCCAAGCTAGTCAAGAGGCGCGGCGGGCAGTGTGGCGCGGGCCGGCGTGGGGAGAGGTGCTGCTCAGCGCCCGCCTCATTGGTTTTACTAAATTAGTCACCTGGACAGTCCTGTGCATGAGGTTACCTGCGCCAGGCTTACAGGCAAATTACTCTAGATGATTAGTTATTTTATCACATTGTATTCTGTTGGTACAATAGTCTATATTTGCTGATCGTTTAAGTTAAATTTAGTTTTATTAACAAAAAATCAATGTTTTGGTTTACTAATTTGTAAAGATAGAGTAAAATACCTTTGTCTATTGGACGAGACGTGTGATTAACTGTTCCACAACAGAGGCTTGAGTGTCAACTTTAGTGAAATTGCACCCAAAGCTGGTGTAAAAAAGTTTACACAATTATTATTATAGTTAAATTCTGGCAGTTAAAAGGTGTTTGTTAACGATCAGATTTCAATCTTTGAAATACGGACCAAAGACTTTTAGTCTAGCAACCATCACATACCCCCCTCCCCCCCGCCCATCGTATGTGAATGAAACTAGCCATCCTGAGTCAGTGTCGTCCACGCTGCAGCCAACCCCAGAGACGCCTTAATTAACATTAACGTCCTGTGTAACCAAGTACTATATTTTGTTCACTACAAATATATATTAATGAACATTAAAATTGTGTGTAATTTAAATATTTGTAAAATTTAAATAATTTCTATCAACTATGATAGTTGATGAGAACGTCCATGTTTGGCTGCCGGGTTAACGACCACTTGGCCGTTGAGAACGGGCTGTAGAAGACGCAAGTCTGAGGTTGGGTTTTGCCATTCTGTGGTAAGCCTGCTTTTTACATCAAGCAAAGTCTGACTTGAGCGATTGTCTAGTTAATCTTCATCTTTAAATGAAGATATGTTCAATTTAGCATTTTGAGGTATTTAATGTGTAATTTCAGGTATGTACAAGGGTGCATCAGTACATCGGCACTGCAGGTATGGTCAACCAGACCCAACAAATTGGTCTCGTATAACGGCACTGCAAGTATGGAGGGATTAAAGTTACTTGGGAAAACTTTCGAATCGCAATTGGTCATAATGTAGTGTGTGTATATTCCCACAAGTACAACTGGTGAAGGTAACTAGTTTATTTTAAGTTTAACATGTTATACCTTGCAGCGGTGGCCTTCTAATAGGTATAGTCTAAGAACTCTCTACATTAACCACTTAAGAGTGGTAAACCATTCTTCTGGCCAGTAATTTGAATATTTGGTTGTGGTGTAACATGGGTTAATGTTCATCTAAAATTTTTGGGTACATTTCAATCCTCTTCCCTCTCCATCCACCCTTCTGTTAGTCTTTACTATCCCACCAGTCCAATCAATTATAAACACAAAAATTACCCAAGAGGGTGATGTTGCAGCTGGGGTTAGAAGGAAAGTGTGTGAGGGGAAAGTGCCGGGGCATAACCTAGCAAGCTGAATATACCGTCGGACACAGTTTTGGGAGGCTGAGCACTTGCAGCTACGTCGCCATCATCCGCATCTTGCACAAAATATTGGTAGCCCCTGAACGCTACAGCAATTCTGCAAATTGACAAATATTGTGGTCAGGCGGCAGTCACTGAAGTGTTAGAGGTGAACATTCCTGGGTCTCCGGAACGAGGTAACGTGTTGCTTCAGGTTTGTTGTTAGGGCTAACTGTTCATAATTATTGGGAGAAAAGATCATATAATTGGCGTATGATGCCTTGCCGGATTATGTAATTGGCGTTTACCGTAGGGCTGCCCGGCGGACCCACCCGGGAGGATGGTTGCCAGGTACTGCTGTTGGTTCTACTACCTGTGCTGAGCCATCTGGACGTTGTTCGTAGCAGCTGGCTATCAAATACTTACCATCTGCCAACCACCACATATACCAGGGGGCCAGACGGCAGGTTTCTGTTCAGCCTAATGCACGTAAAGTGCCAGGAACCTGCTGCCTAAGGCCTTCCCTTCCACACCACCATGAAGAACAGTTGCAAAGTTCTGCCTCCAGCTCCACTCGCTGTTCAAAGCCATCTGGAGGTGATATTCACTCCTGCCGACTACAAAACACAACACCTGGTAATTACGAAGTGCACAAGGGGAACCAGTGCCAAAAACTCCTGCCACCACTCCAGCTTCCCCACAAATACCAGGTGCTGTAACTTCTGCCAGTGGTGGGCCTGCCCCTGATGTAGAATGGCCACACCTCGATTCTGCCAGTAGTGGGCACGCTTTTGATGTAGAGTGGTCACTCCCCAGGTCTGGGACTGTCGCCTTTTCTGGGGGGACCTCCCACAGCTGGACCCCAGTCAACTGGAAGTTGGGAGATAAGCAACAGGATCAAGCCGAGACGGATCGCAACTTAAGCCTCCATATCAACTCGCCACTGGGATGCTCCACTGATCAAGCAGATGCTGACCATCGTGAACTGTGGCAGGAACACCAGCAGCAGTCACAGCAGGAGACGGAGTGGCTTAAAGAACAGCTCCGATATGAGAGAAAATCCATTGGCAACATTGCAGAGCTGCTCACGGGCATGAGGGAACTTTTAAGCAAGGACTGCCACCCTCCTTCCCCCCTGCCCCGGGAGCCGGTCGGCCGAGCGGACAGCACGCTGAACTTGTGATCCTGTGGTCCCGGGTTCGATCCAGGGCGCCGGCGAGAAACAATGGGCAGAGTTTTTCACCCTATGCCCCTGTTACCTAGCAGTAAAATAGGTACCTAAGTGTTAGTCAGCTGTCACGGGCTGCTTTCTCGGGGTGGACGCCTGGTCGAGGACCGGGCCGCAGGGACACTTAAAAGCCCCGAAATCATCTCAAGATAACTCAAGAAGATACCCTCCCTCCACCCCTGAAACCTCCAAACATGTGCTCCCTTGCCAATCAGGTGAAACTAAGTGATCTAGAATGCGTGTGTAGAGGAGCCCTTCTACGATGGTTAACTGTCAAAGCTGAGCTAAGATATCGGATCAACTCTATAGATGAAAAGGCAATCAAAGTCCCAGTCTCCGTGATGTAGTGGTAAGACACTCGCCTGGCGTTCCGCGAGCGCTTTGTCATGGGTTCGGGTTTGTATCCTGGCCGGCGAGGATTTACTGGGCGCAAATCCTTAACTGTAACCTCTGTTTAACTCAACAGTAAAATGGGTACTAGTTTGTAAAAACGATTCTTCGTGGCGGGGGGTGTTGTATTCCAGGGACCTGCCCGAAACGCTACGCGTACTAGTGGCTGTCCATGATTGTAACAACTCTTTTATATATCTAAAAAAAAAAAAAATGTACTAGACAATGAGGCAAATGGGACATTGGTAATATGCTAAGAAATGTTCCTGGAGTTGTATCTAGTGAAATAATATATATATTAAGTGGAATATGTTATGATCCCAGGCAGCCGAAAAACGAGTCTCCCCTTTTGAGAATTATTCTATCAAGCCTGACCTGACTATATTTCCCAGACCTTATAGAGATGAAGACACCGATGTAAAATAGTTGGTCAGATTTAGTAAACAGTTTAAGATTATGGGCAGTGAATAAGAAAATAGATACACGACTGTTTAGGAGATGTGAATAATTTGTTGGAGGCATTAGGCTCGCTTCTGGAGGGCTTTGAGCTCACTTGAGTGCCAGACATTGCAGGGGGAAGCCGTGCTCCGTTTGAGCTCCCGTCAGAAATTAACCCCTAGTGATATATCTCCAAGAGAAGAGAAGTGTACAGACGTGCCAGCTGTGGAATCGAGCTGGGAACGTTGTGGTCTCAAGTCCTGGACGGCGAGGAGTGTTTATTAAGCTGCCCAGAGACATTATCGTGGGCCGTGGGAGTGCCCTGACCAGACTGCCAGAGGGAAGAGCGCCCTCGACTAGGCAATCTGTGGTAAGCACGATTTAAGCCAGTTCATAGCGATTACTCGTAGTTGGTCGTGTGCCCAGCGACAGTAGCAATGTTTATTGATAAGTTAGACATGTTTTGATAAGGCAGGAGGCCTAAAATAAGAGTGGAGAGGGAGGAACACGGAGCAACGTCTGTCTGTCTCTGAGCACTGGCAGGTGACTGAGGGGGCCCAGCTCCTGGAGGCTGAGGACCCTCCCAGAGTGAGTGAGGCCCGCCAGGCAAGGCGGAGCATGGACCAGCCCAAAATGGGGGAGTCCACTCTCATTGTATGTAGAGAGCAGATAGACATTGGAGGCAAACATATAGTGTGGTTATTTTTGTTTGTGTTTAAGGGGGAACATTTTTATTGGAGTGTCAATGGGTTGCAGGTTTGTCTTTGGGGAAGAAGTTGCTGAGAACTTCGAAACCAGCACAGAGGGAGTAGTTGATGAAACTCCAAGCAGTTGATGGAACTCCTCTCCTCCAAGGTAGTGGAGAGGACCTCGAGCTGTGAGGAGAAGCAGTGAAGAGGAGTGTCACGTGCTTCTGTAGAGGTGGTGAAGCACCATAGTTGCTCGAGGGAACTTCATGGTGTAGCAGCCAAGAGAGCTGTGGAGGACCCTAGTAGAGGTAGTGAAGCACCATAGTTGCCCAAGGAAGACTGCATGGTGTAGCAGCCTGGAGGAGCTGCAGAGGATCCTGGTAGTTAAGCCCGGAAGAACCTGAAGATATCAGGGTAGTGAACCTCCAGATGTGGAAGCCAAGTTCTAAATGATTACTTGTAGGGAGGGGATAGTGTGTTTGGTTTTCATTAGCGTGCAAGACGCAGTGAAAGGCGAGTGATTGATTGCCATTCTTGTGCCGAGGAGTGTTTATACTGAAGTTTAGGGTTACAGTCGTAGGCTGTATTACCTACAGTTGTATGTGTTCTAGGACTGATAGGGTGATCGATTGATCATTGTTACATATCAAGGAACATTTATACTGATATATGTGTGTTATTGCAGTCATACGCCAATTTTCCTTGCACATGTTTACAGATGTATATTCCCTTGCTGATAGTGCAACATTGTATTATAAGACTTGATCTGCTTGAGGAGGTTGATAGTATCAGGTGGTGAACCAGGAGATAGGATACCACTTGAAAAGCTGATGATAGAGTTCTGATGGTGTTGGAGTGCAACCTGACTGAAATAGTGTAGAGTGTAGGATTCATTATTATTATACGTGTGTATGTACTGTGTGCGCGCTTGGTCCAGTAAATGTGTTCAAATTTGCTGGTGTTTGCCCTTGTCCTAGTAAGGCTTCCCAGGATGTAGTAAAGAAGGGGAGAGAGAACAAAGAACCACTGCTGTGGACAGGGTAGAAGGTAATACTAATAAGTCAAAGGGGATTGAGGTCATATCACACAGGGAGAGAGTGGGGAGTCACAGCAGCTCGAGTGGGTGTGTGCACGTGACAAGGCTAAGCATTGGAGCTGCATCCCCTAAACGTGTGACGTTGAGCCCCTCCAAGAGCCAGAAGCGCCCAGTGTGATCTGGAAAAGTATAAGCACTCTACCGAATTGTGAGTTGGGTTGTCTAGAAAGAAGGATCAACAACACGACAGCACCACCAACCCACACCACAATAACTAATAATATAAATCTATATAATGCTTACTTGAAATGCACAAATGAGTTATCCTTCCTTAGCTGGAACATTGCATCCATCAAAAGTTACTGTAATTTACATCATAAAGTAACAACTGAACACACCAATATTGTAAGTCTCCAGGAGTGCAGAGTTCCTGCAAGAACCTCGCCCTCAAAATTGCTCTCATTTGTTTCTTACTCCCTCAGATCCAGTAACTCTTTCATTCTATAAATCAAACAATCCCTACCCCATCAACTTCTTCGAGAAAAGCAAACTGAGGGGCAACAATATTATGTAGTGAGTACTTATGTGGGCAACTCTATCCTCAATGTATTTAATCTATATGCTCCAGCAGGAGAGTTAAATTATATTGATCTTCCGGCCTGCACTCAAGCAGAGTCCACAATCATTCTTGGTGACGACAATGCTGTGTCGACAACCTGTCCCTGTCCCTGTGACGACACAGGGACATTGGCGGCTCTCGTTTCAGAAACGGGAATGGGAATCAACTGCTGTCGCTACTAAATAGTCACGAAAATGTGCAGATTGTGGGCGACCTTGAACCCACACATATTTGTGGAGGCATTCTAGACCTCTGTGTTGGTTTCAACGTCACCCAGGTCTGGTGCACATCTATTGTAACAGATATGTTACAATATCATATGTTATACAAGATATCAGAAAAAACGATATGTCAGATCATCCTAGATTGACTACTCTATGTATCTGAAATACCATCCTGCATGGTGGTATTTTTAAACGCAAACGGCTCAGTGTTCCTCCTGCTCGCCGTAAAGACTTTGTCACTCATGTGTCAGTGTTACAGCACTTATGATCCCTCCACAGTCGAGATACTTAACGACAATCTAGTACAGAACATTCAGATGTTCGCTGACCCTTTAATTCGGCCCTCTGCACCAACCAGTGGTCGGAACGATATGAAAAGGAATAAACACCATGTCTATTAAAATGACCCTAAACTGCGTACTTAGAAATGCACTGCTAAACAGTTGGACTTCCATATAGGGAAACATGTACGCCAGCAATGCTCAAGCTCTTTCAGAAAGCCCTAGCCAAGGCGAAGAAGTGCATGACAGAGCTCAGGCAAGAAACCTGGGACACTTGTAAAGTCTCAATTCTCACACCCCCCTCAGCCAGGCATGGAAGAATATTCAAAGGCGATAAGATCGTTCAAGTGTCACACCCTCACCCTCTACACAGAGCAAACGAGGTTGTCGATGCTTGGGCAACCACCTCTAGCTTCAATAATCTTCCCCCAGATCATAATCAGATTAAATGTTGGTTACGGAGATCTAGAAAGGCTCGTTGACTTCATGATCCAAAAGGAAGGTGAATGCAGCGTGCCATTTACCAAGTTTTTTTGTTCGCCCTAAACAAAGGTAAAGCCACATCACCCGATGAGGATGGTACCATTTATGGCATTTTGCGTTTGCTTCCTCTAGTACCAGGAAATCCCATTCTTGAGATATATAATATGAGCTATGTAACTAGGGAACTTCCTATCTCTTTGACCAACAGCATAATCATTCCAATTACCAAGTTAAATAAAGATAATACGTTCCGCCCAATTTCCCTTACTAGCTGCATTTACAAAACATTCGAGAGTGGTCCTAAACAGTCTCCTCCATAGAATAAGAACAATGTTATCCCCCCCCCCAAATATATAGCTATGTAACTGAAGGAGCTATATATCATGGTGGTGATGCAATGATGCATGGAATGAGTGTGCATCAATGCATCACCACCTCTCTTACTCTTCACACTGAAATCATGTACCACTTTCCTAGATCTCAACCCCCTCCCCGCTCAGCTCTTTGTTGCCGTGTGGGGGCTTAGTGGGCGGCTGCTGGAGTGTGATGCTCCTTGGGACAGTCCTCTGTCCTTTTCTAGCCTTGTGCTCCTGCTGCCGTCCTCTCCAATTCTGCTGGGCACCTTTTCCTTTTCCTTCTGTTTCATTTTTCTTCCCCCCCCCCCCTCTTCTCCTATCTGCTTGCCGTTTCCTGGCGACCTTTTGCTTGTTCTGGTTCTTCCCGTGGACTTCTATTTTGACGCCCGGGTGCTTGAGGAGGCATACTCTTGCACCCGTAGAACTGTAGTACCCGACGTCGAGAGCGAGGGGAACCTTTTATTGTCAATCCCCCTTTTGTCACTGAACCCGATCTCGACGGACTGTCGGTTTCTTAAGGTGGCGTTTGTGGGGCGTATACTCACGACGCACCCCTAGGAGGCCCCGGCAAGATCGGCGATAGCTTCTAGTTGGGTGTCCTGCCTCTAATTGTGGCTCCATTTTGGGTGTGGGGGCACATTCGTGAATGAATTCTTCTTTTCGTAATGATGATGACCCCTGTTTCGGCTGTTTCTGGTTTACCTGCTCAGGCTCGTGGGGTGGGCGACAAAGCCCCCGAGTCAGTCCGTGTTGGAAGACCGGGCTCTGTAGCCTCCGCTGCATTGGGCCCCGACCTTGCTCCTCCTTTGGCCTCTCTGACTCCTTCCCCTGGCTCCCCTCCCTCCTCTGTGGTTGGGTCGAGCCCCAAGCCCCCAGTGGTGACTACCTCGTCCCCTGGCGCGGCTCCTTCTCTAGTTGTAACTACTGCGCCTTTTAACCCCTCTCTCTCTGGGGGTTCTCACCGCCGTCCTCGTCACGGCCGCCCTCGCTCGATTCCTTCCAGTTCTGCTACCTATCAAGCCTTGTTTGGTCCCGCTTCGTGGGCCAAATATTTTGATCTCCCTCTTGATTCTGCGCCTCCTGACGATTTCTCCCTCCATCGACATCATGTTGATTCCGTGGATGCCTCCATTACTTTCAACCCCACTCGTCTCGGTACACGTGTCGTTGCTGCTCCTTCTCAGGATGCTGCTTCCCGCTTGGCTGCCTTATCCTGCCTTGGCGAGACCCCTGTTTGGGTCTCGAAGAACGCTCAGTTGAATGCCAGTGTTGGCACTATTTTGCTCCCGCCCCATGTTGCGACCGGTGTTTGGGACCTGCGCGACTGCCACGACGATATTCGACATATCCTTGCTGCCCAGGGCCATTCTATTCTCCAGGTGGACACGTTTACTCGTCCCCCTCGTGGTAGTCGCCGTCAACCCCTCTGGGTTGTGAAGATTACCTTTGATGGTAGGACCCTTCCACCCTCTGTCATTCTTGCTGGTGCCAGGTGCTCTGTCCAGGAGTACATTCCTTCTCCTTGGCTCTGCAACAAGTGCTGGAGGTTTGGGCATGGTGCCCTCCGCTGCTCCGGGACTGTCTCTCTCTGTCCTTTGTGTGGTGGCGAAGGTCACTGTAAGTCGGAGTGCACTTCTCCCCAGGCTTGTTGCCTCAACTGCGGTGAGGCCCATCCTACCTTCTCCCGTGCGTGTGTCCATTACAAGCTTGAGGCAGCCGTCCTCAACTTGAAGCACCGGGAGCGTTTATCTTTTCCTGAGGCGAGACGCCAGGTTCGCCGGCTCCCGCCGTATGCTAATATCTCTTATGCTCGCGTGTTGCGCTCTTCCTCTCCTCGTCCTCCCCTCCTTCCTCAGACTCACAACCGTTTCCGGGCCTTGGACCCTGATGCACCCACTGCCCCCTCCTCTGTTCCTTTGCGTTCTCTCCCGAAGGATCCTCCTCCTGGTCCTCTGTCTAAGGTTCCCCTTCCTTCTACCCGGTCTGTCGTGTCTCCTGTGTCTTCTTCCTCGTCTCTCTCCGTTCCTCCTTCCCATCCTTCCCCTCCGTCTCTTGACTCTCCCCGCCGCCTGTCAGTGCGGGCTGATGTCCATCGCTCTCCAAACGGCCGTCATGTGTGCTCTCGTTCAGCTTCTCCTGTTGAGACGCTAGAATCTGTTGCCCAGTACGTGGTTGCTGGGACACCTGTCTCTTTAAGTCAGAAGCGTAAACCTGGCTCCTCTTCTTCCTGCTCCCCAGCGGGTAAGAAGGTTTCGCTTTCTTCCTCGGCCCCTACTTCTGCCTCTCTCGCTCCTTCCCCTCCCATTTCGGTGGTTCCGCCCCCTGTTCCTGCTATGAAGGTTTCTTTAGCCCCCGCTTCCCTCTCAGTTGCTGCCCTTGCTTAGGTACGCTCCCCTCTTACTACCCCTCCTCTTCCTGCTGCTGTCCTTGCCTGCTCCTCTCCGTTGTCTCCTCCTCTTCCTCCTCCTCCTCCGGACCCCGCCCGCCCACCTCTGATCTGTTCTCCCGTTTCCTTCCCTCCGTCTTTGCTCAGTTTACCCATGCCCCCTAACCCTGACTTTGCTGACCCTGATCCCGACCCTGATATTCTTTAACGTGCTCTGTTGCTCTTTCGCCTTTGTTTCTTCCTTGTTCTCTGGTTTTGTCGTTTCTCTTCTCGTCGTTGTCCATTCTTCAATGGAACGTTCGAGGTTATTACGCCAATTTCCTCGAACTCCAACTTCTGATTTCGCGGTTTTCGCCCCTTTGTGTCTGTCTCCAGCAGCCGATGCTTGGTGCTCGTCCTGGTCGTTTTCGTGGCTATTCCTTTCTCTCCCCCCCCCAGCTGTTGCTGGGGCTTCTAATTCTTCTGCTCTTTTGATTCGTGCTGATGTTCCCTTTGTTCCTTTACTTTTTCCTTCGCTTCTCCATTGTTCTGCTGCTCATATCTTTGTGGGGAAATGGTACACTGTTTGTTCCATTTATCTCCCCCCGAGTGTCCCGCTTTCTCTTCCTGATTTGAAACACCTCCTAGACTCCTTGCCGGAGCCTGTGCTCCTGGTGGGTGACTTCAATTGTCGTCATTCTCTTTGGGGTGACGTTCTGACGAATACCCGGGGTCGCCTTCATGAGCCGTTTCTCCTCTCTTCTTCCCTGTCTCTTCTGAATTCTGGTGAGCCCACTCATTTGGACTCTCGGACTCGCACCCTTTCTTGTCTTGATCTTTCTCTCTGCTCTTCTTCTCTTTACTTAGATTTCACGTGGCAGGTTCTTGATGACCTCCATGGAAGTGATCATTTCCCCATCCTTGTTTCCTTTTTCTCTTTTCGCCCTTCCCTCTCTTTCCCTAGGTGGCAGTTTGCTAAGGCGGACTGGACCCTATTTTCCTTCAGTGCTACTCTCTCTGATCTGTCCCTTCTGCCTCTCTCTCGCGCTCTCCTCCTTTTTCATAACACTGTCTTCAATGCTGCCCTCCGCTCTATCCCTCGCTCTTCCTCTCGGGGTCCACGGAAGTGCGTTCCCTGGTGGAATGCAGACTATGCTCGGACTGTTCGCTTTAAGTGTGCAGCCTGGAAGAGGCACCGCCGTAGGCAGACGACCGATTCTTTTCTTTTCTTTCGGAAAGCGAGTGCGGTGGCCCGTAGGGCCATCCGTACGGCTAAACGTGAATGTTGGGCATCTTATGTCTCAACAATTACGTCCGAAACTCCTCTGGCCCAGATCTGGAAGCGTATCCGCAAGATAGCGGGTAAGTTCGTTCCCGATGTTTCACCGGTCCTTCACCTCCATGATACTCTTGTGGCGGACCCATTGCAGGTCGCTTCCGTACTGGGTTCCCACTTTAATTCTGTTAGCTCTGGTCTTCATCTTCCCCAATCTTTTCTTCGTAAACCTGTCCTTGAGTCTCGTCCTTTAGATTTCTGCACTCGTCTTCAACTTCCCTATAATGATCCCTTCTCTCTCTCTGAACTTCGTTCTGCCCTGGCCCTCTGCGGTTCTACGGCGGCAGGCTCCGATGGTATTCATTATGAGATGCTTCGCCATCTCCCTCCGTGCACGTCTCAGTATTTACTGAGTCTGTATAATCGGATCTGGGAC
This sequence comes from Procambarus clarkii, assembly GCF_040958095.1. Taxonomy (NCBI): domain Eukaryota; kingdom Metazoa; phylum Arthropoda; class Malacostraca; order Decapoda; family Cambaridae; genus Procambarus; species Procambarus clarkii. The sequence goes on along the minus strand of NC_091191.1, from coordinate 19,871,483 downwards.
TCGTCGTCAGTCCCTGAGGACTGGCTCGATGCCGTTGTCCTCCCTGTAAGCAAACCGGGGTCTCTGGGTACTTCGCCTAAGGACTTTCGCCCTATTGCTCTCACAAGTTGTGTCTGCAAACTCTTTGAACGTATGGTTAACGTTCGTCTGATGTGGTTCCTGGAACACCATCACCTCCTCTCCCCTTCCCTTCTCAATTTGGTTTCCGCAAGTGCCGCAGCACGACAGATGTCCTGGTGAACTTGGAGGTCTATATTCGTACTGCTTTTGCTGTGAAGACCTCCGTTGTTGCCGTCCTTTTTGACCTGGAAAAGGCTTACGACAACACTTGGAGATATCATATTCTATCTCAACTTCATTCTTTTGGCCTTCGTGGTCATCTCCCTCTCTTTCTCCGCAGCTTCCTCTCCCATCGTTCCTTTCGTGTGCGCCATGGTACCGTGCTCTCTGCCTCTTTTCAGCAATACGAAGGTGTGCCCCAGGGTAGTGTTCTGAGCACTACTCTTTTCCTGGTTGCCCTCAATGGTCTTCTTTCTTCTCTTCCTTTTGGTGTCTTCTCCGCTCTCTATGTCGATGATCTTACCCTTTGCTGTCAGGGTGATGATTCGCCTCTCCTTCAGCGCCGGCTTCAACTTGCAATTGATGCCGTGTCGTCTTGGGCCACCGATCATGGCTTCAAGTTCTCTACTTCTAAGACTTGTGCCATGACTTTTACGTGGAAACGGATTGTTCTTCGTCCCTCTTTGTCACTTTATGGTCATCCCCTTGAATACAAAGATTCCGCAAAGCTTTTGGGGTTATTCCTTGACACTCGTTTGTCTTGGTCTTCCCATATCTCTTACCTCCATGTTGAGTGCTCTAAGGCCCTTACCCTCCTTCGGGTCTTGTCCCATACTTCTTGGGGAGCAGATAGGCGCACTCTCCTTGCTTTACATTCCTCTCTTGTCCTGTCTAAGCTCGATTATGGTTGCCCTGCTTACTCGTCTGCTTCTCCTTCTACTCTTCGCCGTCTTGATGCTTTGCACCATACTGGGTTGCGCCTCAGTTCTGGTGCCTTTCGTTCGACTCCCGTCCTTAGCTTGTATGTTGACACTGGCTTCCTGTCTCTCCAGGACCGCCGTGATTGCTACTGTCTTCGCTATCTTGCGCGGTTCTTACATCATCCTTCCTCTCGCCTCTGTCGTGCTTTAACTTTTACCCCTCCTGCAGTTCCTGTTCCTCTTCACCACCTCCCTCTTTCTGTCCGGTTATCTCGCCTCCAGGATTCTCTTTCCGTTCGTATTTCTAATGTTTCTCCTCGTGTTGTTCCTTCTTTGCCCCCATGGAGAGTCCCTCTTCCGCGGTTTTGTACTTCCTTGACCCGTATCACTAAAGCTTTTACCCCTCCTACGGTTCTAAAACGCCTTTTCCTTGAGCACTTTTCTTCTCACTCCCGCTCCGTTTCTGTCTTCACCGATGGGTCTAAGTCGGCGGACAGTGTTGGCTACTCTGTTGTTTTTCCTGATCGCACTTATATGTGTCGCTTACCTCCGGAGACTAGCATCTTTACAGCGGAACTTTATGCTATTGTCTATGCTCTTCGTCTCCTGCTTTCTCGTTGTCAGTCCTCCTTTGTAGTTGTTGTTGACTCTCGTAGTGCCCTCATGGCTCTCGGGTCCTTTAATCCGGTTCATCCAGTAGTCGTCGAGATCCAGCATTGGCTGTTTCTTGTTCACAGTAAATTTAAGTCGGTTGAGTTTTGTTGGGTTCCCAGCCATATTGGCGTGTCTTTAAATGAGCGTGCGGATGCTGCCGCCAAGGAAGCTGTCCTCTCTTGTCCCATCTCTCGTAAAGGCATTCCGTATTCCGACTTTTACCAGGTTATCCATTCCTCAGTCCTTACCCGTTGGCAGGCTTCTTGGTTGTCTCTTACTGGTAACAAGCTACGTACTCTTAAATGTTGTGTTTCCTTGTGGCCGTCCTCCTTCCACCGTAACCGGCAGTGGGAAACAGCTCTGGCGAGGTTGCGTATTGGCCATACTCGCTTAACCCATGGTCACTTGATGGAGCGCCGCCTTGCTCCTTATTGTCCTAGTTGCATTGTCCCTCTTACGGTCGTGCATGTCCTTCTTGAATGTCCTAACTTCCAGGACGAGCATGTGTCTTGCTTTCCGACCGCCCCTCACGGTCACCTGTCCCTCAATAGAATTCTTGGTGACTCGGATACTTTTGATATCGTTCGCCTTATGCGTTTTTGTTCTCGTATTGGCATCCTTGGTGATATTTAGCGCCCTCTGATTATTTTGCGCATTTGATGGTGCTATATAGCCTTCCCGGTTTGGTGCCTTCTTTTGATAATTACTTACTTTCTTCCTAGATCTCAAGTCTGCCTTTGATATTGCAAACCGACTTGTTATCTTGAGTGAGTTTGCGAGAATGAATATGGGTGGTCGGCTTCTTTGTTGGATTAGGGGTTACTTATCCAACAGGAAGTAATGTTTTTCCAGGGGCATAGTTATGTAACAGGAGACTTCAAACTAGGAACCCCACAGGGAGGTGTCCTCAGTCCTAAATTATTAAATCTCTTAATAAACACGCTGTTAAACTGTTCCGAACAAACACAACGTGCACATGATTAGCTATGCTGCATTATCTAACACTGTGCACAGTTACAAACCCAATAAGATTTCAACTTAGATTGAACAGAGCAGAACTTGTTAAACACATGGGGACAAAATCTTACTGAAGCGACCATACGAGTCATAAATACTTACACTTCGCCTAAGTAAAATAGAAACAAGCAACATTTAGTGTGCCAGCCAGACGGGCCCGTGCAGGAATTTCTATGCTAAAAAAAACCTATGTTGCCGATATGATAAACACCACTGGGTATGCCAGCACGCAGAACTCTTAACTCTGTATTAAACTCGTGTCAGGACCTAGGTCTAGTCATCTCGGCAGAGAAAACATATTAAATCGGCTTCCACCCAGGCAAGGAGGAAGGGAAGGGAATTATCAGGAGGAAAGCGCCAAGCCATAATGACTATATAGCACTTAAAAGGGGTCAGGATAAGAATTTGGGATGGGACGGGGGAGTGATTCCCAAGCGGTTGGAAGGCCGGGAATTGAAGAACGACCTGCATGAAGCGAGACCGTCGCTCTACCGTCCAGCTCAAGTGGTTGGGGCCCGGGCAAGGAGCTGCTGTTCGCAAGATGTAACTGTCTGATAGATCCCAGCTTGACTATGTAAACAGATTCAAATAACTTGGCCTTGAGTTGCCACTGTATGGACCTGTTGTATTCAGACTTTGTCGTCAGTATAAAAGAGGCTCAGATCTCAAGGCTGTTGTAGATTATCACTCAGTCTATGATGCCAATGTCAGAATTGTCAAAATGATGTACCTTGCATACATTAGATCTTTAGTGGATTATGCTGCACCTCTGCTTGCTTTGATGCCTGAAAGAGTTTGGAGGGATTAAAAAATTGCAGAACGAAGCCTTGAGGATAATCCTTGGGTGCCATTGTACCACAACGATACTTAACATAAGGAACGTAATATTCCGTGCGTTGTTCGTGTTACTGAAATTAACTGTCAGTGGTATAAAAATGCTTAAGCTAACTCATCCTAACCCTTGCACAGGAGCCCCTCCTTGATTATTGTATTTGAAGGTCAACATTGTTCTAAATGGATAACTAAAACGAATTGAACTCTGAATATATTATTTATAATTTGTACCAAGAGAGACAACAACGGCACTTTCCTGCACCGTGGGAGATTACACCATTTCCCATTTTAATATCTGCCTTTCCACCCAAGAAGCAAATTAAAGATCAGCCCGAGCTTCGTCTTGAGGTAAAGCTCAACGCCTTTAGCCATGTTGATACTCTGTCCAGAGAGGATTCTCTCTCTCTCAAATCATGTGCACTGATGGTTCCCAACACCGCCCCGCGTGAGCAGCTGGAAGTGCAGTTGTCCTGACAATGTGCGATGACTTATATTTTGAATTGCGAGTCCGTATAAATAACTGGAGCTCTACCCTTCAGACAGAAGTATTTGCCTCGATTTTCCCACTGAAGTGCAAGTCTTCAAACTTGATACATTAATTGTAAGTGAATCTCTCATCCATAATTGCTCTTAACTCTTTTTAAGACATAGATGTAACATGCTCGTGTCTGAAGCTAGACACAAATCCAACAAAATTATTAATGATGGTAAGAGTCCATTTCATGTGGACTCCATCTCATATTGGCCTCCGAATGCATGACAGACCTGATGAGTTAGCCAAAGAATCTGTCTTTAAAGGAGAAACTGAATATAACCTTGGATTGCCAATAAGCAGTCTGAGAGCAAAAGTACACCAAGAACTTAAACAAAATCTTGTAGCGCTGAGGCAAAGTGAAATCGACACCAGTAATTCCATCTATCACTATATTATCATGCAAGAGGAGCCATACATCTATGGATCATAAAATACAATCTGGAGACTTCAAGATGTTGCAACTGCTCGGCTTACACTCGGTTACAAGTATCATTGGGAATTCAAATTTTCTGCTGATGTAGACCTGACCAAATATAAACTGTTAACAAAATTATTAGCACACCCTCCGTCACTGTGATGGAGGGCAAAAAGATACGCGAATTCAGAGAATTCTAAACATGTTCCAGAGATGTGTAAATACTTCATTTAAAATAATCTGCTACCAGAAATCTTGGCCAAATATCCCTAGTTTGCTAACTGTAGGTAGTAACTTAGTGATTGTAACCTATCCACCGCTGCCCACTGGATGGGGGGCGGTGTGCAGGACAAACATATCGACACTAGCTCTCTTCATATGTCAGTTTCTTAATTTAGTAACTGAACTTATGGTCGATCTCGAACCCAATGATGTGACGATCTTTTGAATTTTGTAACCAGCTCAAGATTGTAACTTGTTTAGCAAAATTGTGGGGTTCACAGTTCCCCACAATTTTGAATCTCAGGAGTCCTTGAGCCCATTATGTGCCTCTGTAACCCTTTCCACTACCGCCCACATGATGGGTATGGGGTGCATAATAAGTGAACTAGACTAACCATGACTAGAGCTTGTTAACTTCCTTTCGGATGCTTCCTGATGCTGTCGGAATTATACAACTAGGATAGAACCATCCTCTATAGTCTGGATGTGTTTGTTCCTGTACAAGACTTTGTCGCTGGAGAGGGGCTAGTTTCATGGCAGCTTCTTGTATGGTAGATTCTGGACAGCCTCTAGCTTTAAAGATGCCCCAGAATAATCTGGGGAAAGCCTTGGAGGAGCTCCAAGGCTTTCCCCAGATTATTCTGATCACTTGTTGATCTTTGACTCGGATTCCCAGGGAGAATGAAAGAGGACTCTTGAAAGAAACCGGGTGGCAGGATGTTAATAAAAGTGAAGGTCTGAGTCTTTGTAATAAACCTTTATTAGGCGTCTTTCTCCGTCTATATATATACACACTTGAGTCCCTAGGAAGGGAAGCTCCTCCATGCGGGTCTTGATGGTAAATTTCAGGTCGGCTTGAACTTGTCCATTCATGGACCGCTTGAACTGCAGTTAACTGTGTATTAAACTGTATAGTAAACTGTAGGAAAGCAGCCAGTCCTCTTCCACAAAAGGGCAAATGCTCGTTTCCAGCATCACGTCCTCAGGCCTGGCTAGTTAGTGGTAGCCGTCCCCCCCCCCCACCCCCTCCAATCCAATGCATTCATCAGATTCATCGTGTATTAAAAATTGTATTATCATCATCAAAGTTAATAATATAATTTCAATTTCAATGTAAACTTAGGGGTTAGGTTAGCTTAGATGTTAAGGTTCTGTTGGCCATTATTTGTATTAGAACTACATGGGGTGAAAGTTATAGCTTTGGGATTCGAGCAGAGGTCGTCAGCGAAGCACTTTTAGAGAAATGTTAGAGCACGATTTATTGAGTAGTGTGTAACAGGTCGACCTCATAAACAAAGGATAAAGTCCATTCTATGCACCTGCCAAACCCCCATGTTTATAAATGAAACGTTTTGTATCACATGTCCCACAACCAACCCGTCCTCAGACCTAGTCCATTCCATCCTGTGGTCAACCCCCAAAGACTCATTCGTCTATTTTAACATGCTGTTAATTCAAAACATAACTTTTGTCAAATAAAAATTAATAATATATATTAGCATATTGTGGATATTTATGCATTGTTTAGGTTAGGTGTTTAGGGTCTGTTGGCAAGTATTTGTAGTACGTGGGTGAAGCATTTACAGCGTTGTGGTTTGAACAAAAGTCGTCAGCGAAGCACTTGTTCCGAAGGTGTTCGAGCGTCATCAGTTTAGTGTAAACCGTTTTCATTAATAAATGGGGTTTGGCGGATGCATGGAATGTACTTACGCCTTTGTTTATTGGACAGGTTGCCACAACTGATGACGTTCAAACATTTCTCGATCAGCGATTCACTGTTGACATTTGTTCGAACCACGAAGTTGAAAAATGCTTCACCCACGTACTACAAATACAAATAATTGCCATCAGAACCTAAACACTTAACCTAACCAATGCCTAAATATACACAGTATATTAATATATCAAAATATTTAGATTTTTATTGCTTATCACACAGACCAACCAGGTAATAACACTTACAACAGAGAATCTTCGAAGGAACTAAATCTTTGGTATCGGACTTTATCTCGCTGCTGTTGCAATATTCTTCCTTCGTTGTACCCGTAGTCGTCGTCTCTTCTGTAACTCTGGTCTCAACTCTAATTCCTCTGTCAGTAGTGTCAGTCTTAAAACTCTAATGTTCCTCTACGAGGTCAATGTTACACTTGGCAGTCGTTCCTTGGGTTGTCTCAAATTGTGTTCAATCAGTTGACCTGGTTCCTATTTTATGATGAGGACCACGGCCTGCTCTAGGGGGGGGGGGGGGCAGCCACTGTTATCAAATACCCGCAGGTCATTCAATGATCTGTTGTAGCTATAGCTGCTTTGTTGTGGAAGTGGTATTGGCGACCAGCGTCTCCTCCTCTTAGCCTCTTGGTCTGGGCCTGTCGTTGTCTCCGGCCTGTTTGCCATCACCATTTTTGTTAAATTGCGTTTTATTCTTTCATTCGACAGATATACCATTTCTGCTGTTTCCCGGGTGCCTTCTGGAAGAATCTTCAGCTTGGGTACTCCTTGAAATTCTGTTAATGTCCATAATTTATCTAGGTCTGCTCAGAATACTAGTTCTATCATTATCACATACAGACAAGATTAGAAGACTCCCTGGCTTCAGATTTTCTCTTAAGTTGATGTCATTGATTGGTTTTGTCAGTTCGGTTCGTGCTGCACGATACCGGTTAGACCATTTGGTCTACTTTCCCTTTGTCCAATGATCCTGTTACCGAATAGGCAAATAGCAGACAAATTCCTAAACCAATGTCAATTCCTAACACAAGTAAGTTCTGTCGAGGCTTCATGTCATGGAAAAGGAACAAGGTAGGTTAAGAGAGCTGCCTTAACGTGAGTGAACCCTTCAGGACTGGGAGCACGAAACTAACCCTCTACGTTCTCTCCCTATGAATGGAACCACTGAGTTCCACTGATGGGTATAATCTCCTCGGGTGAGTTGGGAATGCAACAACTCTTATTATATTCTTGGTTAGCCCAGCCAGAGGGCTGCCCATAGATACCCAGCAAGGCAGACCTTGGTCCCAGACCAGAGGATACAGGAGAGTGCATTGCTGAATGTGCACTCTGGAGATTTCACGCTGATATACATCTGGTCATACACACTTGCATCACTTAAGTTGTGAAATTCCATTCCCTCATACCAGGACAAACTTGTGCCACCTCCTTACTCATCTGGGTGATGTAGTCAATCACGTTTATGTAGTCTTTCTTCTTGAGCTTTGCTACCTATGGTATTTATAATTTAACTTTTGTTTCCTTGTAATTGTACTTATGCTATACCAGGCTTTAGTGTCCTGGTCCCTTAATTAAGTTATCCATACTTTCACTATATATTCGAACGTCAGTATATAGTGATCACTCATTCCAATGGGGCTTCGAATGATATTTTCCCGTTTATTTTATTTACTTTTATTAAATCGTTCAATGAATTCTAGGTAAAGTCAAGCTGGTTCATCATTACCTCTAGTGTTGTGGATCATCTTACATGGTGGCTTAAAAGGTTTCTTGTTACCATGTCCAGTAGTTTAGTTCGTTCTGTGCCCCCATACGGTTCTCGTAACTTTCCATGGTTGGAGTCCCCCCCCCCCCCCTTCCCCCCACGATTAGAAGTAGGGATAGATTTCTAACAGGCGACAGAGACTTCCCTTTGTTATACTAGGTACTGCTGTTTGTCATAATCTTGCCTGTCATTGTCATTTACAGGAGGGTTATATATCACTGCTACTATATATGGTCCTCCCATTGTCATGGTGCCTGTTATGTAGTCTCTGAACTCCTCGCAGCCCGGGATATCCAGCTCCTCGTAACTCTAGTCCTCCATCAGCAGAGCCGTCACTCCTCCATCAGCAGGGCCGTCACTCCTCCACCAGCCAGGCCGCCACTCCTCCACCAGCCAGGCCGCCACTCCTCCACCAGCCAGGCCGCCCTCCTCCATCAGCCAGGCCGCCACTCCTCCACCAGCCAGGCCGCCACTCCTCCACCAGCCAGGCCGCCACTCCTCCATCAGCCAGGCCGCCACTCCTCCATCAGCCAGGCCGCCACTCCTCCATCAGCCAGGCCGCCACTCCTCCATCAGCCAGGCCGCCACTCCTCCATCAGCCAGGCCGCCACTCCTCCATCAGCCAGGCCGCCACTCCTCCATCAGCCAGGCCGCCACTCCTCCATCAGCCAGGCCGCCACTCCTCCATCAGCCAGGCCGCCACTCCTCCATCAGCCAGGCCGCCACTCCTCCATCAGCCAGGCCGCCACTCCTCCATCAGCCAGGCCGCCACTCCTCCATCAGCCAGGCCGCCACTCCTCCATCAGCCAGGCCGCCACTCCTCCATCAGCCAGGCCGCCACTCCTCCATCAGCCAGGCCGCCACTCCTCCATCAGCCAGGCCGCCACTCCTCCATCAGCCAGGCCGCCACTCCTCCATCAGCCAGGCCGCCACTCCTCCATCAGCAAGGCCGCCACTCCTCCATCAGCAAGGCCGCCACTCCTCCATCAGCAAGGCCGCCACTCCTCCTCTTCCTACCCTCTGTAGTGTGTGGTGTAATGTTGGCGCCAGTACACAACCTTGTGGCACTCCAGCATTACGGTCAAAGTAGTCAGTGTGTTGCTGGAGGAATCTTTTTAATTTTGTGGTTGTCAAAGAAATATTTTGTCTGAAGTGGAAGGTCATTCATAATTTTTATTTTCAAGTAGTCAAGCCAGTCTGTCAATGGCTTTTGCAGAGTCTGCTGACACGTGTTGCCTTGATATGTTGTGTGGTTAACGAGCAGCTTCTCAGTATGTTAAGAACGTATTGTGCAGGTCGGTTGGGCCTTACTCAGATTTTCAGTCAGTCTGGTGGTCGTTTTGTGCTGCCCATAAACACAGATTTCGAATCTAAACAAATCACAGGTTTTTATATTGGTGATTTCAGACCGTTGGGTGTCGGTAATTTCTCTATTACACCAGTGTGCTGGGAACAATATAGTCTTGACAGCAGAGATGGGATTACCAAGGCCGCTAATTTGGCTGCTTGTCAGTCATTATGGTGGGCTATATTTGTGAGATGGTATCCATACAAGAGATTCTAAAGAATACACAAGGGTCGTGACGAGGATTCGAACCTACGTCCGTTGGATTCCAGACACTGCCTTAATCGACTGCGCTACGACATGGTAAAAGAATTTGCAACCGGTAAATCATTCTGATTTACCGACGGATCCTGCAGTCTGAGACACAAACCAGGGTTTTATGCAATTATTTGTGGATTTGTTCATTTGATGCATCACGCTATTGTGATTTCTTTGTGTAATGAAGTAAGGGCGAAGAGGTAGAACAGCCTATTGACATAGCTCGAGTGCATGGGGGGAGTTGTGTAAAACCCTGGTTTGTCTCTGAGACTGCAGGATCCGTCGGTAAATCAGGAGGATTTCCCGGTTGCAATTCTTTTATTATGTCCTCCATCTAAATGACCCATAGTGCTAACTTCACTGTTTTTCTTCTTTTTAACTAGCGTTATGAACCATACATTAATGATGCAACCCAACCTAACTTAATTGTGATGTGTAAGTCATCCAGTGTATTAAGTACCCATGTATTATGCTGCTTATAATAATGTTGGAATAGGTTGAGAAAAAATAAATTGTATGTATATTTTTAAATGTTAATACAGAGTATTAGGGATAATCTAGTGTGTCAATTATACCGAGTGTTAAATTATAAATCTCCGATGTAGAAACGAACACTAGAATTTATGAGAATTAATATTACAATGCGTGTTTTAACTCACAATTAAAAATCTGTAACAACTTAAAAAAAAACCTCATATGCACAGGCAACTTATGCGCTGGGCGTTCCCAGACAACCAGGCCACTACATGGTAAAACGATTGCAACCTTTAATTCAACTGATCTATCGGGGTTTCCAGGGGCTTCCACGGAAGCCTAGAAGGTTCAGTAGAACCCAAGATTGCAATCATTTGATCATATCATGGTCTGACTGTATGGTGTGTGCGCCTGTAAATGCCCAGCGCATAGGTTAGAATCCTCATCACGGCTACTTATTCTCTTTGATACATCACGTTAGCGTGATTGCTCTGTGTATCAGTATGTGTCCTAACCAGTGTAGGATACGCCAGGGATGGGCCAGGCAATCTGTCTCAAAGACTCGACCTTCACCTGTTCAGGTACTGACAGACAAATAGATGTGGACTTTGATGCATGAACAAGTCAATGGAAGATAATTCACAGACAAATAGTAAGTTTTTGAAATGATGCTGACTGTGACCACAGATGGGTGGCCACTGCGGTCAAGCACTTACAGCTGCCCGAGGTTCAGGAACCACCAGGAGGATGATGGTAACGTTTGTACCTGTAGTACTGAGGCTTGAAGCTGCTAGAGATTACTGGTGGCGTACACAGTCGGGGACATGTGTAAGAATGCGGTACTTGGCTGCCCTCGCTACTCTTGTGAACAATCCATGCATAGCATCTGTTGGACTTAATGTTCTCGTATTAAATATTCTTAGACGAAAGTCTGGTTCGTGGCAATCTCCAGTGATACAAGGAAAGGGATTTCCACAGCTGTTGATGTTACATGTTAACTACATGTGTGTGTCCTCCAGGAGTGCGTGCGGCCACGAGTGTGTTCTAGAATCTTTAATAATTGGGAGGGATCAAACATGTTTATTTGTGTAAAGGCCATGACGCTAATATAAATATTACATAATAGCTTGGTCTATCCATTAAGAAATGAACGAAGATATAATATAAATTACGAGTAGTGAAGCATCAGGAGAGAGGTAGTCGTAACTAAGAACTATTGGCTGTGGTGAAAGGTCATAATGACCTACATTACTAGGATGAGCCGATCACCAGCCATGAGACTCGCCGCCGGCGTCACTGGTACAGCAGGCAGCACACGGGTTTGTTCTCTGGGAAACTTCAGATTATGAGCAACCATCAGCTCAAATCCTCGCAGTTTTGTGAGGCACAACTCATCAATACCCAGACTCAGAGCTGCTGATGTAACACGCTAACTGTGTTTGTGTCCGCCCGCCAGAAGTGTGTGCCATGCAATTGTTTGGAAGTAACGTTGCAGATTTCTTCTGCAATTGGGTAAATAACCTTGTAGACTGCTGTACACCTGGCTAGTTTTGGGCACACTGTTACCACAGTGGTCTGGTCGCCCGGCTCCCAATGATCTATTATTATGGTGTGTGTGTGTGTGTGTGTGTGTGTGTGTGTGTGTGTGTGTGTGTGTGTGTGTGTGTGTGTGTGTGAGAGAGAGGGCTGTATCACTGAGCTGGTCGATACCTTGTGAGCAGTACCACCTTGGCGTACCTTTAAAGGTGTACAGAGCTTGACAGTGAAAGGTAGACCAAACTGCTCAACTAGGTGTTAGGTATCCCTGATTCTATCTGGGAAAATTATTTTTCGACCTCGGTTGAAAGAGAAATTTATCCAGACCTAGGAATGTGAATCGGCTCTTACTACTGTGAGACGGTAAAAAAAGTCGAACAGATAGAGGAAATAGAAGCAATTTTCAGACAACGAGGGAAGATAGTTCATACAAAGCAAGAAAATAGTTAGTTTCGTGTGGGGATGAGTAAAGGTATTAGCAGTAACAGTGAATACTACTAATACTGAGCTTCTCGTATATGACGTCTATAAGCCCCTAGATGTAAACTACCAGAGGAAGTGCTTGTCATGGAGATGTATGATATAATTATTACCTGGGATTGTAATACTCATAATCAGGTGTAACTGGGCTTGCCAATACAGATAGGAGCCATTTAGCTAAAGTTCTGCGAAAAGTACCTGAGATTACACTTTGCAACCCTGGGGAAACACCCCACACATTCAAGGAGGGTTCTCTCTTAAGTTAATCTCAACTGCACTCAAGCATCAGGCGAAATGTGAAGTCGACCCGATGATCACCAGTGACCACAATGCTACTATCACATCACTAACATAGAAAGATCTTCAACACCACTTGCACATCCGAGGTGGAATCTAATAAAAGCCAACTGGAATATATATCATGACGAGCTTGAAAAATAACATGCTACATACTAGCCACCCAAGGATTCGGATATGTGACCAATCTCCAGGAAGCCATTACAGCTGCTGAAACAGAGCTATTTCAGCCATCATCCCAGGAAACACAAATCGTAAGAACTATTTATTCTACAGTAAAGAAGTTAAAGAACAAAACCACAGTCAACATCCTCAGAAAACATCTCGAGAAACCGCACACCAGAAGGAAGAACTCTGCTAAGAGCAATCATATCTGAAGCTAGACGAGATTCTAAAGAGTAAAAGCAGGCAAGATGGTTTGAGTGGTGTCGCTCTAAATGAACATTGTAGTCTTGGAAAGATATAGGGACAGATTAAAAAAAACGTTAGGTCGATCTCCTCGACAACATGCATGTATTTATCCATTGCAGGAGGCTGAGTGACTTGATGTCTGTTTGCAGGAGAAGCTTCATATCAGCTTCCTGCAGTGGTCAGAAGGCAGAAAAGAAAAACTGGAGGTTGACGTTCCATTCAAGAGAGCATAGCTACAAATGACTAATGTTCCTTTACTGAACAAAAACTAATCAGAGCCCAAGAAGGTGGCAATGATACTGCACCAGTTACTGATAACATTACATATTCTATGATCACACATACAGGTCCCACTGAAGAGCAACGGTTATTGCACGTTATCAATACATCTTGGGAGCAAGGCAAACTACCGACCTCTTGGAAGAAAGCAGACATCATTCCAATTTCTAAACCGGAAGACAGTGGCAGTTGCAGATCTATTTAAGTAACATCATGTATTAGTAAAATTGCAGAACTGATGGTCGTAAAGGCTACTGTGAAAGACTGGAGACCTGCATAAAAATATATTTGGTTTTGCTAGAGGGACTGAAAACTGCATAGCAACATCAGCTGAGTTGACTTCCTAGTAAAGTTATTACGTTAGATGAGTATTTTTCTAGATCTTCCCTGATCTAGAAAAAGCCTTCGAACTTGCAAGCCAACAAGCATTTTCACACACGTTAATCATAAAATTAAGAGAAAATGCTAGCGTGGATTCAAGTCTGTCACGGGTATGCCAGAGTAAAGCTGAAAGGCCTAGTGTCAGACTACACTTGTATGAGAATGAAACTCCACAAGGAATCGTCCTCAGTCCTATTCTTTTTAACATCCATATAGAAAACCTCGTTACCATGACTTTTGAAAGTTAAATTGCTTAGCTATGCCGAAGATACAGCAGTAGTCATCACAGGTCCTTCACTTTTTAATTAAGCACAAGTGGCGCTAGATAAAGTAATGTCTGAATGAAGCATTTTACGACTAAAAATATCTGCACAGAAATCTAGGGATATGAGACTAGGTGACTGCACTCCAGACAGCCTAAAAAAAACTCAAAAGTCCCAGGTGTGGAGGGAATCCAATCCAATGTCTAAAAGGAACTGGCAGAATAACTATGCCTACCGCTGAAACTACTTGACACTAAATCTTTGGACCAGAGGGTCGCCCCCCCCCCCCTAGATTGGAAATGTCACCCTTATTTTTCTAAAAATGGCAGAAAGAGCTCGGTATAAAACTACCTGCCGACCAGTTTACCATCACACATCTGCAAGCTCGTGGAGAGAATCCTCGGAGGGAATCATTCACCATCTTTCAGTGTACAATCTTGTACAAACGATACAACATGGATTGTTAAAAAAGCTTCGGCCTTACAAACTTGCTCATATTTTTGGAAACGGTAACCAGCCACTCGACGGCCTTCCAGTGAATGTAGTATACATGGATTTTGCTAAAGGTTTTGATAAGGAACCATTTGAAAGACTGGCAAGAAAATTGCAGGTCCACAGAATAAATAATAAAATATTAGGATGAATAAAACAATGGTTGAAGGAAAGAAAACTAAGGGTTTTCTAAATGTGTTAAATGGAAAGGAAACTGAATGGAGAAATGTGTTAAGTGAGGTGCCACAAGGGTTCATTTTGGGACCTACCCTTTTTGTCATTTTATATATATATATATATATATATATATGTCGTACCTAATAGCCAGAACGCACTTCTCAGCCTACTATTCAAGGCCCGATTTGCCTAATAAGCCAAGTTTTCATGAATTAATGTTTTCTCGTCTACCTAACCTACCTAACCTAACCTAGCTTTTTTTGGCTACCTAACCTAACCTTACCTATAAATATAGGTTAGGTTAAGTTAGGTAGGGTTGGTTAGGTTCGGTCATATATCTACGTTAATTTTAACTCCAATAAAAAAAAATTGACCTCATACATAGAGAAAAGGGTTGCTTTATCATTTCATAAGAAAAAAACTATAGTAAATATATTAATTCAGGAAAACTTGGCTTATTAGGCAAATCGGGCCTTGAATAGTAGGGTGAGAAGTGAGTTCTGGCTACTAGGTACGACATATATATATATATATATATATATATATATATATATATATATATATATATATATATATATATATATATATATATATATATATATATATATATATATATATATATATATTAGTATATTTTGGTAGCAGTCTTTCCTGTAGACATATATTATTAAATATGACCGAAAAAGTAAGATTAATAATTCTAACACGAATTTTCTCAATCTTTCGTACATTTCTTTTCACTGTTGGAGGTAAATCAAAAATCAATTCTCCAAAATTCATTTTTATTTCTAGTCTGACGCGACACGAGCGCGTTTTGTAAAACTTATTACATTTTCAAAGACTTTAGTTTACAAATACACAACTGAATAGAACTTACGCATCTCCGATTTTATATCTACATTTTAGTGAGGTGGATGGGGTGAGGTGGCATTAATAGGGTATTAATTTCATCAACACAAGACAGAACAAGAGGTGGCATTAATAGGGTATTAATTTCATCAACACAAGACAGAACACGAAACAATGGGTATTGAATAGAAGTGTATGTAGAAAGCTTATTGGTCCATATTTCTTGATACTTCTATATTGGAGCGGAGTCTTGTGGTGGGTAGAATATAGTTGTGCATTAATTGGCTGTTGATTGCTGGTGTTGACTTCTTGATGTGTTGTGCCTCGCAAACGTCAAGCCGCCTGCTATCGCTGTATCTATCGATGATTTCTGTGTTGTTTTCTAGGATTTCCCTGGCGATGGTTTGGTTGTGGGAAGAGATTATATGTTCCTTAATGGAGCCCTGTTGCTTATGCATCGTTAAACGCCTAGAAAGAGATGTTGTTGTCTTGCCTATATACTGGGTTTTTTGGAGCTTACAGTCCCCAAGAGGGCATTTGAAGGCATAGACGACGTTAGTCTCTTTTAAAGCGTTCTGTTTTGTGTCAGGAGAGTTTCTCATGAGTAGGCTGGCCGTTTTTCTGGTTTTATAGTAAATCGTCAGTTGTATCCTCTGATTTTTGTCTGTAGGGATAACGTTTCTATTAACAATATCTTTCAGGACCCTTTCCTCCGTTTTATGAGCTGTGGAAAAGAAGTTCCTGTAAAATAGTCTAATAGGGGGTATAGGTGTTGTGTTAGTTGTCTCTTCAGAGGTTGCATGGCGTTTCACTTTCCTTCTTATGATGTCTTCGACGAAACCATTGGAGAAGTCGTTGTTGACTAGGACCTGCCTTACCCTACAGAGTTCTTCGTCGACTTGCTTCCATTCTGAGCTGTGGCTGAGAGCACGGTCGACATATACGTTAACAACACTCCTCTTGTACCTGTCTGGGCAGTCGCTGTTGGCATTTAGGCACATTCCTATGTTCATTTCCTTAGTGTAGACTGCAGTGTGGAAACCTCCGCTCTTTTCCATGACTGTTACATCTAGAAAGGGCAGCTTCCCATCCTTTTCCATCTCGTAAGTGAAACGCAGCACGGAACTCTGCTCAAATGCCTCCTTCAGCTCCTGCAGATGTCTGACATCAGGTACCTGTGTAAAAATGTCAACATACCTGCAGTATATGGCCGGTTTCAAGTTCATGTCGACTAAGACTTTTTGCTCGATGGTACCCATGTAGAAGTTTGCAAACAGGACACCTAGGGGAGAACCCATGGCGACCCCATCTACTTGCTTATACATGTGCCCATCCGGGCTCAAGAAGGGTGCCTCTTTAGTACAAGCTTGGAGTAGTTTCCTCAGAATATTTTCTGGTATGTCAAGAGGAGTACAGGCTGGATCACGATACACTCTGTCGGCTATCATCCCGATTGTCTCGTCCACAGGTACGTTGGTAAACAGCGATTCTACGTCCAACGAGGCTCTTATCCCTGTGGCCCGTGAGCCCCGCAGTAAGTCAACAAATTCCTTTGGAGACTTCAGGCTGAAGGCGCAGGGAACATAAGGAGTCAGCAGGCCGTTGAGTCGCTTCGCCAGTCTGTACGTGGGTGTGGGTATCTGGCTAATGATTGGCCGAAGTGGGTTTCCGAAGTGGGATTGGCCGAAGTGGGTTTCGCGACACGCACTACACATCAAGAAGTCAACACCAGCAATCAACAGTCAATTAATGCACAACTATATTCTACCCACCTCAAGACTCCGCTCCAATATAGAAGCATCAAGAAATATGGACCAATAAGCTTTCTACATACACTTCTATTCAATACCCATTGTTTCGTGTTCTGTCTTGTGTTGATGAAATTAATACCCTATTAATGCCACCTCACCCCATCCACCTCACTAAAATGTAGATATAAAATCGGAGATGCGTAAGTTCTATTCAGTTGTGTATTTGTAAACTAAAGTCTTTGAAAATGTAATAAGTTTTACGAAACGCGCTCGTGTCGCGTCAGACTAGAAATAAAAATGAATTTTGGAGAATTGATTTTTGATTTACCTCCAACAGTGAAAAGAAATGTACGAAAGATAGAGAAAATTCGTGTTAGAATTATTAATCTTACTTTATCGGTCATATTTAATAATATATGTCTACAGGAAAGACTGCTACCAAAATATACTAACACTTTGAGGTTCCACAGACTGATTATCTCGTCACTCATTTTTCTACTGAATGTGTTCCAACGACGCAATACTGAGTCACTCATTAAAATATTTTTTAAAAATTTAAATTTTATCAGATCAATCTTGTAGTGGTTTTAAAATAAGCGCCTTTAGGTTGCACACAATTTGATACCAAAATCAAAGATATAACATGAAACTTGATGTCCAAACACTTGAAATATTATAAATAGGCCTATGGTCCGAATATTAAAATAATTGTTAAAATTCTATTTATTGTCCTATTATCTTGGGACTAGTTTTAAAATGCGCGCCGTTTTATTGCGAACAAATTGATACCAAAATGAAAGATGTAACACAAATATTTATGTCAGAACACTGGAACGATATAAATAAATTTGTGATGATGAGCGTCCAGAATTAAAATATTTGTTAAAAATCCAGTTATTGTTCTATTATTCTGGGACTAGTTTTAAAATACTCGCCTTTTTATTGCGAACAATTTGATACCAAAACGAGCGACGTAGCACGAAATTTGATGTTATCAAATTGAACGAGTTGAACATTAGGTTGCAATGTACAAAATGGTGCTCGTTCACGGGTAACTTTAGGCTTTTCTGCGGGGAGGCACTCCAGCCTTTTGTACATTTTATTCTTACACATCTGTAGGGAATTTAATTGCGAACACAATGATACCAAAACGAGCGACGTAGCACGAGAATTAAGGTAAAAAAATGGAACGAGAATGCACATGTTACTGATTTTGTGCGTTTTTGCCGACTTTACGCTTTGCTGTTGGGAGTCACGCTAGGCTTTTGGACATTATATTTATACACACCTGTAGAGAATTTAATTGCGAACACAATGATACCAAAACGAGCGACGTAGCGCGAGAATTAAGGTGAGAAAACTGGAATGAGTATACACATTTGGGTGTCACCGCGCGCTTACCCGCACGGAGGGGCCACGATCCCCCTGTCAACCGCGAGTTTCCACGGAGCGCAAAAGTGCTAATATTAAAGCGCACGACCCAGCAGCAAGGAATCAAGCCTTCACGATAAAATATCGCCAGGATCTGATTCGTGATCAGATATACAAGGCAGAGAATGAAATCAAAGACAACAAAACGCAACTACTTCATGCTACAAACGAGTGGAGAAATAGCAACATCGACGAAAGTATCCGTACCCGCATTGAACAACACCTCGACATCCTCACAGACCAACATCACCTCAGCACTGAAACAAGGATTATCAAGAAACTAACAACATTATATGGAGGACCTATGGCAATTCCACGACCAAGAGATGGCTTCCTGAACCTTGCAGGAATTAACCTCACTGAGGACCAAGTCACTCTCCTAAATCTGGGCATAAACTGTCATGTTATGTCCAGACCGAGTGAGATGGCCCGGAAAGTAGAGTTGGAAATTCTGTTGGACGACATATTCGACCTCGAGACACAAAAGAAGGTCCCTACCAAAGATACCTTACAAGCAGAACTTATTGCAGAAGGAGGAAAGAATCGAGGCAATTACAGAAGCACCATACTGTCCCCCGAGCTCAAAGCGGCAGCTAAAAGCCTTCGTGAGAACAAGGAGATAGTTGTCAGGAGAGGTGACAAGTCGCCAATATATGTCATTCTTAAAAAAGACGAATATCTGGCGAAAATGAACATCATACTCTCTGACCAAACTAAGTTCCAAAGGGTAACGAAGGACACTACAGCCGAATTAAAAGCAAAGGTCAACAGACTGATCGAAACTGTGAACGCCAAGAAATCCGGACTCCACCTGCCAAAGATCATTGGGGAATATAAACCTGGATATGCGTATGGAAATGTCAAGACACACAAGCCTGGAAACCCACTGCGGCCAATC
>NC_091191.1:19839511-19844511 GCF_040958095.1 Procambarus clarkii | reverse complement strand
CCAAATTCAGATGTAATTGGTAAGAGGACAGGTTGCGCCAGTTATCTCTCATATAAGGAACGTTTGAAGGCCATAGGGTTAACACTGCAAACCAGGCATGACGGGGCGGATCTCATTGAAACCTTAAAAATACTGAACAAGTTAGAGGATGTTGATTCCGGATATTTTCTTCACTGTCATATGTATCACAAACAACAATAATTTCAAGCTCAACAAGCCACAATGTAGGACAGAACAGGAGATGCTTTTTCACCTACAGTTCACATAAACCCATGGAAACGCCGACCCGCCGAAGCCGTAACTGTCAAAACAGTTTTAAAATATACGTGGAAAAGATCATAAAAGGCAAATGGTGGGGACCTTCGACAAGCCGCTGGCTTCCTGTACTCTTCGAGGCCACTAGGGCTGTGGTAAATGGTTGTGGGGTTGTGTGATCTCTGGTAAATCAGGCACCTTGAATAAGGTAATTCAAGATATTAACCTACAATGGGTTACTCGATACCAATATCTTGGAGTATGCATAGATTCTAAAATGACATTCAAACAGGAAATTAAGTATCTGAGAAAGGCAAAATTGCAACTGAATATGATAGCAATCACAGAGCTCAGTCTAGGTGTAGGACAGTCATAATGTTTTACCTGATCTACTCACACTTTCTCCTGGCCAGTGGGTAATGTGTTGCGGTTATTCAAAGCAAAGCAATGCAAGACATAACAGGGGCTCCCAGATGAACGAAAATATTAAGCCTAAGACTTAATATTAAGTCTTAGGCTTAATATAATACTTACGTAATATAATATTTATCAACTGGGTGCAAAGTCATGTAGGAACATGGGGAATGCCTTTCCAGATGAAACTGCAAAATTTGTAACCATGAGAAAACATGTAAATATTTGCATACCAGAATCTAGCATGGAATAAGCAAATTAATAATAATTAAGAGATAGAGGAATGCAAGGAATGTAGTGATCGCAACACCGCAGCTGCAACATCAGGATCTGTGGGATGGTACAAGAATTTGACCAACTATGAACCACTTATTTTGAAGAAAGGAATCAATAGGAGAACGGGTATTACACCAGGCTTCGATTACTTATATGTAAGGACAATGATTGAGACAGAGGTCTTGAACAGCACAAGCAGGTCAGAGATGGAACGATACATAAATCCACCCTACAAACGTGCTAGGAGACCAAAAGAATGTTTTAGTTTGTGAGAAAAATGTGAGTTTCGAGATTGTTACAAATTAACCTTTAAGGAATTTGCAAGGGAAGGCAATAGCCTAGTATTCCCCAAATTTGGAGCCTGTGACAATTATAGGAGAGTAGGTTTCCACCTAGAGCGGTGACACTGGCATCCCCAGGATGCAACGAGATACGTGATTGATCACAGCCCTGCACCTTCCTCTAATCTAAAATTGACTCGAGACCGTTACATGTGGGAATTTCCCAGCAGATGTTTGTTTATATTAAGATTGGTTATAATTGAGTGGTCTGTATGATTGATTTATATACCTGCTAAGTGTTACCACTTACACAATCTTGGGAGGTTGATTTAATATTGCTAAATCCACATTATAATATGATGTAATCATGGAGTTAGTAAATCATGGTAAAAAATAAATTTCTTTAAAGTTAGTAGACTACAATTATCAATGAATACGTTAGGAAGCCTTAGCTTCTGAGTTGTTTTGCGTATTAAGTCTGTAGAACTACTCGAGACACGGTCCAAATTTTAGACTAGCTGGGGTGTTGAGCCCACGTGTAAACCATAAGTTGAGACAGCTGGCTCCCAGTTGTTTCTCTCCATTCTGAAATGCCTTTTCCATGAGCACTTTTCTTCTCACTCCCGCTCCGTTTCCATCTTCACCGATGGGTCAAAGCCTGTGGACGGTGTAGGCTACTCTGTTGTTTTTCCTGACAGCTCTTATGTGTCGCCTACCTCAGGAGACTAGCATCTTCACAGCAGAACTTTATGCTATTCTCTTTGCCCTTTGCCCTGCTTTCTCGTTGTCAATCCTCCTTTGTGGTTGTTGTTGACTCTCGTAGTGTCCTCATGGCTCTCGGGTACTTTAATCCAGTTCGTACAGTGGTCGTCGAGATACAGCAATGGATGTTTCATATTTCCAGTAAATTTAAATCGGTTGAATTTTGCTGGGTTCCCAGCCATATTGGTGTCTTTAAATGAGCTTGCGGAAGCTGCCGCTAGGGAAGCTGTCCGCTTTTGTCCCATCTCCCGTAAAGGTATTCCTTATTACAATACAATTTTATTTTTTTAGGTAAGGTACATACATACAATAAATTTTTACAAGGATTGTTTGACTTATAGGTAGAGCTAGTACATACAATGCCTAAAGCCACTATTACGCAAAGCGTTTCGGGCATGATAAACTTAAAAGACAAGCTTAATACTAATTGAGCATAATGAGTAGAATGAAAACAAGAAATGAAAACATAGATGAAAAAGCAGCACAAATACAATTATGTCGACAAACAGCGCTCTTTAAAGAAAAAAACAGACATTGGTTGACAATAGAAGGGTAAGGTAGGTTACAGGGAATTTATTAGGTATAGCTTCATTTTTAACTTAAACTGGTTGAGAGAGGTACAGTCTTTAACATGGTTGGGAAGGTCATTCCACATTCTGGGCCCCTTGATTTGTAGAGCATTTCTAGTTTGATTAAGTCGTACTCTAGGAATATCAAAACTGTATTTATTTCTGGTGTGATGCGCATGGGTTCTGATACAACCTTCTATGAAGCTTTTGAGATCAGGATTGGCATTATAGTTTAGCGTTTTATATATTATTCCGACTTTTACCCAGTTATTCATTCCTCCATCCTTACCCGTTGCGAGGATTGTTGGTCTTTTGGTACTGGTAACAAACTGCATTGTCTTAAGAGTAGTGTCCTCCTCATGGCCTTCCTCCTACCACCATAACCGGCGGTGGGAAACGGCTCTGGCGAGGTGGCTTATTGGCCATACACGCTTAACTGATGGTCACTTAATGAAGCTTCGCCCTGCTCCTTATTGTCCAAATTGCATTGTCCCTCTCAGTCGTGCATATCCTTGTTGAATGTCCTGACTTCCAGGACGAGCGTGTCTTGCTTTCCGACCATCCCTTGCGGTCGCTTGTCCCTTGGTGAATCGGATGCTTTTGATATCATTCGCCTTATGCGTATATGTTCTCGTATTGGCATCCTTGGTGATATTTAATGCCCTCTGATTATTCCGTACATTTGATGGCTCTACATCACCTTCCTGGTTTGGTGCCTTCTTTTGATAATTATTTACTTCTCTCCATTCTGTGGATAACATACAATGTAACTCCTGCAATTCTAATATTTACCCAGTTCATCTCAAATGAATAGACTAATTTCCTATTTAGACCTAAACTTACTCTTGATGTTTAAATTCTCCTGTAGCGTAACGGCCGACTAATTCTATCATGGATAAATATGGCCATAAATCCCAATAGAATGTTAATAACCGACCGGACACAATTTCCCTTGTCGTGTGAAGCTAGCAGCAAAGTCTGGGAGCCGTGGTACATCAGATGACCCACATATTGGACGATGCTAGTTGGCATGCTTCAGCAGGGATCAGATAGTTCGTGTTGACATGAGACTGTGAGCAAGAGACACGTCCTCCTCCCTCCTTCATGGTGAACGTCCGGTAAATTAGTCACGTTATTTAATTTATCTCATTCACTAACGAGACGATATTGGCGGTATTTTACACCCTTAATATTTTACATTAAATACCTGAGAACAATTTTCCAGTGTTCATAACACTGGATCGAAAGATTTTCCGTGATTAAAAGCGCATTTAAGAAATGCTGAATACGTGACATGATTATTATTTTGCCCATGAATCAATGTCACGGATGTGGAAATTCACCTTGGGATGGAAGTACACTTTAATTCTTGTTAAATTTAGTTAATTTCTAATCTAAATAACAAATGCAAATAAAAGCAAATTGCAGTATGGTTTTAATAAGAATTAGATAAAGAAATCGTCACGCGTCAGACGTGGTGGATGACATAATAGCCCACCATCGATACTAGAAAACTTTTTTTGGCGCTTCCTCACTAGAAATGGTAGTAAATTTAATTTCCTAACACATGACATTTATCTTGCCGAGTTACGGGTTAGTGCTTTGGGTGTCAGAAATTTCCGACATCACTGGCGAGCCAAGCTACAAGACAGCTCATAGGCCCTAACCGTCACTGTTACCTCAGACCTGGACAAGGAAGGATGTATGATTGAGAGCTTCGTGATTTTTGCAGGATTCCCTTTTGTGCTATAGTGTTAAGCTTCAAAGAGGAAACAATAGACCTCTGAAATACTGGAGATGTAGCTGATGATCTTTTGAAGAGGTTTATATGATGAAAGAGGCTGTACATGTAAGACTAATGCAAGAGGGATTAGTGAGGGTCGCCTCACAGCCTTATGAAGTGACTTAAGGACATCAGCCACAAGTCTAGGAGTTAATGATGACAATGCAATGTCACCCTCCAGGTCGTCAAGGCAGTCCCGACAAAGTGAGGGAGTCGGTAAGTCGGAGACAAGTGGCATTTGTGCAGGACGTGCCAGTGTGAAAATGGCCAGTAAAAGTGTTCACCGAAACTCTGAAAAATTCAGTGACAGTAAATATTACTCACTGATGCAGGAGGGAAGTGATTACGGTAAGAGTTCTGCCGAGCCGAGAAACTATTGGTCAGCAGACCGTGTTAAGTATTGGCCAACAAGTAGTGACAGTGGTTGTGTGGCTCTCGGCGCTAGTGTAGCTTATTAGTGTGTTAAGCTACTTTCCGACAGTTACATGGGGAGGCGAGTTGGCTAGTAGAGCGACGAGCCTTTGCAACAGCCTACCTCTAAATGAGGCTTTGGGAAGGTACCTTGGAACGCAACCTGTCACACCAATTAGGAAGCCTAGTAGTGGTGCTCAGCTGTTAGGAAGCTCGAATGTGAAGCCAATGAATACCCACTGAGGCTAC
>NC_091191.1:19783494-19839011 GCF_040958095.1 Procambarus clarkii | reverse complement strand
CTGGTCGGTGTCGGGTGTTGTTGCGTCTGTTGTTTCTGTAGAACAATTTTGTGGTATTCCGGACCGCTTGTTATTGCAGTGCAATGCGTTGTTTCGGGATGTCCTCTTGTATGTGTCGGGTTCTCGCTCATCGGCGGCGATGCTTTGCCTGGATTGGGCGAAGGCTTTTGTCCATGGGTCACTCGGATTTGTTTTTCGTGTGTTGGAGAGGCTTGGGTTTCCACCTTTGTCTGTTCGTTGGGTGCGCATGTTGTATGCTCAATGTTGTTGTCGGGTTTGTGTCAATGGGTTTTTGAGTGATTCTTTCCCTGTACGTTACTCGGTGCGGCAGGTTTGTCCACTTTCTATGCTCCTTTATGTACTCTTTCAGGAGCCAATTTTTTGGGCGGTCAAGGTTTGTCTGTTGATCCCCCCCCCCCCCCCCCCCCCCCCCCCCCCCGGCTGCCGTCTGGTCTTCGGTTACCCATCTACAGTTATGCGGATGATACCGTCCTGCGTAGCCTCTGAGGGTTCTGTTGAGGCTGTCCAGGTCGTGGTTGAGAGGTTTGAGTTGGCCACTGGGGCCCCGGGTCAATCGTGCAAAGTCCGGTCTTATGGGTATCGGTGGGTGGTCCTTTCGCCTTGTGTGGGTGGGGTCTTTGTTTCCGGTAGTTTCCTCTATGCGTGTTTTGGGGATTACCTAGTTCGCTTCCTATGAGCAGTCTTTGGAATGTAATTGGGGGTGCGGTTTCCCGTAGTCTTGGTGTTACGATTGGGTTGTTGGCTGCACGCTCGTTCACGGTTTATCAGCTGACGTTGCTTATTAATTGCAAGGTTTTGTTGCGTGTCTGGTACGTAGCTCGGTGTTTCCCCCTAGATCACTGGCTAGCTCTGGCGTTGGAACGTCAGGTCTATAGGTACGTGTGGTGCGGTCAGTATCACCCGGTTCGTCGCTCGACGTTGGCGTTAGCTGTGCAGGAGGGAGGGGGTGGGCATTCCAGACGAGTTTACCAGGGCTCGGGCGTTGTTCTGGGTCTCGTTGTCTCAGGGGTTGGAGCTGCGTGGGGGCTCAATGCTTTGGGTGTTTTTTATTGTTTGGTTAGGTTTAGTTTTTTGGTAGATTTGGGCGTCTGTCGGGAGGTGGCCTTCTGCACCCCTTCTGTTTACTCTTGGGCTGTGGACATTCTTCGGGCTGTCTGCCGTTGTCCGGGTTTCATGTCTGATGGTTTATGGGGTTTTTATTTCGTCGAGTTCAGCCACAGGTGGAGGGTTTGTTCCCATGTTGGGATTGGGAGGGGTGTGGGCGGCGTGGGGGCGCGGTTTCTGGCGCCACAGCAGCAGAAGTTGCTGTTTCATATGTTGCATTTATCGTTGGCGACGAATGTCCGGTTGTGCATGCTGGGTTTGCGTGCCTCTGACGCGTGTGTACACTGTGGGTTGCCTGAGACTCGGTTGCATGTTTTCTGTTTTTGTGAGCGGTTGCGTGGTTTGCTTGAATGGTTTCGTGACGTGTTGGCCGTGGTTTGTGGGCCGGGGTATCGGGGTGTTTTTTTGCGGTTTTTGTTTTTGTCTTTTCTGCGAGGCTCTCGCCGAGTGCGAAATACGTTTTGTATTCTCGTTGCTGTGTGTATTGTGTGGGGGTTGGTCGGAGGGAGGGTTATGGGGTTGATAGGGTTTTGGGGTTTTTGAGAGGCCACTTGCGGTACACCTGGTGGTGGCTGCAGCGTGCTTTTCCGGGCGATTTTTGCGGTTGGTTTACGGGTGCGTAAGTTCGTGGGGCTGCTTTTGGGCGAGTGGTCGTGGGTCGGGCTCTTGGTTGTTGGTTGTGGGTTGTTTGGGTGGGTCGTCTTCCAGTTTGTCTTCGGTCCCCGGCCCTCCGGTAGGCCTCCTTGGTGGGGGTTGGGCGGGGTGTGTGTGGTTGTTGTGTTTGTCGTGGTTGCTCCTGTGGTTGTGTGTTTGGTTTGATATGCTTGTGTGTAGGTGTGATTCTGTCCTGGCTCCTGCGTGGGGCCACTTAGTTTGCTATGTGTGGGTTGGTTTACCTTGTTATATTATTTCTGGTATGGGTGCTTGTTGTGCGTTTTGTCCCTGTAATTTATTATTCACCCCTTTTTAGTTTGTAGGGGTGTATGTATTGCTGTTCCTGTATATTGGGTGTTTTTTGACATTATTTACTGTTATTTATCTCTTTCATGTGCCATGTGTTTTTGCTTTGTGCTGCTTATGTGATTGTGTACGACGTGTGCGCGCGTGTGCATTGTTTTATTACGTGTACATTATTTTGTTATTTATATTCCTACCATTTGTATTTCCCTGTTTATGTATTTGCTGTATTTGTTTTCTTGTTCCATGCATTTATGTATTGTGTCTATATTAGTAGTTTCGGAGGCCTGGTGTGGTTATGTACTATTCTGCACTTGTGTTTGCATTCCTGTGCCTATGTTTTAAGTTATTTATCTCTTGTGCTCTTTGTTTGTACCGTTCTGTTTATGTAATCGATCCCGTGCCCGTTTTAGGGTTTCCCTTTTTGTTCTCTCTTGTCCTGTGTTTATGTATTATTTCTTTATGATGTACCTTGTGTGTTTCTTTTATTATTAAAAAAAACAAAAAAACTTGGACCTGCCAAATAGCGTTGAACTCAATATGAAGAAACTGCAATATTATCTCTGGAGCAAAGCCAAGGAGCACAAACATACTGCAGCCGACTCAAACATGTTTCAGAAATAAGTAGTGAAGATGAGAGTTAGGAGAATTGGTCACTGGGAAGTTTACAGTCATTAGGGGATCAATAGATTGTGTTATCCAAACCAAGCTGCTTGTTTACTAGTTTCCAGTGAGAGAAGCTACGTTAGGTTCTTGGATTTTAATATATTGTATATAATTAACTAAAAAAAAGAGTGGTTTATCTGCGCTAAAATATTTTGGGACTGCAATGGAGTTGAACTCGCATCCCTTGACTCGTACTACCAGTTTAACCATGACTCAAGAAATATCTCTAGTATAGTTACTTGAAGTTCGGAAGGTACCAACATTAGCAACAGAATACATAGGATAGATACATAGGAATACAACAGAATACGGGCCTAGTAGCCTGGTGGAAAGTGCGCGGGACTTAATTGTGTGGCGCGGGTTCGATTCCCGCACCAGGCAGACACAAATGGGCAGAGCTGCTTTTACCCTGAATGCCCCTGTTACCTAGCAGTAAATAGGTACCTGGGAGTTACTCAGCTGCCACGGGCTGCTTCCTGGGTGGGGTGGGTGGGTGGGTGGT
The DNA here is from genome assembly GCF_040958095.1 of Procambarus clarkii. Classification (NCBI taxonomy): domain Eukaryota; kingdom Metazoa; phylum Arthropoda; class Malacostraca; order Decapoda; family Cambaridae; genus Procambarus; species Procambarus clarkii. Next base: position 19,835,761 of record NC_091191.1, on the reverse strand, counting down.
GGGTGTGTATACTCGCCTAATTGTACTCACCTATTTGTGCTTGCGGGGGTTGAGCTTTGGCTCTTTGGTCCCGCCTCTCAACTGTCAATCAACTGGTGTACAGATTCCTGAGCCTACTGGGCTCTATCGTATCTACATTTGAAACTGTGTATGGAGTCAGCCTCTACCACATCACTGCCTAATGCATTCCATCTGTTAACAACTCTGACACTGAAAAAGTTCCTTCTAAAGTCTCTGTGGCTCATGTGGGTACTCAGTTTCCACCTGTGTCCCCTTGTTCGCATCCCATCAGTGTTGAATAGTTTATCCTTGTTTACCCGGTTGATTTCCCTGAGGATTTTGTAGGTTGTGATCATGTCTCCCCTTACTTTTCTGTATCCCAGTGTCGTAAGGTGCATTTCCCGCAGCCTTTCCTCGTAACTCATGCTTCTTAGTTCTGGGACTAGTCTAGTGGCATACCTTTGGACTTTTTCCAGCTTTGTCTTGTGCTTGCCAAGGTACGGGCTCCATGCTGGTGCCGCATACTCCAGGATTGGTCTTACATATGTGGTGTACAAGATTCTAAGTGATTCCTTACACAGGTTCCTGAACGCTGTTCTGATGTTAGCCAGCCTCGCATATGCCGCAGACGTTATTCTGTTTATGTGGGCTTCAGGAGACAGGTTTGGTGTGATATCAACTCCTAGATCTTTCTCTCTGTTCGTTTCATTAAGTACTTCATCTCCTATTCTGTATCCTGTGTCTGGCCTCCTGTTTCCACTGCCTAGTTTCATTACTTTGCATTTACTTGGATTGAACTTCAACAGCTATTTGTTGGACCATTCACTCAGTCTGTCTAGGTCATCTTGTAGCCTCCCACTATCATCCTCAGTTTCAATCCTCCTCATAATTTTTGCATCATCGGCAAACATTGAGAGAAACGATTCTATACCCTCAGGGAAATCATTTATATACATCAGAAACAGTATAGGTCCAAGGACTAACCCCTGCGGGACTCCACTCGCAACGTCTCGCCAATCTGAGACCTCACCCCTCATACTGACTCGTTGTCTCCTGTTGCTTAGGTACTCCTTTATCCAATGAAGTACCTTCCCTTTCACTCCAGCCTGCATCTCCAACTTTTTCACTAGCCTCTTGTGTGGCACTGTATCAAAGGCTTTCTGGCAATCCAAAAATATATAGTCTGCCCACCCTTCTCTTTCTTGCCTTATTTTTGTTGCCTGGTCGTATAGTTCAAGTAACCCTGTGAGGCAGGACCTGCCATACCTGAACCCATGTTGGTGCTGTGTTACAAAGTTCTTTCACTCCAAATGCTCCACTAGCTTTCTTTGCATAATCTTCATCAGCTTGCATGGTATGCAGGTTAAGGACACTGGCCGGTAATTCAGTGCCTCCTGCCTATCCACTTTCTTGTATATCGGGACTATGTTAGCTGCTTTCCAAATTTCTGGCAGTTCTTCTGTTACCAGTGATTTGTTGTACACTATGGAGAGTGGTAGGCACAGTTCTTCTGCTCCTTCCTTTAATATCCAAGGGGAGATTCCATCTGGGCTTATAGCCTTTGTCACATCCATCCCTAGTAAACACTTCCTTACTTCCCCGCTGGTAATCTCAAACTCTTTCAGTGGTTCCTGGTTATCTATTCCCTCTCTTATTTCTGGAATTCCTCCTTGCTCTAAGGTGAAGACCTCCTGGAATTTCTAATTCAGTTCCTCACACACTTCCTTGTCGTTTGTAGTGAATTCTTCTGCCCCTATCCCTAATTTCATAACCTGTTCCTTTATTGTTGTTTTTCTCCTGATGTGGATATGCAGCAATTTAGGCTGAGTCTTTGCCTTGCTTGCGATGTCATTTTCGTATTGTCTTTCTGCCTCTCTTCTCATCCTGACATTCATTCCTGGCATTCTGGTATCTTTATCTGCTCTCCAGTGTCCTGTTATTACTATAGTTTCTCCATGCTCTTTTACTTTGCTGCTTAGCTAGCCTACATCTCTGATTAAACCATGGGCTTCTCATCTTCATTTCACTGTTTTCCTTTTGGACTGGGACAAACTTGTTTGCTGCGTCCTTGCACTTCTGCGTGATGTAGTCCATCATATCTTGGGCCATCTTTCCCCTGAGCTCTGTTTCCCATGCTATTTCTGTTAGGAATTTTCTTATCTCCTCATAGTTTCCCTTTCGGTATGCTAACCTTTTGGTTTTGGTATCCCTCCTCGAGTTCAATAACCCTTCTTCAATCAAGTACTCAAACACCAGTACACTGTGGTCGCTCATTCCTACTGGGGCCTCAAAACCGATTTCTCTTATGTCAGAGTCGTTCAAAGTGAAGACCAGATTGAGTCTCACTGGTTCGTCATTTCCTCTCATCTTTGTGGGTTCTCTGAAATGCTGGGTTAAAAAGTTTCTAGTCACCACCTCCAGTAGTTTGGCTCTCCACGTATCCTCGCCTCCATGCGGTTCCTTCTTCTCCCATTCAAACCTTCCGTGATTGAAGTCCTCCATGATGAGCAGGTGGGATCTATTTCTACAGGCAGCAGAGGCTGCCCTCTCAATTATAGTGTTAACTGCCATGTTGTTTTTTTGTACTCTTGACTGGGTCTTCTGTCATTTGGTGGAGGATTGCATATTACTGCTACTACTATTCTTGGTCCTCCTATTGTCATGGTGCCTGCTATGTAGTCTCTGAAACCCTCACAGCCCGGGATAGCCATCTCCTTAAAACTCCATCCCTTTCTCATGAGTTGAGCCACTACGCCTCCTCCCCTACCTTTCCTCTCTTTCCTTATTACTGTGTACTCCTGGGGAAACACGGCATTCGTTATGATTCCAGAGAGTTTTGTGTATGTGTGTGTACTCAACTAATTGTACTTACCTTATTGTGCTTGCGGGGGTTGAGATCTGGCTCTTTGGTCCCGCCTCTCAACCGTCAATCAACAGGTGTACAGGTTCCTGAGCCTATTGGGCTCTATCATATCTACACTTGAAGCTGTATATGGAGTCAGCCTCCACCACATCACTTCCTAATGCATTCTATTTGTCTACTATTCTGACACTGAAAAAAATCTTTCTAACGTCTCTATGGCTCATTTGGGCACTCAATTTCCACCTGTGTCCCCTAGTGCGTGTGCCCCTTACGTTAAAAAAAACTATCTTTATCTACCCTATCAATTTCTGAGAATCTTGTATGTAGTGATCATGTCCCCTCTAACTCTTCTGTCTCCCAGTGACGAGAGGTTTAATTCCCGTAGTCTCTCCTCGTAACTCATACCCCTCAGTTCTGGTACTAGTCTGGTGGCAAACCTTTGAACCTTTTCCAGTTTAGTTTTATGCTTGACTAGATATGGACTCCATGCTGGAGTTCATATCTATACTCCAGGATTGGTCTGACATATGTGGTATATAATGTTCTGAAAGATTCCTTACACAAGTTTATAAAGGCCGTTCTTATGTTAGCCAACCTGGCATATGCCGCTGATGTTATCCTCCTGATATGAGCTTCAGGGGACAGGTCTGGCGTGATGTCAACCCCCACATCTCTCTAACTCTTGCTGGATTTCATCTCCCAAAATGATACCTTGTATCTGGTCTCCTGCTCCCTACACCTATCTTCATTACATTACAATTGCTTGGGTTAAACTCTAACAACCATTTGTTCGACCATTCCTGCAGCTTGTCCAGGTCTTCTTGAAGCCTCAAGCTGTCCTCTGTCTTAATCCTTCTCATAATTTTGGCGTCGTCAGCAAACATTGAGAGGAATGACTTTATACCCTCTGGGAGATCATTTACCTATCAGAAACAGGATAGGTCCGAGTACAGAGCCCTGTGGGACTCCACTGGTGACTTCACGCCAATCTGAGGTCTCGCCCCCTCACTAACTCTTTGCTTCCTATTGCTTAGGTATTCCCTTATCCACTGGAGCCCCCTACCAGTTACTCCTCCCCGTTTATCCAGCTTAGGCATCAGCCTTTTATGGGGTACTGTGTCAATAGCTTTACGACAGTCCAAAAAAAATGCAGTCCGCCCCCCTCCTCTTTCTTGCTTAATCTTTGTCACCTGATCGTAGAATTCTATTAAGCCTGTAAGGCAAGATTTACCCTCCCTGAACCCATGTTGATGGGTTGTCACGAAGTCATTTCTCTCCAGATGTGCTACTAGGTTTTTTCTCACGATCTTCTCTATCACCTTGCATGGTATACAAGTTAAGGACACTGGCCTGTAGTTCAGTGCCTCTTGTCTGTCGCCCCTTTTGTATATTGGGACTACATTAGCCCATTCCATATTTCTGGTAGGTCTCCCGTTCCCAGTGACCTACTATACTCTATGGAGAGTGGCAAACATAGTGCTCCTGCACACTCTTTCAATACCTAAGGTGAGATTCTGTCCGGCCCAACAGCCTTTCTCCCTTCTAGCTCCAATAGGTGCCTCTTGACCTCATCTTTTGTAATTTCGAACCCTTCCAAGGTCACCTGGTTGGCTGCCACCTCTCCTAGCGCCGTGACCTCTACTTTTTCTATTGTAAAGACCTCCTGGAACCTTTTGTTGAGTTCTTCACACACCTCTTTGTCATTCTCTGTGTACCTGTCCTCGCCCACACTAAGTTTCATCACCTGTTCCTTCACTGTTGTCTTCCTCCTGATGTGACTGTGTAGTAGCTTTGGTTCGGTCTTGGCTTTATTAGCTATATCATTTTCATACCTTTTTTCAGCTGCTTTTCTCACACTAACATACTCGTTCCTGGTTCTCTGGTATCTCTCTCTACTTTCTGGTGTTCTGTTATTACGGAAGTTCCTCCACGCCCTTTTGTTCAGCTCCTGTGCTTTCATATATTCCCTATTAAGCCACGGATTATTCTTTTGCTTCTCGGTGTTTTCCTGTCGGGCCGAGATAAACCTGTTTATTGCCTCCTGACACTTTTGAGTGACATAGTCCATCATGTCTTGTATGGACTTCGTTCTGAGTTCTGTGTCCCATGGTATATCCCTTAGGAATTTATTCATCTCAGTTTCCATTTTGGTACGCCATGCCTTTGTTTACCAGTTCTTTTTTGGGGAGAATTCCTAGCTCAACCAGGTACTCAAAGCTCAATACACTATGATCACTCATTCCCAAGGGGGCTTCCAACTTAACTTCCCTTATATCCGACTCAGTTAGGGTAAATATCAGATCAAGCAAAGCTGATTGATTGATTGATGAAGTAAGTAAGTAATTATCAAAAGAAGGCACCAAACCGGGAAGGCTATGTAGCACCATCAAATACGCAAAATAATCAGACGGCGCTAAATATCACCAAGGATGCCAATACGAGAACAAAAACGCATAAGGCGAACGATATCAAAAGTATCAGAGTCACCAAGAATTCTATTGAGGGACAGGTGACCGCGAGGGGCGGTCGAAAAGCAAGACACACGCTCGTCCTGGAAGTTAGGACATTCAAGGAGGACATGCACGACCGTAAGAGGGACAATGCAACTAGGACAATAAGGAACAGGGCGGCGCTCCATCAAGTGACCATGGGTTAAGCGAGTATGGCCAATACGCAACCTCGCCAGAGCTGTTTCCCACCGCCGGTTACGGTGGAAGGAGGACGGCCACGAGGAAATACAACATTTAAGAGTACGTAGCTTGTTACCAGTAACAGACAACCAAGAAGCCTGCCAACGGGTAAGGACGGAGGAATGGATAACCGGGTAAAAGTCGGAATACGGAATGCCTTTACGAGAGATGGGACAAGAGAGGACAGCTTCCTTGGCGGCAGCATCTGCACGCTCATTTAAAGACACACCAATATCGCTGGGAACCCAACAAAACTCAACCGACTTAAATTTACTGTGAACAAGAAACAGCCAATGCTGGATCTCGACAACTACTGGATGAACCAGATTAAAGGACCCGAGAGCCATGAGGGCACTACGAGAGTCAACAACAACTACAAAGGAAGACTGACAACGAGAAAGCATGAGACGAAGAGCATAGAGAATAGCATAAAGTTCCGCTGTAAAGATGCTAGTCTCCGGAGGTAAGCGACACATATAAGTGCGATCAGGAAAAACAACAGAGTAGCCAACACCGTCCGCAGACTTAGACCCATCAGTGAAGACAGAAACGGAGCGGAAGTGAGAAGAAAAGTGCTCAAGGAAAAGGCATTTTAGAACTGTAGGAGGGGTAAAAGCTTTAGTGATACGGGTCAAGGAAGTACAAAACCGCGGAAGAGGGACTCTCCATGGGGGCAAAGAAGGAACAACACGAGGAGAAACATTAGAAATACGAACGGAAAGAGAATCCTGGAGGCGAGATAACCAGACAGAAAGAGGGAGGTGGTGAAGAGGAATAGGAACCGCAGGAGGGGTAAAAGTTAAAGCACGACAGAGGCGAGAGGAAGGATGTTGTAAGGACCGCGCAAGATAGCGAAGACAGTAGCGATCACGGCGGTCCTGGAGAGACAGGAAGCCAGTGTCAACATACAAGCTAAGGACGGGAATCGAACGAAAGGCACCAGAACTGAGGTGCAACCCAGTATGGTGCAAAGCATCAAGACGGCGAAGAGTAGAAGGAGAAGCAGACGAGTAAGCAGGGCAACCATAATCGAGCTTAGACAGGACGAGAGAGGAATGTAAAGCAAGGAGAGTGCGCCTATCTGCCCCCCAAGAAGTATGGGACAAGACCCGAAGGAGGGTAAGGGCTATAGAGCACTCAACATGGAGGTAAGAGATATGGGGAGACCAAGACAAACGAGTGTCAAGGAATAACCCCAAAAGCTTCGCGGAATCTTTGTACTCAAGGGGATGACCATAAAGTGACAGAGGGACGAAGAACGACCCGTTTCCGCGTAAAAGTCATGGCACAAGTCTTAGAAGTAGAGAACTTGAAGCCATGATCGGTGGCCCAAGACGACACGGCATCAATTGCAAGTTGACGCCGGGGCTGAAGGAGAGGCGAATCATCACCCTGACAGCAAAGGGTAAGATCATCGACATAGAGAGCGGAGAAGACACCAGAAGGAAGAGAGTAAAGAAGACCATTGAGGGCAACCAGAAAAAGAGTAGTGCTCAGAACACTACCCTGGGGCACACCTTCGTATTGCTGAAAAGAGGCAGAGAGAGCGGTACCATGGCGCACCCGAAAGGAACGACAGGAGAGGAAGCTGCGGAGAAAGAGAGGGAGATGACCACGAAGGCCAAAAGAATGAAGTTGAGATAGAATATGATATCGCCAAGTGGTGTCGTAAGCCTTTTCCAGGTCAAAAAGGACTGCAACAACGGAGGTCTTCGCAGCAAAAGCAGTACGAATATAGACCTCCAAGTTCACCAGGACATCTGTCGTGCTGCGGCACTTGCGGAAACCAAATTGAGAAGGGGAGAGGAGGTGATGGTGTTCCAGGAACCACATCAGACGAACGTTAACCATACGTTCAAAGAGTTTGCAGACACAACTTGTGAGAGCAATAGGGCGAAAGTCCTTAGGGGAAGTACCCAGGACCCCGGTTTGCGAACAGGGAGGACAACGGCATCGAGCCAATCCTCAGGGACTGACGACGACTCCCAGATCCGATTATACAGACTCAGTAAATACTGAGACGTGCTCAAAGGGAGATGGCGAAGCATCTCATAAAGAATACCATCGGAGCCCGCCGCCATAGAACCGCAGAGGGCCAGGGCAGAACGAAGTTCAGAGAGAGAGAAGGTATCATTATACGGAAGCTGAAGACGAGTGCAGAAATCTAAAGGACGAGACTCAAGGACAGGTTTACGAAGAAGAAAAGATTGGGGAAGATGAAGACCAGCTAACAGAAGAAAAGTGGGAACCCAGTACGGAAGCGACCTGCAACGGGTCCGCCACAAGAGTATCATGGAGGTGAAGGACCGGTGAAACATCGGGAACGAACTTACCCGCTATCTTGCGAATACGCTTCCAGATCTGGGCCAGAGGAGTTTCGGACGTAATTGTTGAGACATAAGATGCCCAACATTCACGTTTAGCCGAACGGATGGCCCTACGGGCCACCGCACTCGCTTTCCGAAAGAAAAGAAAAGAATTGGTCGTCTGCCTACGGCGGTGCCTCTTCCAGGCTGCACGCTTACAGCAGACAGCCCGAGCACAGTCCGCATTCCACCAGGGAACGCACTTCCATGGACCCCGAGAGGAAGAGCGAGGGATAGAGCGGAGGGCAGCATTGAAGACAGTGTCATGAAAAAGGAGGAGAGCGCGAGAGAGGCAGAAGGGAGAGGTCAGAGAGAGTAGTACTGAGGGTAAATAGGGTCCAGTCCGCCTTAGCAAACTGCCACCTAGGGAAAGAGAGGGAAGGGCGAAAAGAGAAAAAGGAAACAAGGATGGAGAAATGATCACTTCCATGGAGGTCATCAAGAACCTGCCACGTGAAATCTAAGTAAAGAGAAGAAGACCAGAGAGAAAGATCAAGACAAGAAAGGGTGCGAGTCCGAGAGTCCAAATGAGTGGGCTCACCAGAATTCAGAAGAGACAGGGAAGAAGAGAGGAGAAACGGCTCAAGAAGGCGACCCTGGGTATTCGTCAGAACGTCACCCCAACGAGAATGACGACAATATTTACCCTCAGTCTTTGCAGTCTCCGTGGTGTAGTGATAAGACACGCCTGGCATTCCGCGAGCGCTATGTCATGGGTTCGTATCCTGGCCGGGGAGGATTTACTGGGCGCAATTCCTTAACTGTAGCCTCTGTTTAACGCAACAGTAAAATGTGTACTTGGATGAAAAAACGATTCTTCGCGGCAGGGGATCGTATTCCAGGGACCATAGGATTAAGGACTTGCCCGAAACGCTACGCGTACTAGTGGCTGTACAAGAATGTAACAACTCTTGTATATATCTCAAAAAAAAAAAAAAAAAAAAAAAACAATTGAAGTCACCCAGCAGGAGCACAGGCTCCGGCAAGGAGTCTAGGAGGTGTTTCAAATCAGGAAGAGAAAGCGGGACACTCGGGGGGATAAATGGAACAAACTGTGTACCATTTCCCCACAAAGATACGAGCAGCAGAACAATGGAGAGGCGAAGGAAAAAGTAAAGGAACAAAGGGAACATGAGCACGAATCAAGAGAGCAGAAGAATTAGAAGCCCCAGCAACGGCTGGGGGGGGGGAGAGAAAAGGAATAGCCACGAAAACGACCAGGACGAGCACCAAGCATCGGCTCCTGGAGACAGACACAAAGAGGGAAAAACCGCGAAATCAGAAGTTGGAATTCGAGGAAATTGGCTTAATAACCTTGAACGTTCCATTGAAGAATGGACAACGACGAGAAGAGAAAGGACAAAAACAGAGAACAAGGAAGAAACATAGGCAAAAGAGCAACAGAGCACATTAAAGAATATCAGGGTCGGGATCAGGATCAGCAAAGTCAGGGTTAGGGGGCATGGGTAAACTGAGCAAAGACGGAGGGAAGGAAACGGGAGAACAGATCAGAGGTGGGTGGGCGGGGTCCGGAGGAGATAACGGAGAGGAGCAGTCAGGACAGCAGCAGGAAGAGGGGGAGTAGAAAGAGGGGAGTGCACCCCAGCAAGAGCAACAACCGAAAGGGAAGCAGGGGCCAAAGAAACTTCCATAGCAGGAACAGGGGGGCGCAATCACTGAAACGGGAGGGGAAGGAGCAACAGAGCCAGAAGTAGGAGCTGAGGAAGAAAGCGAAGCCTTCTTACCCGCCGGGGAGGAGGAAGGAAAGGAGCCAGGCTTATGCTTCCGACTTAAAGAGACTGGTGTCCCAGCAACTACGTACCGGGCAACGGATTCCAGTGTCTCAACAGGAGAAGCTGAACGAGAGCACACACGACGGCCGTTAGGAGAGCGATGGACATCCGCCTGCACCGACAGGCGGCGGGGAGAGCCGAAAGATGGAGGAAGAGGATGGGAAGGAGGATCGGAGGGGGACGAGGAAGAAGACACAGGAGACATGACAGACCTGGTAGAAAGAAGGGGAACCCCAGACAGAGGACCAGGAGGGGGACCCCTCCGGACAGAACACAAAGGGACAGAGGAGGGGGCAGTGGGCGTATCAGGGTCCAAGGCCCGGAAACGGTTGAGAGTCCAAGGAAGGGGGAAGGACGAGGAGAGGAAGAGCGCAACACGCGAGCATAAGAGATGTTAGTATAAGGCGGGAGCCGGCGAACCTGGCGCCTCGCCTCAGGAAAAGATAAACGCTCCCGGTGCTTCAGGTTGAGGACGGCCGCCTTAAGCTTGTAATGGACACAGGCACGGGAGAAGGTAGGATGGGCCTCACCGCAGTTGAGGCAGCGAGCTTGGGGAGAAGTGCACTCCGACTTAGAGTGACCTTCACCCCCACACAAAGGACAGAGAGAGACAGTCCCAGAGCAGCGGAGGGCACCATGCCCAAACCTCCAGCACTTGTTACAAAGTCGAGGAGAAGGAATATACTCCTGGACAGAGCACCTAGCACCAGCAAGAATGACAGAGGATGGAAGGGTCCTACCATCAAAGGTGATCTTCACAACGCGAAGGGGTTGACGGCGACGACCACGAGGGGGACGAGTAAACGAGTCAACCTGGAGGATAGAATGGCCTTGGGCATCAACGATATGCCGAATATCATCGTGGCAATCCTGCAGATTCCGAACACCAGTTGCAACATGGGGTGGGAGGAGAATAGTGCTAACACTGGCATTCATCTGAACGTTTTTGGAGACCCGAACAGGGATCTCGCCAAGGCAAGACAAGGCAGCCAAGCGGGAAGCTGCATCCTGAGAAGGAGAAGCAACGATACGTGTACCGAGACGAGTGGGGTTGAAAGTAACAGACGCATCCACGGAATCTACAAGATGTCGATGGAGGGAGAAATCGTCAGGAGGCGCAGAATCAAGAGGGAGGAGATCAAAGTATTTGGCCCATGAAGCAGGACCAAACAAGGCCTGATACGCATCAGCACGGGAAGGAATCGAGCGAGTGCGGCTGGGGCGCGAACGGCGTTGAGAACCCCTTGAGAGAGAGGGGTCAAAAGGCGCAGTAGTCACAACGAGAGACAGCCGCACCAGGGGACGAAGTGGTCACCACCGGGGGCTGGAGGCTCGACCCAACCACAGAGGAGGGAGGGGAGCTGGGGGAAGAAGTCAGGACGGTCAAAGGAGGAGCAAGGTCGGGGCCAACGCAGCGGGAGCTACAGAGCCTGGTCTTCCTATACAGGCCGACTTGGGGCTTGGTCGCCCACCCCACGAGCCTGAGAGGATACAACGGAAACATTCAATGACATAGAAACGAAGAAAGAAATTCATCCAAGAATGTGCCCCCACACCCACCATGGAGCCACAATTAGAGGCAGGACACCCAACAGGAAGCTATCGCCGATCATGCCGGGGCCCCCTAGGGGTACGTCGTGAGTATACGCCCCACAAACGCCACCTTAAGGACCGTCAGTCCGTCGAGATCGGGTTCAGCAACGAAAGGGGGATCGACAATAAAAGGTTCCCCTCGCTCGAGACGTTGGGTACTACAGTTCTACGAGTGCAAGAGTATGCCTCCTCAAGCACCCGGGCGTCAAAATAGAAGTCCAAAGAAATAATCCAAAACAAGCAAAAGGTCGGCAGGAAACGACAAGCAGATAGGAGAAGAGGGGGAGAAAAACGAAACATAAGGAAAAGGAAAAGCGATCCGGCACAATTAGAGAAGACAGCAGCAGGAGTGCAAGGCCAGAAAAGGACAGAGGACTGTCCCACGGAGCATCACACTCCTGCGGCCGTCCACGAAGCCCCCTCACGACGCCAACGGGCCGGATGGGGAGGGGGGATTGATTGATGAAGATTAAGCCACCCAAGAGGTGGCACGGGCATGAATAGCCCGTAAGTGGTACAATTTTTTTTCTCTCAGTATTCTGAGTTTGCATTTAACCATCAAGCTTTTATCGCGGGGGAGGATACTGTTTCACAGTCTTTATGAGGGTGCCCAGCTGCTGAACACCTTTGTTGACCAGGAGAGTGGCTGTGTTGATGGCTTCAGGGTGGCCACTGCATGATTCAGGAACTCTTAAAGCTCTTCTAAGGTCACTGGTTGCTTCACATTCCAGAAGATAGTGAAGTATTGGCTTTTCTGTGACAGTTTGGTAGAAGATGCACTCTCTCTGTCGGGGTTCACCAATCTCCCAGTTGCATCTGTAACCAAGACGTAGTCTATATAACGTAACTGCTATTTCCCTGTGGATTCCTTTTGGGATATTTAACCTTTCTAATTTGGTTGCCTGAAGATACCATGTTGCAGAGAGCGAACCTTCAGCTATTATCTGGTGAAGGAAGGCTTTGTTGAGATGTGAGAGTTTTTTTGGTGATGATGTTTTTTATGTTCTCTAGGCTGGGTTGAATTATTTTATGTATCACTGGATGACGAGTTGCCAATTTAGCTATTTCATCAGCTTTTTCATTTAATGGGATTCCAATATGGGATAGGATCCAGTTTAAAGTTATGTTGAGTCCTTTGCTTTTAGCGACTGCTCCAAGAAAGCAAAGCTGGTTCATCCTCTCCTCTCATTCTTGTCGGTCCCTTGACGTGTTGACTTAGAAAGTTTCTTGTTGCCACGTCCAGCAGCTTAGCTTTCCATGTGTCTGGTCCTCCATGTGGGTCTCTGTTCTCCCAATCTATCTTCCCGTGGTTGAAATCTCCCATGATTAGTAGTCTGGATCCGTTCCTGCTAGCCACAGAAGCTGCTCTCTCTATTATATTGATGGTGGCCATGTTGTTTCAATCATATTCCTGTCTGGGTTTTCTGTCGTTTGTTGATGGGTTATATATGACTACTATGATTTTCTGTCCTCCAGTTATGGTACCTGATACGTAGTCACTTACTGAAACCTTCACCGCTCTGATTAACCATCTCTTCAAAACTCCAACCTTTTCTTATCAGCAAAGCTACACCACCACCTTCTCTGTTTTCCTCACTACATAGTAGTCCTGTGGAAACACTGCATTTGTTATGGTTTTCGTTAGCTTTGTTTCTGTGAGTGCTATTATGTCTGGGTTTTCTTCCAGTGCCCATTCTCGAGTTCACTTGTTTTAAGTCTTTTTTTAAGTATTCCCCCCCCCCCCCCCCCTTCGTCTTTTCCTACAGTTACCTCACCATGAAGACAACTTGCAGTTTGACTTTTTTTTTTTTTTTTTTTTTTTTTTTTGACTGGCATTCCATCTGCCTAGAGAGACTGCACTAACACCTATTTTTCTCGTTACACACTCAGTATGCAATCATACACAGACTCAAAAGTTGCACTTCAAATATTAGGAAAAAAACAGTGGAAAGACAACGTGGAAATAATTACCACAATTTTGTATCTTGGAACAGTAGCTAAAGGCAAAAGAATCAACATAACCCTAAACTGGACCATAACATACATAACCCACCCCACTACACATACCCACCATCACCCACCTGGTCCACACCAGCAAGCCTGAGTAACTTCACAAGACATCCATCGCCACTAGGACCCGTTGAGGGGGTTTTAACAACAACGATGCACGACAAACGCCTAAAAGTCAGGACTCTTTCACCAAAGCGATGTCCTGGAGATTTAAAAGCCGTCGGATTACACCCATCGACCTTGGTCAAGGTGAGAATATTGTTCTCCATTTCTTATGTGGAGGATCTCTTAAAAAAAAAACTATTAAAATTCTATTGCACACTTCGAAAAGTGCACCACTTCTTTCCTCTCTTCCCACGTTAGTGCACCACCGTCCGAACAGTCTATCAGCAGGATCAGTAACGTCACTGAATCACGGACCAAGAGCAAGCTGAGATCATTTCCAAGATCGAGTTAGAAAACCCAAATCTGGGGGTATTCGATGTCATTCTGCAGCAACGATACCGACGATGACAAGCGCACCATGAAGATATCCTTCACCACCTTAGCCGCGGCTAATTAGGCTGCCATACATAGTCTCCACTGCTTATGCATCAAGATTCCTCCTTGCCAAGCGAAGAAGGAATGATTCCATGAGCAACAGGGTGTTCGGTGCTACGATTACTCCCACCAACCAGCAAGTGTCAGCGTCCCATCCGAAAGTGCAGCCTTTGCGCGCAGGACCATCATTACTCCATCTGCAAATCAACAACCCATCGCTTCCTTCTCTGCAACGGCAATCAACCTGCAATTTTTCACCACTGCCCCCCCCCCCTCTGCACACATGAGAGAAAAACATAGCCCAGGTTGAAACCAAGAAAGCCAACCCTCCTAAGCCCGCCCCAGAGCCCTTGATGCTACACCCATCATCTCAACTCTCATCAACCAACCAGAAGATTCCCAGTCTTATCAAACAGTGGTTCCTCCCACCAGTCAACTCAGCCTTCACAATGGGGAGCCCCAAAGCCCAACCAGCACCCTTGCCGCCTCTTGCATCATGTGCCGGCATTATCCGTGGTGTCTTGTACGTCTAGCGGAGAGGCTTGCCGGACCCGACAACCACCGATTCGTCAGAGAACTAAATGTGCTGTACCTTGGCAATGGCCTGGACTCCCATCATAGCCCCTGACGCAAGTCTCTCTACCTCCCCTACCACACAGGGTCTGTCACAAGGTCTGCCGTTAGGTCGATCTCAACTCAGACGTCAGCTCTACTAAAGACCCAGGCTGCACATACAACAGCATCTTCCAATCCAACCCCAAAAACTATCTTCATCTCAGCAGAGGCTCTCGCAGACGTGCTCTCTCCGACCACAAACACCACTACCACCAACATGACCGAAGTAGCTCCTACCACAACTCATGTACTCCAGAGCCAGCCTTAACTTCAGGCTGTGAGACAAAAACTACCAACAACGAACTACGCCACAGACTCCTCAGACGAGGAAATTTCAGAAAGAGCTCTATTGCCACAACACTTCCCCTACTCCGTACAAGATCTCCTCATGAAGGTCACATCACCGGACTCCAATGACAACACAGCCATGTCAACTAGCAGCAAGACTCAGACTAAGAAAAAAACCAAGATCTAGAGGCCTTCATTAACTCACCAGCTCTATAATTGGCACAACTTGCCCTCAGTAACCCCCCCCCATCCATTTACAGACCTCCAGTATCAGCTATTGGTAATGGCTCCAAAGAACCTCCACTTTCGTGCTATTCATGTCCGTGCCACCTTTTGGGTGGCTTAATCTTTATCAATCAATCCATTTGGTCACCACACTATTTTCTCACTACACACACACCTCACCTCATCACTCCACGTCAAACGCACATCTTTGCTGCTGACCCAAGATCCTATAGTCCAGGACCCAACTGCCCCATGTTGCATAGGGTCAAAGTCAGCCTTCCGGGAGAGCTTTGTTCTCTCTACCGCCGATATTTTAGCCCAAATCTCCACCGCCAACGTCTCACCGGTTGACATCCTGGAAACAAGACAAGGTGTTCACCTGGATTTTTCCCATTGATTCGGACCTTGAGAAGATGTTCACAACCACCGCCATGACGGCCCTGCAAGACGCTGGCATCACCCACATGCGACCACGACACTACCTGGTGGATAGGACAGTGTTTGCCAGGAATGGTTTACATGGATCACCGACCAAAACGACGACATCCTCGCCAGCTTCAACGATCAGAACCCGACGTTGACAGCGGCAGCTGTAAAAGACCACCTCCAATGCCGAGTGCGCAGGGATCACTATACTACCTACCCAAGTGACTATAGAACGCTTCACGGAAATCCGGCAGTGCTTCAAGTGCTACCAGTACTCCCACTACACCAGGAAGTGCACTGAGCATGTGCAGAGATGCAGCCTGTGCGCCCAGAACCACCACTATACAGACTAAACATCCTCCCACCGACGCTGCCTGCTCTGTAATGGCCAACACTGCAGTCTCCTCTGGCAGGAGGAAATCCAAAAGATGACAACCCCTTCCTCCTCCACCATACCTCAACCAGCAAATCCACTGCCGTCTGAATTCCAAGTCTTACCCAGAAACACGCACGTGGGACTCCCTTACCATTGCCTGTCCCCTGGGGATGCCACACCCAGCTTACTGCACCACCTCTGACCACACCATTACTGGTCCAGCCTCCTGCCTCCATCAAGATCACCCTTTTATTTAACCCGTTCTCGTGCTTTCGTATAGTCAATATTGACTTATTAAATACGTGCATATGTGGCACACTTACTTATTGTGAATATTTTAGTTTACCTTCAAAAGCTTCATAGAAAACACCGACCTTACCTAACCTTCTTAGTATGTTAAGATAAGCATCTTATTGCTTCGTAATTACAACATACTAAGAACCTAACCTTCTTAGTATGTTAAGATAAGCATCATATTGCTTCGTAATTACAACATACTAAGAAGGTTAGGTAAGGTCGGTGTTTTCTATGAAGCTTTTCAAGGTAAACTAAAATATTCACAATAAATTAGTATGTCACATATGCACGTATTTAATAAGTCAATATTGACTATACGAAAGTGCGAGAACGGGTTGCTTTTATTCGTCCTTCGCCTCGCCGACAAAATAGCGGGCAACGACATTACCCGCTACATCCACGTCATCAGCAGGCTGCTCGTCATGAATGGACTTCCAACAGATGCTATACCCGATGACCTTCCAGCTTCTAAAACGGCTACCGAACCCTCCGTCCTGGGTATTTCTGAGTCAGCCCCCAGGGAGCCCTCACCATCTCACAGTGACTCCACAGTTTTCGAGCTTGTCCCACTGATAGGAACGGCAGCAACACCCAGGACAACTGACCAGAATGACGAAGCCGGCTCCGAAAACAACTGACTCGACCGGCTTCAAAGACGAACCCAAGGAAGCCGACCACGATGACTACCGACACCCATGTTTCAGCAAATGTCACTGGCTCTCCTTCCCCTCATGCAGCCGCCCAGGCACCATCTCTTCTTCTAGATCCCACACTGGCACCAACAAGACTGAAATGTTCCCCATGCTGTCTCCTCTGGGTATATCCATCGTAGCTGCCGGATATACTTTCCAAGGGGGACAGCCAGCATACCTTCATAATCCACAACTACCACCGAGTTTCATGTCGCTTAGAATACAAGTGCAGGGAAGCAGGACTGATCCTTCACATGGTCGTCCCTCAAGAACGTCTTGACAACCTCTGCTATTATGGTACCTTAAAGGAAATTCGACTAGACTACCAACTTCGGGGAACTGGGATAAGGAAACCAAACCTTTTAACACTGACATCTCCCCCCTAGACTGGCCGATTGTAGCCAGGGGCCAGATTCACGAAGCAGTTATGCTAGCACTTACGAACGTGTATATCTTTCCTCAGTCTTTGACGGCTTTGGTTACATTTATTGAACAGTTTACAAGCATGAAAACTTCCCAATCAGCTGTTATTGTTATAAACAGCCACCTAGTGCTTCGGAGCACATTAACTGTTTAATAATTGTAAACAAAGCCCTCAAAGATTGAGAAAAGATGTACAGATTCGTAATGCTTGCGTAACTGCTGCGGGAATCTGGCCCAAGCCCTGCTGACTCCTGTGGCACTCGACTGTGAGCAACGTGTGTACCATCAATTCACCGGTCTGACCAGCCTCATGGTATTGGCTTGGATTGGCACTTCCACAGACCCCATCCCCAAATCTCCAGTATCAGCAATTGGTACAGATAATGGCTAAAAGAGCCTCCACTTATGGGCTCACCATAGCCCGTGCTACTAGAAACTTTTGTTCTGAGTAGCTGAATCTAAAAATAACAACTATTTGGTCTAACGGGCTATTCATGCCCGTGCCACTTCTTGGGTGGCTTAACCTTCATCATTCAATTCATTTGGTCACCATAGGTTCTACCGACCATGAGTCTTCAACTACACATCTGACCATTTTCCACTATCCAACATTTACGCAGGCGACGCTTTGTTATTTAGAGCAGTGCAGCTAGATCAGTAAATCATTGACAGTTCGAGTGCATCACTTTACTACTGGAAAAATGTGGAGATTATACAGCATTTCTGTAGTGATGGCGACGGCAGTTTTGAAGGCTTACATCTATGGAAAATATGAATCACGGGATCCCGAAGAAAGTGTTAACTGGAATTCGTTTATGCCCATAGAACCCTAGGAAAGAGCACAATTAAACTAAATCTCAGTTTGCCTTTACAACTTCAAAATCTATTTCTGGAACATTTGAAAACTAAGAAAATTTCTGCCCGCGCTGTCCAACTTGGTAGATGTACCAAAAGAGGACGTGAAGGATGCCGACCCCATCCAGATACTCAACATGTTTAAAGCCAAACGATCGTCAGACAAACAAATTAACTCATGACATTACTTGACATACCATTATAGAGGAAGGCGACTCTCTCCTGATGCTCATCTTCATCGTGGCAAAATATTTGACAGCCAGACACAAGCGTTCAATCAATGACATCACTCTTGATATCCCAGACTTCTTAAGTGATGGAGAATTGGGATATATATTGAAGTTCAAGGAGGTTGTGCCCCGGACTGAAACTCAAACACTAACAAATAATGTTCGTCAGTTTTATGACAATAACGAACACCTTACATGTGAAATGTCGATGCAGTTGGTGTCACATCTAGACGCTATGGGCGTTCGAGGCCGTTCGCTCAGATCGCTGCAGATAATTACTTTAATTCATGTCTAAATATATTAAAAACCCTAAAAAAGTTAAAATCTCAGATATTCCAAGTTGTAATTTTGTTTAATATAAACAATGAAATATAAACTATTTATATAATATAATTATGAAATAAAACAATCGATGACCATTCTCAATCGACTTGAGAATGGTCCAGGACGGACAGAAACGTCGTCGTCCCTTCACCTTCTAGTGTGGTCTGGTCAACAAATAAAACAAGTTTTAAATAAATAAATAAATAAATATGTTTATTCAGGTAAGGTATATACATACATACAAGTGATGTTACATTAATGGATTGATATATAGATAGAGCTAGTACATACAATGCCTAAAGCCACTATTACGCAATGTGTTTCGGGCAATTGCGTAATAGTCATAAGTTAACTGTTGGCTGTAAGTTAGTTAAGTTAACTATAAGTTGGCTGTCATAAGTTAACAACTTATGACTCGTATACCAAATTTAGCATGTAATTCCATATCATGCAGAGAACCCATGTGTTCTCGCCTCTTAAAACATTTTACAACAAATGTGTTTTGGGTAAATAATGTATGAAGTCACTTCCTAAACTTAAGCTTTCCCTAAGGCTGGGTGTCTTATTTGATATTGACAATGAGAAGGATATAATGAAACACACACAAGCTGAAGCAGTCTTTGATCAACACATCGAGTCTTGGCAGTTTGCTTATAGTGAACTTAAGAATAATAAGCAAGAAACACTAACACACACTTGAAACATTTCAGCAGTCACATGCCTGTTGTATCAGCCCGTCCTCTAGAGTTGCCACGAAGGACAATTAAATTGCTGTTTGGAATTTTGACGTTAAAATGGGATACATTATTTGAGAGAACACGTTGGTTGCTAACCAACATTGCCTAGAATTTTAACTCTAATCTACAACCTAATTCACAAACCATAATTTATTATTTTTTCTAGGTCGAAAATGATCTAATTTGGTTCCATTATTTCGTGATTATTATTATTAACTTCTTCCATTATTCTTCTATCTAGCATCAAAACAGGATAGAGTAGCCTAAATTACTCTATCCCTGTGATATGTACTTTGTCTCAAACATAATTTAACTTGCACACATTAATCATGCCACCCCTAACTTTCTGCCTTTGTAGTGTAAATTAGCCTTTAACAATCTTTCTTCACATAGGTTAAAAATTCTTTGTGTAATTGTCATTCTATGCATGACGCGTTCTATAGTATGGCTACCAAAACTGAACTTCATAATCTAAATGAGACCTAACGAGCTAGATACAGCTGAAGAAAAACACAAGGTGTTTTATTGCTAACGCTTCTAGAAATATTCGCAGTGTCCTATTTGCCTTATTTCGAACAGTTATGCATAGATATTTTGGCTGACAGGTCTTGCTAATTATGACCAAGATTCCTTTCGCAATCTCATCACCTTCCCTCTGATATCCTGTGACTATCATCATTAGTCACAGTTATGAGGCATAGAGTCATATGCCTCATATAACCTTACTTTTGCCAGCATTAAACTGTACCTGCCTGTCTTTTAATAATTTCCCAATCCTATCTCCATCACCTTGAAGTGATATTAATACATTTGTGAAAATATACATGATAGTGACTTCAACTCAGAAGTCCTCCACCGAGCCGATAGAAACCTACGAGACCGCACAAAACAACTCCTTCGACCAACAAGACATGCGAACCCCTAGCTCGTGGCATCCTTCCTGCAACTTTCTACATGGGCCTAGAGGAACCGGTCAGAGCAGCACTCCACGACGTGTGGACCTGGCTACATAACACGTACGGCAACCACCTGTCGTGGGACAGGTTCCCACAAGAACCCCTGATGCTGGCCTGGAGATGAGGCAAGTCCCTAAATGACTGCCTGGTCTCAGCAGCATTACATTAACCAGACGGCTAGCTAGTACAGTAGAGTACAAGCCTAACAAGTGTTTCAGGAAGACCTAATGAGAGGCAGAGGAGAGGGCCAATCTTTACCTCAGACCTTTGAGGGCCAATCAGGTGTAACAAACTAGGTTGTAGAAATTATTTTTTAGAGATCTGCCATACGCATTGGTACCACGGGGTCCTACAATGTGGAGTGAGGGCATTTTTACCCAAGAAGTCTTGAAAAGGGTCATCCCAAGTGATTAGAGGAGTGCGTAAGTAGGTTTGCCAATTCTCCTTGGATTTATTTATTTATTTATTTATTTATTTATATATATACAAGAAGGTACATTGGGTTTGTGAGAATACATTGGATAGTACAGTATTTACATTCTTGTAAAGCCACTAGTACGTGCAGCGTTTCGGGCAGGTCCTTAATCTAGCAGATAATTTTAAGTAGGTAATTTCAATCAGAATTGATAAATGATAAAGATACATTACAAGAGAAAAATGAGATGAGAGAGATAAGTAGGTATATTAAAGCATATTGTTATATTAAAGCTCTGATTGATTACATTGACAGCTTGATTAGTAATTTAAACAAGGTTAATAGACACCATACAGCAGATTGACAGCACATATAAGACAGCAATGATCACAGTGGTAAAGATGTTCAGATTGGGTACATAAAGATTGGGAGACTGGGTAGCAAAAGATACAGATAAACAAGATTTATAAACACCATACAACAGATTGGCAGCACATATAAGAAAACAGCAATGATCACAATGGGAAAGATGTACAAATTGGGAACATAAAGGTTGGGAGATTGGGTAGCAATTGATACAGTGCAATTTTAAGGCAAAAAGTGAAAAACTATGAAGATGAAATTAGGTACTTTTTAGTATTGATTTTGAATGATGTAAAAGCTGGACAGCTTTTCAATTCAGTAGGGAGTGAGTTCCATAAACTGGGTCCCTTTATTTGCATAGAGTGTTTACACAGATTAAGTTTAACTCTGGGGATATCAAAGAGATATTTATTTCTGGTGTGGTGATAATGGGTCCTATTACATCTGTCCAAGAAGAGTTTCAGACAAGGATTTGCATTTAAGAACAGGGTTTTGTAAATGTAGTTGACACAAGAGAATTTGTGGAGTGAGATTATGTTTAGCATGTTTAGGGAGTTAAACAAGGGGGCTGTGTGTTGTCTGAAAGCAGAATTTGATATTATTCTGACAGCAGATTTTTGCTGGGTGATGATGGACTTGAGGTGGTTTGCAGTGATTGAACCCCATGCACAGATACCATAGTTGAGATAGGGATAGATTAGTGCATAATATAGAGAGATGAGAGCAGAGTTAGGAACATAATATCTGATTTTGGAGAGTATACCAACTGTTTTAGAGACTTTCTTAGTTATGTGTTGTATGTGGGTCCTGAAGTTGAGTCTCTTGTCTAGGAATATGCCAAGAAACTTTCCATCATTTTTATTGCTAATGTTTACATTGTCAATCTGAAGTTGAATTGCATTTGTAGATTTGCTTCCGAATAGGATGTAGTAGGTCTTTTCTATGTTAAGTGTTAGTTTGTTGGTTGACATCCATAAGTGGACTTTTTTTAGTTCATTATTAACAACACCATTTAGTGTATGTGGGTTGGGGTGGGAGTAGATGAGGGTAGTATCATCAGCAAACAAAATAGGTTTCAGAATGTTAGAGACATTAGGCAGATAATTAATGTATATAAGAAAAAGAAGAGGTCCCAAGATGCTGCCCTGTGGCACTCCAACAGTTATTGGTAGAATGGGAGAGATTATATTATTGATGGCTACACATTGGTGTCTATCACTAAGATAGGATTGGATATAGTCCAGTGCATGGCCTCGGATTCCATAATGATGGAGTTTACTTAAGAGGTAATCATGATTAACAGTATCAAAGGCCTTTCTCAGGTCAATGAAGAGTCCAATTGGAAACTCATTTTTGTCAAGAGCTGAGTAAATTATATCAAGGAGACTAATAATTGCATCGTTGGTACTCTTTTGAGAGCGGAAGCCAAACTGACAGGGGCTAAGAATGTCGAATTTTACGAGATAGGAGTAGAGCTGTTTATAGATAATTTTTTCAAATATTTTTGATAGTATGGGTAGGTTCGATATTGGTCTATAGTTGTTTATGTCTGACGGATTACCTCCTTTATGAACTGGCGTTACTCTTGCTTTTTTAAGGATATCAGGGAAGGTATGACACTCAAGGGATTTGTTGAACAGCAGAGCTATAGGTGGCGCAAGGGCATGGGAGGCGCTCTTGTATACAATGGATGGGATTTCACTGATGTTCCCAGCTTTGGTTTTTAGTGAGTGTATGATGGACACAACATCTGACGGGCTGACTGGTGAGAGGAGAAGAGAGTTTGGATAGCTGCCTGAGAGATATGTGTTGATATGTGTCCGAGTCTGTGGGATTTTACTTGCAAGGTTAGCACCAATCGATGAAAAGAAGCTATTAAATTCATTCGCCATTTCTAAGTCAGATGACAGTGTAAGGCCATCCTTAGAGAGTGTTATCTGGTTGTGGGAGTGTTGTTTAGTTCCCAGTATGTTAGAGATGGTATTCCATGTGCTTTTCATGTTGCCTTTTGCTTCTTTGAATCTAGTCTCATAATATGAAAGTTTTGCTTTTCTTATGATACTAGTAAGCACTGACGAGTACCTTTTAACTACTTCCACTGAAACTAGGCCACTCCTAAATTTCTTTTCGTATTCATGTTTTTTGTTGATTGATTTAATTATGCCACTTGTGAGCCACGGGTTATTTTTTCTTTTATCAGTTACTTGTTTGGTAAGGAGGGGACAGTGAGTGTTGTAGAGGCTTAGAGTTTTGGAGAGAAAGAGGTTAGTTGATGAGTTTATATCCTGTGAATTATTAAATTCAGATTCCCAGTTAATATTGTGGAGAGCATTAGAGAGATTGCCTAAAGCTGATTCACTATGTAGCCTGAATGAAAGTTTTTTGGTTTCTGGTGGTGATGTGTCAATGTTTGCTATGAGGAAAGTAGGATAGTGGTCAGTTGTTCTGTCATAAATTACCCCAGATGTAAGGGGAGCTGTTATATTAGTCCATAGGTGATCCAGGGTAGTGGCAGATGTTTGAGTGACTCGGGTGGGCTTGGTGATTGTGGGGATTAGCATACAGGAGTGCATGCTGTTACGGAAATAGTCAACTTGAGGGTTGTTTTGAAGACCCAGGTCAATATTGAAATCACCTCCCAGAATGATGTGATTTTTGTTGAAATTGTTATTTATGATAAGATTCCTTACATTGTCTGAGAATAAAGCTATGTTGGTATTAGGAAATCTATAGATGGCACCGATTATCAGGGAGGATTTAAGGGATTTACTGGAGAACTTGGCAAAGGTATATTCACAATAGTCGTCTCTATCACTAATGACACTATTGCAAGTGAAGGTATCTTTGTAATATATTGCTGTACCGCCACCTTTTTTATTTAAAAAAAATCCACCTTTTTGGATTTAAAGTATCACATGAGTAATTCATACATTAAAGTAACTAATTAATAACCCCTTTTGTCAAGCATGTAGATTAATTTAACGTCAGTTATGAGTAAAGAATCAAATACTCTTCTTTCATCCGAGAGCAGATGACTCGGATGCATTTGGCAACACCGGCTAGGTCATGTCGCCACCATGTGGCTGGCCGCACCACCTCCTCCATCCTCCCCCATGTTACTTCACTAATATACAGAAATTCAAGTTTTCATTTTAAAGATTGTGGAAATAACCAATCTGTTTAAGCATATAGGTAGAATGAAGTTTAAAGACTTGATTATCATCAGAGAGGGTGACATCAGTACAGTAGGGGGACTGGGTCGCCAAGCAGAGCCCTGACCGACCCCTAGGTCACGATCACACGGCTTTTGTGACCACAGTCTTTCGGATTGTGGATTCACCTTAATTAAATAGTTCACTAGTCAATATTGTAATTGGAGATAGTTTTCCAAGATGTCTAATTTAATTACCACCAGTTGTTAATAATTCAACCTCCTGGTTTGGCCAGGATATGAGATTAGTTTGTTCAAGTTAAACCCTGCTTGGTAAATTGATAAACCTCGCGGAGGGATACTACCTACCCTCAGTCTTAGCTAGAAAGAGCTAGGAGTAGTTAGTGTGGCGTGGAGCAAGCTTGGGTAAACACCTAAAAACCCCAAGAAGACCAGAACACCATCGGCTGCTTCCTTAGATTTTACGGCAAATTGCTAAGAGTTTTGGTACAGTTGAATATGCACTTTCTTTGTCTCTGGTACTTTCAGATTAGGGAGTGTTACTTTTTTACAGCTTTGCATTAATAAACTAAGACTTTTCTTTGGTATTTTTGAGTATTTCCAAACTGTGTGTGTCTGCCAATTGGCCCACGAGCCTGCTTTATTGGGCTAAGTCGATACCCAGATTTCAAGTGATTGATTGATGAAGATTAAGCCACCCAAAAGGTGGCACGGCCATGAATAGCCCGTAAGTGGTGGCCCTTTCAGCCATTACCAGTATCAAGAGCTGATACTGGAGATCTGTGGAGGTGCGACTACACCCTGCGTGACGGGAGATGTCTCCCATGTGAATGTGTTAAGATGAAGATGAAGCCACCCAAAAGGTGGCACGGGCATGAATAGCTCGTAAGTGGTGGCCCTTTTGAGCCATCACCAGTATCAATAGATGATACTGGAGATCTGTGGAGGTGCAACTGCACCATGCGTGACGGGAGATGTCTCCCATGAATGTGTCCAAGATGAAGATAAAGCCATCCAGAAGGTGGCACGGGCATGAATAGCCCGTAAGTGATGGCCCTTTTGAGCCATTACCAGTATCAAGAGCTGATACTGGAGATCTGTGGAGGTGCAAATGCGCCCTGCGTGATGGGAGATGTCTCCCGTGTGTGCTCTGAGATTTCAAGTCAGCCTGCTTTCTCTTAATATCAGAGATATTCCCTTTTTTTCAAGTAATTCCCACACTTAACGTAAACTAATGCCTCCCGTTCCACGAAATTGTGGATAACCTATCCCAAGGGTTAATGATTAATTCGTCCAGATCCCAATTAATTTACAGCATGGATTATCGGTCTGGTGGTGGCGGCGATAAAGATCCTTGAACGCGCTAAAGACTAGTAAAGGTGTCTTGTGAGTTGTAGTTCCAACGGCGGTCAAACGTCTGAGGTCATGAGGCATGGACTTAGCTAAGAGTTAGCTCTGGGGGTCTTTGAGTTAAAGTTCTTTAACAGGTAGGGTAGTGGCCAGAAGAGAGCACTTACCCCATCCCGTGTTACAATGGTAGCAGCGGTGTTTTTCAGCAATTTCTCAATAAATTGTTGAAAGGTCCTCGCATCTTTGCCATTAGGTCACCTACAGTAGGTTTAAGGATCGAATTTAGTGTAGGAGTATAAAGGGACCGCCTCAGTTAGTTGGACAGGGTACTTATTACTCGACTCTCTGCAACTACGGACGAGGGTGTTGCGTGGTTTTTCGCAAATGAAATTATGTGTTCGAATTGTCTGGGCGGGGAAGTAAATAGGACGCTTTCATTGTCCCCAAGGGCGTGTTAGGCGACCCAACCGCCAGATTTTACGGTAAAACCCATGAAAGTTGACCGAGGTTAACTGAGGGATGGCATAGTGAATTCTCTAGCAACAGAATGATGGTAACGTCAGACATTAGATTCGTCGGTCATTCTGCTCTCTAGTCTAACCATTGACCGCGAAGGCAGGTGTTTTTGTACTGTTGGAATCTAGGTAGATGCGTTTACCTAGGCTCGGAAGCGACAGGGTGGGCCGGGATGGAATGGTTCTAATTTAAATCGAGTTTTCTTAAGTTATAAATTAAGTTCCCTTTTGTAGACTATAAGTTTTCCCCTAATTTAGTTGTATGTTTCTAGGATATATATCTAGAATTAAGTGTATTTTTGTCGTGTGGTACAGCAGTTTTGGCTTACACATGGTCATGAAGTTGTACAGAAATGTTTTTTGAAAATCGTGTGCGAATATTTTCTAAGTTCTCTTGGACGCAAATTCGGGTGAATTGCGATTAATTCGAATTGGGCGTGAATTCAATGCCAGATTGTTAAGCGTTGTGCTGTAGACATCGCCAGTTAGAAAATATATTGTCTTTTATCAGGGTTGAGTAAAATTCATTTTTGTCGATTTTAACGCGTTTTCCCTATTTTGGGTGACTGAAAAATTTCCAGAGTCCAGTCGTCTGGAAACTTGGATTTAGGTGAAAACTCGATTTTGTGGGTATTGTGAACGCATGAGGCTTCAGTGCTAGGTTTTCGTCCTCGCCAGTAACAGAATTATTGAATTAACACCAGTGAAGCAGGAAATTGTTTTTCAGATTTAAGCGAGTTTTCACGATTGATACATTCTCCCCCCCCCCCCCCCAAGAGTCCAGTTTGGATGAAAACCTCAGATTTTGGCTGAAATTCTAACTAGCATGACAAATGAGAGTCCCATGTGTCGGTTTTCTTCATTATTGCGGGTTATTAATGTCGTCCTTGTTTAAAAGTTGTAAATCGAAAATTGGAATTTTAAGCGATTTTGCGCGAGTGTGTTTTTGTGGGTGACTCACGCGGAGTTCAGCGGGATTTTTTTTTTAATTTATTCACGCTCCATCTAGTGTCTAAACGAATATCCAGTGTTTATAGAATAATTCCCAAACAATTAACGTCACTAAATTGATTTAACGTAAAATTATTTTTGTAACTAACAATTTTGTATGTTAATCTCATATTTTAATAGTGTTTAGTAAACTCGATATCTTTCATCTCTAATTCCGAATGTGGGTCACATAACTAGAGAGGAATTTCATTCATTTCGCCTGGGGTGACGAAGACACCTGTCAGCGTCTGTCTAAACAACGCGGTGATGTATGGCTCGCCGGATGGAGACGATTTTTTTTCTTTTTGGCGAAATTCTTAACAAACCGAGAACTGGGGTATGGAAGTTTTGCAAGGGTTGTGTTAAGTTGTTTGGCATTGATGGTGAATGTTTGTTGATTTTATGGGGTCGTGAGGTGCATCGGTTTGCCATGTGAGACAGGAGACGAGTCTCAGTGTGGTGGAATATGGTGAACATGGATGTTTTCCATGGATGCACAAGTGACTCCACCCATCCCCCCCTCAACATATCCACCTCAACCCCTCCCCACCCAACTCCTGCCCGCATGTTTACTCCAGCCTCAACCCCTCCCCCACAACCTATACCTACCCAACCCCTATCCAGTTGCCCACCCTACCTACCCTCCCCAGTCACAACCTATCCCCACCCAGGCCCTTGTCGACGCGTTATTTTGCCTGTGGAACACTACATTTCCCTCTCAACCCCCACAACCTGGTCTCTCCCAACTCCACCCCCTACAATCCCCAACCTCACACCCACCTGCCTCCATAACCTCTCCCGGTCCACACCTCCCAACCCTTCACCGGGCTTCCCCCATCCTCTCTCCGATCCCCCCAACCCCTCCTGCTATCCACCCGACTCCCTCCATTTACCCTACACCTTACCCCCTTGTTGTAATCCACAAGTTAGTAGGGATTATTAGCTAGAGGATCATTACTATAACACTTAGCGAATGATGATTGGAAGTACATGTTAAGTAGACAGACTATGGATCACATATCTAAGAAAGGTCAAAGGGATTAAGACCGCAGCTGTTAGCCAAACTAATAATTCCTGGAAAGAGGACTCAGGCTTCTAGGAACAAGGTTACCGCTTCTAGGGATAAGGTTAATCGGATTATACCTTCCTTGAGAGGCGTGGTGAGATGTTTGAGGCCATGGCTGACTGGAGGCAGTCTTGTTGTGGGAGTGGAACTGGCAAGTCCTCTGAGGTCTCCGTTTGTGGCAGCAGCGAAGTGTAGCAGACAGCTATGCGAGAGCCTGATGTGATCTTAGTGACCAAGTTAAGTCTGCAGTATGTGAGTATTGAATGAAAGACTAACCGGGTGTGGAGCGTTGTAGTAATCAATCCGTATTAGGGACTTAGGCGGAAGTTACGAGTGCAAGTGGTGACCACGGAGGTCAAGTGGTCTATGGGTATTGGAAGTGTATTTACCTAATAGAGTATGTTAATATGTTATTATTTGTCAGAGTCTATTCTTTGTAATTAAATGACAAAACCCGACGGCCTTTAAATACCTTCCATATGTTCACTCATTGTGTTCCAGTACATACCTAGTGGTACGCCTCAAGGGTCTGGTGTGTGTAGGAGTACACGGTGGTAGTAACGGTTGCTGAGGCAAGGTGTTATGTGTTGTGTAATCGCTGTGTTCGGAATGAACCGGGGTTCAGCGTCACGACACCCTTCCCCCCTCCTACTTTCCCTCTCTACCCCCATTCCTTCTATCAGCCACCACGCCTGGTGGAGGCCTTACTCCCTCCCCTAATCCCTTACCTTCCACCGTCCCTACTCCACCTCCCCCACCACCCTTTCCCCCTTACCTTCCGCGTCTGTGCTTTAGCTGTTGTCTCCGATGACACACTCCCTCACCAGTTGTCCTCCGGTGTTGAATGCACCCTTCAAACCACTACAATTACTGGTAGCCTCAGTGGGTATTCATTGGCTTCACATTCGAGCTTCCTAACAGCTGAGCACTCCACTTCTAGGCTTCCTAATAGGTGTGACAGGTTGCGTTCCAAGGTACCTTCCCAAAGCCTCATTTAGAGGTAGGCTGTTGCAAAGGCTCGTCACTCTACTAGCCAACTCGCCTCCCCATGTAACTGTCGGAAAGTAGCTTCACACACTAATAAGCTACACTAGCGCCGAGAACCGCACAACCACTGTCACTACTTGTTGGCCAATACTTAACACTAACTATGTCTGCTGACCAATAGTTTCTCGGCTCGGCAGAACTCTTACATTAATCAATTCCCTCCTGCATCAGTGAGTAATATTTACTGTCACTGAATTTTTCAGAGTTTCAGTGAACACTTTTACTGGCCATTTTCACACTGGCACGTCCTACACAAATGTCACTTGTCTCCGACTTACCGACTCCCTCACTTTGTCGGGGCTGCCTTGACGACCTGGAGGGTGACATTGCATTGTCATCATTAACTCCTAGACTTGTGGCTGATGTCCTTGGTCACTTCATAAGGCTGTGAGGCGACCCTCACTAATCCCTCTTGCATTAGTCTTACCTGTACAGCCTATTTCATCATATAAACCTCTTCAAAAGATCATCAGCTACATCTCCAGTATTTCAGAGGTCTATTGTTTCCTCTTTGAAGCTTAACACTACAGCAAAAAAGGGAATCCTGCAAAAATCACGAAGCTCTCAATCATACATCCTTCCTTCTCCAGGTCTAAGGTAACAGTGACGGTTAGGGCCTATGAGCTGTCTTGTAGCTTAGATCGCCAGTGATGTCGGAAATTTCTGACACCCAAAGCACTAACCCGTAATTCGGCAAGATAAATGTCATGTGTTAGGAAATTAAATTTACTACCAGAAATTTAAATTTACTACCATTTCTAGTGAGGAAGCGCCAAAAAAAGTTTTCTAGTATCGATGGTGGGCTATTATGTCATCCACCACGTCTGACGCAGTGACGATTTCTTTATCTAATTCTTATTAAAACCATACTGCAATTTGCTTTTATTTGCATTTGTTATTTAGATTAGAAATTAACTAAATTTAACAAGAATTAAAGTGTACTTCCATCCCAAGGTGAATTTCCACATCCGTATCATTGATTCATGGGCAAAATAATAATCATGTCACGTATTCAGCATTTCTTAAATGCGCTTTTAATCACGGAAAATCTTTCGATCCAGTGTTATGAACAATGGAAAATTGTTCTCAGGTATTTAATGTAAAATATTAAGGGTGTAAAATACCGCCAATGTCGTCTCATTAGTGAACGATAAATTAAATAACGTGACTAATTTACCGGACGTTCACCATGAAGGAGGGAGGAGAACGCGTCTCTTGTTCACAGTCTCTCATGTCAACAGGAACTATCTGATCCCTGCTGAAGCAAGCCAACTAGCATCGTCCAATATGTGGGTCATCTGACGTACCACGGCTCCCAGACTTTGCTGCTAGCTTCACACGACAAGGGAAATTGTGTCCAGTCAGTTATTAACATTCTATTGGGATTTATGGCTATATTTACCCATGATAGAATTAGTCGGCCGTTACGCCACAGGAGAATTTAAACATCCAGAGTAAGTTTAGGTCTCAATAGGAAATTAGTCTATTCATTTTAGATGAACTGGGTAAATATTAGAATTGCAGGAGTTACATTGTATGTTATCCACAGAATGGAGAGAAGTAATTAATTATCAAAAGAAGGCACCAAACCAGGAAGGTGATGTAGAGCCATCAAATGTGTGGAATAATCAGAGGGCATTAAATATCACCAAGGATGCCAATACGAGAACATATACGCATAAGGCGAATGATATCAAAAGCATCCGATTCACCAAGGGACAAGCGACCGCAAGGGATGGTCGGAAAGCAAGACACACGCTCGTCCTGGAAATCAGGACATTCAACAAGGATATGCACGACTAAGAGGGACAATGCAATTTGGACAATAAGGAGCAGGGCGAAGCTTCATTAAGTGACCATCAGTTAAGCGTGTATGGCCAATAAGCCACCTCGCCAGAGCCGTTTCCCACCGCCGGTTATGGTGGTAGGAGGAAGGCCATGAGGAGGACACTCCTCTTAAGACAATGCAGTTTGTTACCAGTACCAAAAGACCAACAATCCTGGCAACGGGTAAGGATGGAGGAATGAATAACTGGGTAAAAGTCGGAATAAGGAATACCTTTACAGGAGATGGGACAAAAGCGGACAGCTTCCCTAGCGGCAGTGTCCGCAAGCTCATTTAAAGACACCAATATGGCTGGGAACCCAGCAAAATTCAACCGACTTAAATTTACTGGAAATAAGAAACAGCCAATGCCGAATCTCGACGACCACTGTACGAACCGGATTAAAGTACCCGAGAGCCATGAGGACACTACGAGAGTCAACGACAACCACAAAGGAGGATTGACAACGAGAAAGCAGGGTACGAAGGGCAAAGAGAATAGCATAAAGTTCTGCTGTGAAGATGCTAGTCTCCTGAGGTAGGCGACACATAAGAGCTGTCAGGAAAAACAACAGAGTAGCCTACACCGTCCGTAGGCTTTGACCCATCGGTGAAGATGGAAACGGAGCGGGAGTGAGAAGAAAAGTGCTCATGGAAAAGGCATTTCAGAATGGAGAGAAACAACTGGGAGCCAGCTGTCTCAACTTATGGTTTACACGTGGGCTCAACACTCCAGCTAGTCTAAAATTTGGACCGTGTCTCGAGAAGTTCTACTGACTTAATACGCAAAACAACTCAGAAGCTAAGGCTTCCTAATGTATTCATTGATAATTGTAGTCTACTAACTTTAAAGAAATTTATTTTTTACCATGATTTACTAACTCCATGATTACATCATATTATAATGTGGATTTAGCAATATTAAAAATCAACCTCCCAAGATTGTGTAAGTGGTAACACTTAGCAGGTATATAAATCAATCATACAGACCACTCAATTATAACCAATCTTAATATAAACAAACATCTGCTGGGAAATTCCCACATGTAACGGTCTCGAGTCAACTTTAGATTAGAGGAAGGTGCAGGGCTGTGGTCAATCACGTATCTCGTTGCATCCTGGGGATGCTAGTGTCACCGCTCTAGGTGGAAACCTACTCTCCTATAATTGTCACAGGCTCCAAATTTGGGGAATACTAGGCTATTGCCTTCCCTTGCAAATTCCTTAAAGGTTAATTTGTAACAATCTCGAAACTCACATTTTTCTCACAAACTAAAACATTCTTTTGGTCTCCTAGCACGTTTGTAGGGTGGATTTATGTATCGTTCCATCTCTGACCTGCTTGTGCTGCTCAAGACCTCTGTCTCAACCATGTCCTTACATACAAGTAGTCGAAGCCTGGTGTAATACCCGTTCTCCTATTGATTCCTTTCTTCAAAATAAGTGGCTCATAGTTGGTCAAATTCTTGTACCATCCCACAGATCCTGATGTTGCAGCTGCGGTGTTGCGATCACTACATTCCTTGCATTCCTCTATCTCTTAATTATTTGCTTATTCCATGCTAGATTCTGGTATGCAAATATTTACATGTTTTCTCATGGTTACAAGTTTTGCAGTTTCATCTGGAAAGGCATTCCCCATGTTCCTACATGACTTTGCACCCAGTTGATAAATATTATATTACGTAAGTATTATATTAAGACTAAGACTTAATATTAAGTCTTAGGCTTAATATTTTCGTTCATCTGGGAGCCCCTGTTATGTCTTGCATTGCTTTGCTTTGAATAACCGCAACACATTACCCACTGGCCAGGAGAAAGTGTGAGTAAAGCAGGTAAAACATTATGACTGTCCTACACCTAGACTGAGCTCTGTGATTGCTATCATATTCAGTTGCAATTTTGCCTTTCTCAGATACTTAATTTCCTGTTTGAATGTCATTTTAGAATCTATCCATACTCCAAGATATTGGTATCGAGTAACCCATTGAAGGTTAATATCTTGAATTACCTTATTCAAGGTGCCTGATTTACCAGAGATCACACAACCCCACAACCATTTACCACAGCCCTAGTGGCCTCGAAGAGTACAGGAAGCCAGCGGTTTGTCGAAGGTCCCCACCATTTGCCTTTTATGATCTTTTCCACGTATATTTTAAAACTGTTTTGACAGTTACGGCTTCGGCGGGTCGGCGTTTCCATGGGTTAATGTTAACTGTAGGTGAAAAAGCATCTCCTGTTCTCAGTCCTACATTGTGGCTTGTTGAGCTTGATATTATTGTTGTTTGTGATACATATGACCGTGTGAAGAAAATATCCGGAATCAACATCCTCTAACTTGTTCAGTATTTTTAAGGTTTCAATGAGATCCGCCCTGTCATGCCTGGTTTGCAGTGTTAGCCCTGTGGCCTTCAAACGTTCCTGATATGAGAGATGACTGGCGCAACCTGTCCTCTTACCAATTACATCTGAATTTGGCCGTTTGCCCGTATCGCCGAAAATGGACGTAATTTGAAAATGAAAAATAATTTAAAAAAAAAATGGATTTTTGTTTTCCAAAACAGCAAGTTATGGGTCCTCTGGTAGGTAAGGAGGGCAGGAAGACCGCCTAAGGTTTCAAAACGCCATGAAAACCGTTAATTGAAAGTTTCCGACCCTAATCTTAACTGAGTAAGTCGGAGGACTCAAAACAGAAAACGGGACAGTACATCACTTCGTGAGCCTCATTTCAAATTGCGTCCATGTTTGGCCATACAGGCAAACGTGCGAAAAGCGACGCATTTTTAAGAGGATGAGTTGGGAATGACTTGTTGCCCAATGTTGCACCTCCTCCCGAGCCGCTGTGTCCTTCTGAAAATGAGGTCTCTGTGCTTGTATACAGTTATCCAAATGGGTGCGCACCAGAGAATTATACAGTTTAACAATTACCTTGTTTTCCTTATCGTCGAAAGAACGTTTTATTATCTCAAAAGTTTCATTAGCTTTTCGGACTACTGCACCCACCTGTCGTGCAACTTTTGATGAGTGGCGTATTTTGACGATCATTTTCTTCATCAATCTGCTGTAATATAATGCTATTAATTTGGTAGTCATGGCGTGGGTTGGTGCCCCACATGCATGGTCTTGGATTTGTCAATATAAAAAATCATTTTCCAGTCTTCTGACCATATGTGGATTTCATGTAGATCTCTATGTAAGACTTCAATATCGTTATCACTTCCCACTGTACCAAATCTTTGCGTCGTCTGCAAATTTGATGATGTGGTTTGTAATACTCATCTATGCCAGATATATATATATATATATATATATATATATATATATATATATATATATATATATATATATATATGTCGTACCTAGTAGCCAGAACGCACTTCTCAGCCTATTATGCAAGGCCCGATTTGCCTAATAACCCAAGTTTTCATGAATTAATATATTTTCTCTAATTTTTTTCTTATGAAATGATAAAGCAACCCATTTCATTATGTAAGAGGTCAATTTTTTTTATTGGAGTTAAAATTAACGTAGATATATGACCGAACCTAACCAACCCTACCTAACCTAACCTAACCTATCTTTATAGGTTAGGTTAGGTTAGGTAGCCGAAAAAGTTAGGTTAGGTTA
Organism: Procambarus clarkii; assembly: GCF_040958095.1. Taxonomy (NCBI): domain Eukaryota; kingdom Metazoa; phylum Arthropoda; class Malacostraca; order Decapoda; family Cambaridae; genus Procambarus; species Procambarus clarkii. The sequence goes on along the minus strand of NC_091191.1, from coordinate 19,801,092 downwards.
GGTTAGGTAGGTTAGGTAGTCGAAAAGCAATTAATTCATAAAAACTTGGCTTATTAGGCAAATCGGGCCTTGCATAGTAGGCTCAGAAGTGAGTTCTGGCTACTAGGTACGACATATATATATATATATATATATATATTATATAATGTTACGGACCCGAGCCCAGCGTCCGAGCACGGAGCAGTGACGACCGCGCCATCTGTGGGTCAGCTCCCGAAACCCCCTCCAAATGGACGACACCACCTAGTGAGGACGAGATACACTGGCCACAAGGGCTAGTTTCCCGTCCTGATCAGCTCATAACACAGCCGCTGCTGACCTCTGGTGAGGTGACGCTTAGACAGCAACGCCATCTATGGAGTGGATAGGTGGGCGTTTGTGTCTAAGCCTGTAAGTGAGGTGCCCTAGAGTGTCCCTATTACTGATGGCGTGTCTGATTACAGAGTCGACCTGGGACTGCTGTAATGGAAGTTGGATCAGTCTACCCAAGGCAGCCGTCTTGTCTCCAAGTATTTGCTGCAGCAGCTGTGAGTCACCCCCCGGATGAACACTGTGGTGTTAGCCTGCCTGTGATGTGGCAGCTGAAGGATTGTCATACCCGGGGCTGGCTGGTGGAGACGCTTAACCACTGGGGTGTTGTGGCGAGGAGAGTGGTCTGTGGGATCACACGAGGCTCCTGACTAGGGCTCGCTACCCTAGTATCGGTCGTGGAGTGGCCTAACCAGCGTTGCTGATTGGAACCTGCCAGCTACCGGCTGGACTTGTGGTTGATGGCCTCCACGACGGTGCCCCCAGTGGAACTGTGATTTGGCTGGCCTGTGGCCAGGGTAGACTCAAGAGAATCGAAGGATTCGTCGTGAGGCCACTAGAGGACCAAGAGCTTAGCATCGTTGAGCACCGTGAACGTCCAGAGTCTTCAGAGGAAGACTACGTTGTATATTATAGTGTTTATTCCTCCCCCTTGTGATAATCTTTATATTATTTATGGTGACAGTGATAATTATATTATTAAGTTTTTGCCTTTGTCTCCCTTCCCCTTTTATTTTACTTGCGTTACGGATCACATCCCTTGAAAGCCACTACTAGCTTGGGGCCGGATACCCTACCTCTAACAACATCAGAGAAAGAACCCGGTTGCGACCCGAGAGGGCCGTAACATACATTATATATATATATATATATATATATATATATATATATATATATATATATATATATATATATATATATATATATATATATATATATATATATATATATATATATATATTCCAACTCTACTTTCCGGGCCATCTCACTCGGTCTGGACGTTATGTCCAGACCGAGTGAGATGGCCCGGAAAGTAGAGTTGGAAATTCTGTTGGACGACATATTCGACCTCGAGACACAAAAGAAGGTCACTACCAAAGATACCTTACAAGCAGAACTTATTGCAGAAGGAGGAAAGAATCGAGGCAATTACAAAAGCACCATACTGTCCCCCGAGCTCAAAGCGGCAGCTAAAAGCCTTCGTGAGAACAAGGAGATAGTTGTCAGGAGAGGTGACAAGTCGCCAATATATGTCATTCTTAAAAAAGACGAATATCTGGCGAAAATGAACCTCATACTCTCTGACCAAACTAAGTTCCAAAGAGTAACGAAGGACACTACAGCCGAATTGAAAGCAAAGGTCAACAAACTGATCGAAACTGTGAACGCCAAGAAATCCGGACTCCACCTGCCAAAGATCATTGGGGAATATAAACCTGGATATGCGTATGGAAATGTCAAGACACACAAGCCTGGAAATCCACTTCGGCCAATCATTAGCCAGATACCCACACCCACGTACAGACTGGCAAAGCGACTCAACGGCCTGCTGACTCCTTATGTTCCTTGCGCCTTCAGCCTGAAGTCTCCAAAGGAATTTGTTGACTTACTGCGGGGCACACGGGCCACAGGGATAAGAGCCTCGTTGGATGTAGAATCGCTGTTTACCAACGTACCTGTGGACGAGACAATCGGGATGATAGCCGACAGAGTGTATCGTGATCCAGCCTGTACTCCTCTTGACATACCCGAAAATATTCTAAGGAAACTACTCCAAGCTTGTACTAAAGAGGCACCCTTCTTGAGCCCGGATGGGCACATGTATAAGCAAGTAGATGGGGTCGCCATGGGTTCTCCCCTAGGTGTCCTGTTTGCAAACTTCTACATGGGTACCATCGAGCAAAAAGTCTTAGTCGACATGAACTTGAAACCGGCCATTTACTGCAAGTATGTTGACGACATTTTTACACAGGTACCTGATGTCAGACATCTGCAGGAGCTGAAGGAGGCATTTGAGCAGAGTTCTGTGCTGCGTTTCACTTACGAGATGGAAAAGGATGGGAAGCTGCCCTTTCTAGATGTAACAGTCATGGAAAAGAGCTGAGGTTTCCACACTGCAGTCTACACTAAGGGAATGAGCATAGGAATGTGCCTAAATGCCAACAGCGACTGCCCAGACAGGTACAAGAGGAGTGTTGTTAACGCATATGTCGACCGTGCTCTAAGCCACAGCTCAGAATGGAAGCAAGTCGACGAAGAACTCTGTAGGGTAAGGCAGGTCCTAGTCAACAACGGCTTCTCCAATGGTTTCGTCGAAGACATCAAAAGAAGGAAAGTGAAACGCCATGCAATCTCTGAAGAGACAACTAACACAACACCTATACCCCCTATTAGACTATTTTACAGGAACTTCTTTTCCACAGCTCATAAAACAGAGGAAAGGGTCCTGAAAGATATTGTTAATAGAAACGTTATCCCTACAGACAAAAATCAAAGGATACAACTGACGATTTACTATAAAACCAGAAAAACGGCCAGCCTACACATGAGAAACTCTCCAGACACAAAGCAGAACGCTTTAAAACAGACCAACGTCGTCTATGCCTTCAAATGCCCTCTTGGGGACTGTAAGCTCCAAAAAACCCAGTATATAGGCAAGACAACATCTCTTTCTAGGCGTTTAACGATGCATAAACAACAGGGCTCCATTAAGGAACATATAATCTCTTCCCACAACCAAACCATCGCCAGAGAAATCCTAGTAAACAACACAGAAATCATCGATAGATACAGCGATAGCAGGCGGCTTGACGTTTGCGAGGCACTACACATTAAGAAGTCAACACCAGCAATCAACAGCCAATTAATGTACAACTATATTCTACCCACCTCAAGACTCCGCTCCAATATAGAAGCATCAAGAAATATGGACCAATAGGCTTTCTACAATCACTTCCATTTCAATACCCATTGTTTCGTGTTCTGTCTTGTGTTGATGAAATTAATACCCTATTAATGCCACCTCTTGTTCTGTCTTGTGTTGATGAAATTAATACCCTATTAATGCCACCTCACCCCATCCACCTCACTCAAATGTAGATATAAACAAAATCGGAGATGTTTAAGTTCTATTCAGTTGTGTATTTGTAAACTAAAGTCTTTGAAAATGTAATAAGTTTTACGAAACGCGCTCGTGTCGCGTCAGACTAGAAATAAAAATGAAATTTGGAGAATTGATTTTTGAATTACCTCCAACAGTGAAAAGAAATGTACGAAAGATTGAGAAAATTCGTGTTAGAATTATTAATCTTACTTTTTCGGTCATATTTAATAATATATGTCTACAGGAAAGACTGCTACCAAAATATACTATTATATATATATATATATATATATATATATATATATATATATATATATATATATATATATATATATATATATATATATATATATATATATATATATTTATATATATAAATATTATATATTATATATATAAATATATATATATAACTGAAAACTCACACCCCAGAAGTGACTCGAACCCATACTCCCAGAAGCAACGCATCTGGTATGTACAAGACGCCTTAATCCACTTGACCATCACGACCGGACATAATGAGGTGATAGCCGAGGCTATTTGAACCACCCCACCGCCGGCACTCGGATAGTTATCTTGGGCATAGCATTTTACCAAATCACCTCATTCTTTGGGGCACACGTGAGGAACACAAATGCGAACAAGCCTGAATGGTCCCCAGGACAATATGCAACTGAAAACTCACACCCCAGAAGTGACTCGAACCCATACTCCCAGAAGCAACGCAACTGGTATGTACAAGACGCCTTAATCCACTTGACCATCACGACCGGACATAATGAGGTGATAGCCGAGGCTATTTGAACCTTTTATTTTACTTTTATTTTATTTTTATTTATTTTATTCTATTTTACTATCCGAGTGCCGGCGGTGGGGTGGTTCAAATAGCCTCGGCTATCACCTCATTATGTCCGGTCGTGATGGTCAAGTGGATTAAGGCGTCTTGTACATACCAGATGCGTTGCTTCTGGGAGTATGGGTTCGAGTCACTTCTGGGGTGTGAGTTTTCAGTTGCATATGTCCTGGGGACCATTCAGGCTTGTTCGCATATATATATATATATATATATGTATTATATATATATAATATATATATATGTGAGGGTACCACCTCTGGTGCCAATGTGGGGACCCATAGCCTCGGAGAAGAAAATAAAAAGTATTCAGAGGAGACCTTGTGGTTTCTCACTGAACACTAATATTATCTTCTCCTACCACCCCCATTCTTTTGTATGTACACATATATATTTACTTTATTTGAACTTTGTTACAAAAAAGGAGTTACATATGGGTTACAAAGATGGTTGTCATAGGTTGTCGAGTTCCTCCAGCTCCTCAGATGGCGGGCAGGAACCCTGGATGCAGTGCGCATTTCCCCTCTGTATCGCCACACTGAGGCGCTGGAAAAGAAAGCTTGCAGCTCTCGGGTCCCTTGTTGTTTCAATGAGCCTAGAACCCAGTTCCTTCAAAAAACTGGTAGCACTTTTACCCCAGGCGCCGAGCGTCTCAGAAGCAATGGGGACAAAATTGTAGTGGTGATCCAGTTCTCTATACTTACGGGATTTGGCTGCTTCCCTGTGGGTGGCAGCGCCACCTGGTTGTGCAACACTGAGGTTAATGTAGGTGTTAGCCAGGGTTGATACGCACGTGTAGTCCCATACCAACTGCTTGCCATTCTTCCAGGGATTCACTGTGATACCATCCGGGCGACCAATAAGAGCATCAGAGTTACGGGGCGTTAGGTAACGGGGCTCTCTTTCAGCTGGGCATCCAGCTGTGGTGAGGCTCCTCTTGATGATGTCATTAACTTCACTGTGCCTCGAGTGCCATCCCCCCTGTGTTTTGGCAGAGTAGGCCATGGTGACCGTACCTGTCAGCCACCACCTCGCCGCAAATACACCTATATCTGGTGTGGATTGGGGCAGCAAGGCGGAGGGCCACAGCAATTCGGAGGGCGTGTGGTGTGAGACGCGTGCCAGTTGCCGACATTGGGGTTGCTAACAGGAAATCCCCTGCATGTGGTGCTGCTACTGCTGTGAGGCGAGCAATGTCGTGTTGTGTTGTTGCAGCACCCAGGCACTCTGCAGTAACTTGGTCTACAATGGGACCATCCCAGCTGGATTGCTTGTGGGATTTTGGGGATGGTGGTTGAGGTGATTGGCCTGCACGAGAGGCCCACTCTGTGGCACAGCGTGTAAAATTGGGATCATGTACACCTGCCAGCTGATGTAAGTGGGCAGGTAGAATTTCCTTCACAAGGTCGTCGGATGCTGATAAGGAGGACAGGAAGGCTGGAACAGCGATTTGCGTTGCTGTTCGAACTCCGAGGCCCCCAAGTCTTACGGGAAGAGAGGCTTGTTTCCACTGTAGGTCATCGAGAGAGAGGTTAAGGGCTTTTTCTAGCATATATGTATTATATATATATAATATATATATATATATATATATTATATATATATATATATATATATATATTGTGACGATAATCTCCTTCAAGAGATTGAGCCTGCTCTTCCCTCCAAAAATACGTCGATACATCTATATAAAACTACTATGGAAGAAATGTCCAACAATGACAACAACATCTCCAAGGTTTGCCAGAGAGCAAAACGTATGCAGCCAGGAACACCTGCTACACCTCAAACCGCCAAACTACCTGTCTTGTTGCCAGCTCCTCGCTGATTGGCCGCCGGTCCAGCTGCTACTACCTCACCCACCATACTACTTGATGTCTGGGGCCGCCACGACCTCAGTCCTCAGAATATTCAGTGCTTTCATACGGTTAACACTTCTTCCTAGTAGACTGAGCTTTGGCTTACGTGTACTAAGAGATGTGATAGCTTAAAGCCAATATTCCTGCACCTCTCATTTTATTGTATATTGCACAGCTTGTTATTGCTCACTAGTCTTAACGTAACTTTTCATTTTTTTCATTTAATTATTCTTATTATTTTGATTGATTGATTTTATTATACGAATTTGTATGTCCATTTTATTCATGTTTTGTTTATCTAACGTAATTAAAATTCCATTGTTAAAATTTACTTGTGTTTTGTGTGTCTTCTCCTTACCTTACCACAGACGAAGTTCCAGATTTTCTATTTTTTTTTATTCTATGTGACGAGGCCATACCCCTAGCTTTGAACAGCCGAACACCAACGCGTTACCGTCACATATTATATGGGGGCCTGTCCTAGGAGCTTCACTCAGGTACTGGTGCCAAGTGGTAATTAATGGTAAGCGTATTTAACTTTGTTAACGTAGCTTTTACTATTTTTCATATTCAATTTTATTTTTTATATGGTGCGGTGTATTGTGCATTACAAGAGTAACATATGGTGAAGGTGAGACAACTTTGGATTACGTGGTGACTGTAGGCCGCAGTCATACTCTTAATTGGTCATCTCTCCCTCCGTGTTATTACTCGTGTTTACCATCTTTGTCCCTTGGATATTTCTCATTTTGACAGATCATCATATTGGTACCCTGGTACTGTGGTCTGCCCCCGGTCAAGAGCACCCAATCTTCTGCAATCTGACTGTAGGAGGACAAAGAGGGCCATAGTTCCTCTAGCTCGAACTTTAGTTGCTGAATTGGGACCTCAGCAGCAGTTCTCGTCACCAGTTGACACCTCGCACCCCTACACGTCAGTCAGAGATGATGATACATACAACGGTAGGGAATTAGCTTACTTTTTCAGAGCACAAAAGTTCGCTAATTCTGTAAGTATCATATTAAATTCAGTAGGAAAAACTTGCTTTATGTCCTATAGAGACTTGGCAAGGTATGCCTACATCCTTGGACTACCAATTTTACTTTTGAGGCAATTTACTGTTTCATTTGTTTTCGAAACTCTGTTTCATTTGTTAGTAGGATTTTCTTGCCCTTATCCTCTTACATGAGTACCGGGTACAAGATTTCCTGCGCCCCTTCAAACATTAATCATTTAACATCTTGTACTTAACTTTAATTGTTAAAGATCTCACAGGATAGGTACCAGTTGCCACGTTGTCCTGTTTCTGACATTCACTATTGAATATTCGTGTTACATTTATTTGATAATTTCACCATGTTTCGTCTCCAAGCTTTCCGTGCAAATCCAGCAGGTGAAATAGGGACTTTAAGTCGTGCCAAGAGGACTGAATTACAAACTCTTGCACATGAGTACCAACTAGAAGTTCCCTACCAAGCCAACAAAAATGACCTACACAACCTGTTGCTGGATTACTATTTAGAGCAAGGTAAGATAGACTCTGAAACTCATGAAACTTACTATATTGCAGATAAAACTGACTTGGCAACGATGAAACTCAAACTTGAGCTGGCCAAGATTGAACGTGAACAACAAGAACGAGCAGCTGCCATACAAAGGGAAGAACACGAACGTGAGGCTGCCTTGAGGAGAGAAGAACACGAACGTGGACTCGCCCTCCACGAACGTGAGGTCGCCTTGCTCCATGAACGTGAGAGAGTACAGCTTGAAACAAAACAACGCGAGTTGGAGATGCAACGCGAGCATGAAAAGCAACAAGCGACTCTGGCTCTAGAGTGTCGTCAACGCGAAATCGCCTTGGAAACTTCACACTTCACTCAACGCCAGCAAGCTACTGCCAATCTTCCCGTCAGTTTTAATATATCACATGCAAGTAAGTTAATGCCATCCTTTGTAGAAGCAGAAGTTGATGTGTTCTTTACCACCTTTGAAACCCTTGCTAATCAACTCAGTTGGCCTGTCGACCAATGGGCCACACTTCTCAGAGTCCATCTTACAGGTAGAGCTGCAGTCACACTCAGTACTTTGGCGTCTGAGAATGACTACCAGACTCTGAAACAAGCAGTGTTGGACGCTGTTACCTATCGTTCGTTACGGCTCGTGACCCTACAGCAGCCAAGCTTTACTTACGTCTAGGGATACCACTGCTGCTCTCTAAAGCGGGTCACCAGTATAACCCCATGAATGATAACAGGCTAAGACTTAAAAGTATTTCTCCCTTAGGACTGAAGAATTATACATATAACTTATAATATATATATTCAAAACAGTATAATATAAAAACACAGATGGTAAAGTTAACTTATACAACAAACCAAAAGTATTGTCATCTCACTTAATATAATATAATAAAATATGGCACAACATGAAGTAAATAGACTTATCTCCCACATGTTATTCCTTCGAGTCCCGTTCAGCTACTGAACTCTCGCTCCGTCGCCACCCACAATTCTCTCCCGTCTGCCTCATCCCAGGATGAGGGATGGAAACTAAGGACTTTTTAATATTTAAAACTAATTGAACAACCACTTGTTCTCAAAACACATAAGACTGCAAATTACATATAAAAGTTACTTACAAAATATATAAGTACAATGCCACCGGCTTAATTGCAGAAAATAAACAATTACCTAAACTAAATAAAAGTGACATCTGGAACTCCCAACTGAACAGGTCCAGTTTCCCGAATTTAACAGGTATTAGACGTGTGCAAAGCAACCGCGCTCCTGTCTCCACTGACGCTGCCACACCACACGATAATTTACAAAAACACAATGTGTGTACATTTACAGGCAATGATATAATGGAACAAAACAAGTTATTTTAAATTTATATACGTATTCTGCTAGGAGTACGTAACACTTCCACCTCCAAGAAAAAAAATGCAATAGATTGAAGATCAATGGCATTTTTTCAAGGTAAAATGTATGACACTTGAGATTTATGGTATTAATTACACCAAACATGTATAAGTAATAAGAACACATTTCTGAACAAAAATGAAAACACTCCAACTATAGTCTTACAGGAAACTCAGAAATTTCAGTCTTATGACTATGTTCTACATATGTGTCACTGGAGTATGCAAATTTATCTCTCCAGGGTACTATCTCATTTATTTCACTTTGTTTCAGATCATATTTCACACTCCTATCTACAACAGTATCATTAGTAGCATGAATAGAATTGTCAATAAAGGTAGCTGCTTTCACACAGTTATCATGGCAATTTAGCTTTTCATTTGTTTCTACTCTTTCTCTAAGATCAGTCCCATATTTCCATGTGATCCCTTTTTCACATGGTGAATTTTTCCAAGACAGACTCTATTTCCCATTACTCCCTTTTTCTGGAGCTGAACTGCTTAATTGAAGCTGACTGGATGTTGAGTAGATTTGGGACTTCTCCTGGGTATGCTCTGACAGACATCTGCTCTTCATCACTCTTGATCCTCTGTGGAACACATACTCTCGCCCAATGGATACTAAAATTAGAGAAATTAGCATTAAACCTCACAATTATACATAAGACTTTCCCATTCATAGAACCTTCCGAAACACAAGACACCGACTTAGCAAACCTTTGACCTTCAAACCAAGAAATACAACCCAAGATAAGTGCAAAGACTACCTGATCGAACTGACTCAGATGATCCATAAGGAACACAGAAATCAATTGCCTCATAACTCTGTCATAACGATCAGTGAAAGAAAACAGGCCTATGCCTAGGCACCATATCTCAATCATAACTCTCAAGACAAGTTCACACCTCCTGATGGTGAACTTGAACACAACACACACTATCATCAACCGTCTAGTCTGCCAAAAGACTAAATAAAACATGCCGAAAACTTTACAACCCTCACCATCACTTCCCAAGTGATTTACGTCTGATGACAACCAATCAACCAAGAGGTTTAAGGGTCTTAACATCTTGAAGATGAACAGCAGATTACCTGGGAAACACCCAAGGACAATCTGAAACCCTTCACAATGATTAACTCTAGGTAGGATAACCTTATCCCCCAACTTGAAATACACACCTGAAGCCTCAAACATCTGCTCCCCAGTATGATTTAATCCTTCACCCACAATATGACTCTGAAAATCAACTCCAATATGACTCTGAAAGTCAACACCACACTTGAGTGGAACATACACTTTCATCACTCGTGCATTAAAATTAACTGGATCTGAATATAGAGACACTGCTCTAGCATAACTCACCACTTCCTCAGAACTGGATGCACAACCTACTTGAGTAAACTCTCTCTGCTCAACCACAAGGCTTGACAAAGATGTCCCACAGTCCATTACTTCACAAGAAAATGGCTCCTGCAGAATAAAAGTAGATTTCAACATCCTACACACACTCTGACTCAATGTACACAATGAGAAATACTTACTCCACATAGAATAAGAATCACAACTCCGCAACTTAGATCCAAATGATACCTTACCACTCTCAATGATTTTACCAAAATTTCCTCCCATGACTTCTGGAGCTGCTTGGAGTACTGTCTGCTCACAATCAATAATATCACTACCAAGCTGGGTCACATCCTCACAGACAACTGAAGAGGGAGGCTCAATGGGTCTCCATCTACTCAACAGAAGCTGATCCTCTGGCTGCTTTCCCACACTCTCCAAAACTGGATCTACAGTACAGACTGTCTCCTTGCTTCTCTCTGAAATCTTAGGGTCAGTTCTACTCAATGCACTTAAATTAAGGGAATCTGAAACGAGCGGGCAAGTAACAGGTAGTTTGACCTCCTCCCCTATTATATCACCTTGACTAGGGTGAGGCGGGGCCTCCACAACGGACTTACTCTCGACAACTGATTCTAAACTTGGAGTGAGCGGGAATACTTCTGCCAACCTGACATCTTGTCCTAAACCATTCACTTGGCTGGAATACAGAGTCGTGGCTTTTAAGTTTCTCTCAACTCCTGGCACAACGTTCGTAGTGAGCGGGCAAGACAATGGTACATGGACATCCTTTCCCAATTTATTGGAATAAAGCAGAGTCATAGTATCAGGCTTACTCTCAACAACTAAATCGGCCACACAGGAATCTGGAACAACCACATCCCACTTCTCCACTGAAGGGGTACTGGTTACTGGAACAAATGCTTGAGTAACAACATCAGAACTGACAACTGGATTTATATTAGTACTGACATCAGCACAGGTAGAATGGACAAAACCATCTTCTACAACAGGTTCATTCATAGAACTAACTTCAGCACAGGCAGAATAAACATGGTCTGCAACTGGCTGTTTACACAAACGGGGATCAATCTCACCCACAACATGATTTATGGCCACATCATTACCCAATATAACATCCACACCTGGGATGGGCAACTGTGTACTAACACCCACAGTGCATAAACGTGGTGTAATGGTGGATCTGAAATTAATGTCTATTAGAGGTACAGTTTTACATCCTGCAACACTCTGAAGAACAACAAACTTTCCTGTCTCTCTCTTTTCAACATCAGAAAGAATACTGGATGAAATTATGGTTTGGGAAGCACCTGTATCACGAAGAATAACCACTGGCTTCCACTTTCCATTAATACACAAAACTTCACCTGAAGACATATATGGTGAATACTGTTTCACCCAATTGGGGTTTACAGTTACATGTTTATTAGTAAATTTATTTTGCACACCTCTACAATAAGTGAGACCAGTTGGTCGTAACTCAGGGTGCAATATAAAACAGGAATTAATTCCATGGCCTTTTCTCTTACAATGGGAACAAGACCTTACAGTGGACACACCTGTGGAACCAACTGTAGGTTTAGAAATAACCTTATTATTATTTGACATTCCTGACAAGGAAGTAGCAGGATTAGGTTTTGTAAGAGAAGAGCTCATGGGAGTAACTGGAGCTCTAGGACTGGATGGATTCTGATAAGGAGTTCGGTAAGCATTATAATTTACTCTACGACTAGACTTAGGTGAAGTGGCCGTAAACTGGGCCTTAGTCAACAACTCATGCTCATCCGCGAGCTTTGACAGCTCATAAATGTCTGTTACATTCTTTTGTTCTGCCATAAAAGTAGACAACTGGTCTGGGAGACATGACAATACTTCTTCCATTATAAGATTCTTTAGAGCATCAAAGTCAGTGACTGAAAGTGACTTTAACCATCTGTTGCAAAAATTCGTCTTCTGACGAGTAAAATCTGCTATTGTCTGATCACTTATCCTCCTTAGGTTCCTAAACTTTTGCCTGTGTGCCTCTGGATTTAACTGATACGCATTTAAGATGTTTTTCTTTACAAATTCATAATCAAAGCTATGAGCGTCAGGTAGGAATGTAAAAACCTCCTGACTACGCCCCTTAAATTGAGACTGCATAATGGCTACCCACTGATCCCTTGGCCAGTTCATACTGATGGCAATTTTATAAAAATGGGCAAAGAAAACCTCAGGATCCTCCTCATTGAACTTGGGTAACTCTATATACTTATGCGTCCTGATGGGATTATTATCACTATTTATTGAAACATTACTAGTATTTCCATGCCCAGCTGCCATACGTTGTGATTCAAGCCTGAAGTTAGTGTCAGCCATTTGTTGTTGAATCTCTAATTGCCTAGTTTGTTCTTTTTGAGCTTCAAGCTCTAATTGTTTCTGTTCCTTTTTAGCTTCAAGCTCTAATTGGCGAGCTTCTAACTCAAGACGCTTTAACGTCATCTGATCACTCGACTCCTCTCTTAACTCCTCTAGAATTTCTTCCTCTAACTCCCCATTCTCAACAAAATGTGTCACAATGACTTTCAATATTTGGGCTTTAACCATTCTATTGTTGGCGGTTAAATCCAACTGATTTGCCATTTGTATTAACTCAGTCTTTTTCAGGCTCTGAATCCCTTCAAAGTCTGGGTGAGCCACCAACGCTGCAACTTTCTCCTCCATCGTTACTAACACTTGGCACTTGATTCACAACAATAATTAAAACAATGGCACTGCACTACACTTCACTGTAAAATTGTCACCACACTGAAAATTCGCTTGGCCTCACTGCACAAACAAAATATATAGGATGACTTACCTCAAAATCGTGAAACGTTGTTACTTGACACACAGGAAAGCTTGCTTGGCACATGGAATAGTTCTTAAGAAACACACAGACACTTGACACAATGTTACCTAGGAAGGCAAGGTTAGATTAGCACAGTTAAGGTTAAGTGGGAACAATATATCCCGGACAGGCCCCCATAACTCTTGTTACCTATCGTTCGTTACGGCTCGTGACCCTACAGCAGCCAAGCTTTACTTACGTCTAGGGATACCACTGCTGCTCTCTAAAGCGGGTCACCAGTATAACCCCATGAATGATAACAGGCTAAGACTTAAAAGTATTTCTCCCTTAGGACTGAAGAATTATACATATAACTTATAATATATATATTCAAAACAGTATAATATAAAAACACAGATGGTAAAGTTAACTTATACAACAAACCAAAAGTATTGTCATCTCACTTAATATAATATAATAAAATATGGCACAACATGAAGTAAATAGACTTATCTCCCACATGTTATTCCTTCGAGTCCCGTTCAGCTACTGAACTCTCGCTCCGTCGCCACCCACAATTCTCTCCCGTCTGCCTCATCCCAGGATGAGGGATGGAAACTAAGGACTTTTTAATATTTAAAACTAATTGAACAACCACTTGTTCTCAAAACACATAAGACTGCAAATTACATATAAAAGTTACTTACAAAATATATAAGTACAATGCCACCGGCTTAATTGCAGAAAATAAACAATTACCTAAACTAAATAAAAGTGACATCTGGAACTCCCAACTGAACAGGTCCAGTTTCCCGAATTTAACAGGTATTAGACGTGTGCAAAGCAATCGCGCTCCTGTCTCCACTGACGCTGCCACACCACACGATAATTTACAAAAACACAATGTGTGTACATATACAGGCAATGATATAATGGAACAAAACAAGTTATTTTAAATTTATATACGTATTCTGCTAGGAGTACGTAACAGACGCCTACCTCCTTTCCACGGAAAGTTACAGAAGGAAATTCCGTGACCACCTGAAGGCAAGTACCACTACCTTCCTCGAGTTTGCTAACACAAAATGGAGATATTTCATGAAATGGCTGGAAGCAGCACATGTCTCTACTTTTACAGAACTCGTCAACCTGATGCTTGTTGAAGAATTCTTGAGACGTGTGCCGCCTCCTGTCCGTCTCTACTTAGCAGATAAAGAAGAAACCGACTACCTGAAGTGTGCTAAGTCGGCTGACACTTACAGCCTCATCCACCGGCTGACACCCGAACCATCCTCCAGTAAGAAGTCGTGGTACAGTTACGAGAAAGTGAGCCCCGATCAAGCTGGTTCGCAACTGTACTGCAAGTATTGTAGACTCTATGGACATACCATAGACAAGTGTGGTAAGTCTCAATACAAGGGAACCACTGACCCACAGAAACCCAAACCAACTCCTCCTAAGTCCGGTAAGCCTGTGATGAATGTTGGTGTTAATGTTAATGATCTTTCTCTTTTCAGTAACCACCTGTATACTGGAACTGTCTCTGCCAACGGTTCAAATCCGGAGGGACGTTTCAAATTGAAGATCTTGAGGGACACAGCGGCTCTTCAATCGATCATCTTGAAGTCGGCTGTGCCCAACATCGTCTATACCGGAGAAACTGTCTTCATCACTGACCTCACTGCTACCACCCCATACCCTCTCGCCAGAGTCCACCTGGATTGTCCCTACGTGAACGGAGAAGTCCAAGTCGCCGTCAGGGAAAAGCCTTTTCCCATGCCTGGAGTGCAACTTCTCCTAGGCAACGACTTGGCAGAAGACCTGCAACCGACCAACCTGATCGTCATGGCCAAACCCCAGGTGTGTAACTCTGTGCCAATAAACCCTATTCTAGCGTATGTTCCAGCAGAGGTTCAAGAGAGTGATGAAGTTTCTCCTCCGGTTCTTGTGACCACCCGTGCACAAGCCGCACGTCCACAGCCAGCTGACTCTACTGCTACCGCTGTCCCTCAAGACCCTCAGAAACTACCCCCGCATCTGACCAAGTTGGAGTTCCGTAAGTTGCAGAGGGAAGATCTTACTTTAACACCATTGTTTTTCCAGGCTGAGACTCAACCCGACAGTATTCCTGGGTTCTTCCTAGAGGACGACTTGCTCTACCGCAGATATAGACCCAGTAAACTGAAGGAGGAGGACGATTGGGCCAACATCGAACAACTTGTGATTTCTACCAGCCTGCGGCCCACTATTCTACACCTGGCCCACGGAGCACTCTCCCACTACGGCTTCAACAAGACTTACCATGGAATTCGTCAAGACTACTACTGGCCAGGTATGGTAAATAACGTCGAACAGTACATAAAACAGTGTCATACATGGCAGATGGCAGGCAAACCGAACATCTCCATTCCCAGAGCGCCACTGATTCCCATACAGGTGCCTGCGGAACCTTTCCACAGACTCATAATAGACTGTGTTGGTCCTTTACCTCGGACCAGTTCAGGTAACGCGTACATCCTAACCATCCTGTGTCCTACCACCAGATTTCCCATAGCAGTTCCAGTGAAGAACATCACGGCTGCTACGGTTGTAAAACATCTATTGAAGATCTTCACTCAATACGGATTTCCCAGGGAGATTCAGAGCGACTGTGGTACCAACTTCACCAGTGATCTCTTCAAAAGGACACTGGAGGAGTTCAACATCAAATAGGTATTGTCCAGCCCCTATCATCCTGCTTCACAGGGTTCTCTTGAACGTAGTCATCAGACAATCAAAGCACTCTTGAAAAAGTTTTGTAGTGAAACCTCTAAGGATTGGGATAAGCAAATCGACCTTATAATGTGTATTTACAGAAGTCTCCCCAATGAGTCCCTAGGAGTATCTCCTTATGAGATGCTCTACGGCCGTAAGTGCCGTACTCCCCTTAAGGCTTTCAAAGACTCTCTCCGAGATGCCACCTTCAGTGAGCATCAGAATGTGCCCCAGTTTCTTCAAAACCTTCAACACATTCTAGAGAGAGTCCACCGTTTTGCCCATGATAATCTATTGAAAGCCCAGGAGAAGATGAAGACTCATTACAACCAGACCAGCAAAGTACGAAAATTTAAGCCAGGAGACTTCATTTTAGCATGCTTCCCTATCCCAGGTTCACCTTTACAAAACAGGTTTTCAGGACCCTACCGCGTCCAAGAGTGCAGAAATAACAACAACTACGTCATAGAGACTCCAGATAGGCGGCGGAAAACCCAGCTGTGCCACGTCAACCTCCTGAAGCAATATAATGGTACTCCTCCCACTGTCCTGATTAACTGTTCTACCTTCACAGAACCCTACATCCACAGTGAGACCTTCCCAGCTTCTCCTCCCGAAAGCACTGACAAGGAGTCAGCGCTTTCTAATTCCGAAATCCTTCATGATCTTCCCAAATACTTTCAGGATAATAATCGTGCTCCTTTGCCCTATTCTAATTCCACTCTCACCTCGTCAGATAAGCCCTTCAACCTCCATGTCGACGCCAGTGGTACCGACGTTGGTGGTGTCGTGATGCAGCAACGAGGCGAGAAGAATACACCTGTCAGCGACTACTGCTACAAGGAACTACGGAACAATTGGCAAGGAGCTACTCTTCATCACCCTGAAGCTCCAGCACTTCACTCCACACCTGAAAAGTGCTCGGTCCACCATCAACACGGACCACACCACCCTACACCTCCTGCAGCACGCCCACTTCTCATCTCAACGTCTTCTACTATGGGCTTGCTAACTGCAGAAATTCAACCTGGAGACACGCTATACCAAGATTCCGACAACAGCTTAGCCCATGATCTCTCCAGAGTTTATGAAGTAGAAGCGACTCCATCCATTACTCCACCACATAACGACGTACTTCTTCCAGAACCGCAGGCTTCGGGGGAGAGTTGTGACGATAATCTCCTTCAAGAGATTGAGCCTGCTCTTCCCTCCAAAAATACGTCGATACATCTATATAAAACTACTATGGAAGAAATGTCCAACAACGACAACAACATCTCCAAGGTTTGCCAGAGAGCAAAACGTATGCAGCCAGGAACACCTGCTACACCTCAAACCGCCAAACTACCTGTCTTGTTGCCGGCTCCTCGCTGATTGGCCGCCGGTCCAGCTGCTACTACACTCACCCACCATACTACTTGATGTCTGGGGCCGCCATGACCTCAGTCCTCAGAATATTCAGTGCTTTCATACGGTTAACACTTCTTCCTAGTAGACTGAGCTTTGGCTTACGTGTACTAAGAGAGGTGATAGCTTAAAGCCAATATTCCTGCACCTCTCATTTTATTGTATATTGCACAGCTTGTTATTGCTCACTAGTCTTAACGTAACTTTTCATTTTTTT
>NC_091191.1:19690994-19773494 GCF_040958095.1 Procambarus clarkii | reverse complement strand
AATGGAAGCAAGTCGACGAAGAACTCTGTAGGGTAAGGCAGGTCCTAGTCAATAACGGCTTCTCCAATGGTTTCATCTAAGACATCATAAGAAGGAAAGTGAAAAGCCATGCAACCTCCGAAGAGACAACTAACACAACACCTATACCCCCTATTAGACTATTTTACAGGAACTTCTTTTCCACAGCTCATAAAACAGAGGAAAGGGTCCTGAAAGATATTGTTAATAGAAACGTTATCCCTACAGACAAAAATCAGAGGATACAACTGACGATTTACTATAAAACCAGAAAAACGGCCAGCCTACTCATGAGAAACTCTCCAGACACAAAACAGAACGCTTTAAAAGAGACTAACGTCGTCTATGCCTTCAAATGCCCACTTGGGGACTGTAAGCTCCAAAAAACCCAGTATATAGGCAAGACAACAACATCTCTTTCTAGGCGTTTAACGATGCATAAGCAACAGGAGTCCATTAAGGAACATATAATCTCTTCCCATAACCAAACCATCGCCAGAGAAATCCTAGTAAACAACACAGAAATCATCGATAGATACAGCGATAGCAGGCGGCTTGACGTTTGCGAGGCACTACACATCAAGAAGTCAACACCAGCAATCAACAGCCAATTATTGCACAACTATATTCTACCCACCTCAAGACTCCGCTCCAATATAGAAGCATCAAGAAATATGGACCAATAGGCTTTCTACAAACACTTCTATTCAATACCCATTGTTTCTGTTCTGTCTTGTGTTGATACTTTTAATACCCTATTAATATCCCCTATTGTTCTGTCTTGTGTTAATGCCACATCACCCTTCCCACCTCACTCAAATGTAGATATAAAATCAGAGAAACGCAAGTTCTAATCAGTTGTGTATTTGTGAAGTCTTTGAAAATGTAATAAGTTTTACGAAACGCGCCCGTGTCGCGTCAGACTAGAAATAAAAAATGAATTTTGGAGAAGTGATTTTTGATTTACCTCCAACAGTGAAGCGTAATGTACGAAAGATTGAGAAAATTCGTGTTAGAATTATTAATCTTACTTTTTCGGTCATATTTAATAATAATATATATATATATATTAATATATATATATATTAATATATATATATATATATATATATATATATATTAATATATATATATATATGTATATTAATATATATATATATATATATTAATATATATATATATATATATATATATATATTAATATATATATATATATATATATATATATATATATATATATATATATATATTTTAATATATATATATATATTAATATATATATATATATATTAATATATATATATATTAATATATATATATATATATATATATATATATATATATATATATATATATATATATATATATTAATATATATACCGACTGCAGGATCCGTCGGTAAATCAGAATGATTTCCCGGTTGCAAATTCTTTTACCATGTCGTAACGCAGTCGATTAAGGCAGTGTCTGGAATCCAACGGACGTAGGTTCGAACCCTCGTCACGACCCTTGTGGATTTGTTCTTTAGAATTTCTTGTATGGATACCATCTCACAAATATACAACTGACAATGCAGCCAAATTAGCTGGTAACAATGATGAGGTTGAGTTTGCCTTGGTAATCCCATCTCTGCTGTCATGACTATATTGTTCCCAGCACACTGGTGTAATAGAGAAATTACCGACTCCCAACGGTCTGAAATCACCAATATAAAAACCTGTGATTTGTTTAGATTCGAAATCTGTGTTTATGGGCAGCACAAAACGACCACCAGACTGACTGAAAATCTGAGTAAGGCCCAACCGACCTGCACAATACGTTCTTAACATACTGAGAAGCTGCTCGTTAACCACACAATATATCAAGGCAACACGTGTCAGCAGACTCTGCAAAAGCCATTGACAGACTGGCTTGACTACTTGAAAATAAAAATTATGAATGACTTTCCACTTCAGATAAAATATTTCTTTGACAACCACAACATTAAAAAGATTCCTCCAGCAACACACTGACTACTTTGACCGTAATGCTGGAGTGCCACAAGGTTGTGTACTCGCGCCAACATTACACCACACACTACAGAGGGAAGGAAGAGGAGGAGTGGCGGCCTTGCTGATGGAGGAGTGGCGGCCCTGCTGATGAAGGACTGGAGTTACGAGGAGATGGATATCCCGGGCTGCGAGGAGTTCAGAGACTACATAACAGGCACCATGACAATGGGAGGACCATATATAGTAGCAGTGATATATAACCCTCCTGTAAATGACAATGACAGGCAAGATTATGACAAACAGCAGTACCTAGTATAACAAAGGGAAGTCTCTGTCGCCTGTTAGAAATCTATCCCTACTTCTAATCGTGGGGGGAAGGGGGGGGGAGGACTCCAACCATGGAAAGTTACGAGAACCGAATGGGGCACAGAACGAGCTAAACTACTGGACATGGTAACAAGAAACCTTTTAAGCCACCATGTAAGATGACCCACAAGACTAGAGGTAATGATGAACCAGCTTGACTTTACCTAGAATTCATTGAACGATTTAATAAAAATAAATAAAATAAACGGGAAAATATCATTCGATGCCCCATTGGAATGAGTGATCACTATATATTGACGTTCGAATATATAGTGAAAGTATGGATAACTTAATTAAGGGACCAGGAAACTAAAGCCTGGTATAGCAAAAGTAAAATTACAAGGAAACAAAAGTTAAATTATAAATACCATAGGTAGCAAAGCTCAAGAAGAAAGACTACATAAACGTGATTGACTACATCACCCAGAAGAGTAAGGAGGTGGCACAAGTTTGTCCTGGTATGAGGGAATGGAATTTCACAACTTAAGTGATGCGAGTGTGTATGACCAGATGTATATCAGCGTGAAATCTCCAGAGTGCACATTCAGCAATGCACTCTCCTGTATCCTCTGGTCTGGGACCAAGGTCTGCCTTGCTGGGTATCTATGGGCAGCCCTCTGGCTGGGCTGACCAAGAATATAATAAGAGTTGTTGCATTCCCAACTCACCCGAGGAGATTATACCCATCAGTGGAACTCAGTGGTTCCATTCATAGGGAAAGAACGTAGAGGGTTAGTTTCGTGCTCCCAGTCCAGAAGGGTTCACTCACGTTAAGGCAGCTCTCCTAACCTTCCTTGTTCCTTTTCCACGACATGAAGCCTCGACAGAACTTAATTGTGTTAGGAATTGTCATTGGTTTAGGAATTTGTCTGCTATTTGCCTATTCGGTAACAGGATCATTGGACAAAGGGAAAGTAGACCAAATGGTCTAACCGGTATCGTGCAGCACGAACCGAACTGACAAAACCAATCAATGGCTAACTTAGAGAAAATCTGAAGCCAGGGAGTCTTCTAATCTTGTCTGTATGTGATAATGATAGAACTAGTATTCTGAGCAGACCTAGATAAATTATGGACATTAACAGAATTTCAAGGAGTATCAAAGCTGAAGATTCTTCCAGAAGGCACCCGGGATACAGCAGAAATGGTATATCTGTCGAATGAAAGAATAAAACGCAATTTAACAAAAATGGTGATGGCAAACAGGCCGGAGACAACGACAGGCCCAGACCAAGAGGCTAAGAGGTGGAGACGCTGGTCGCCAATACCAGTTTCACAACAAAGCAGCTACAGCTACAACAGATCAAGGAATGACCTGCGGGTATTTGATAACAGGGGCTGTCCCCCCCCCCCTATAGCAGGCCGTGCCCTCCTCATCATAAAATAGGAACCAGGTCAACCGATTCAACACAATTTGAGACAGCCCAAGGAACGAGTGCCAAGTGTAACATTGACCTTGTAGAGGAACATTAGAGTTTTATGACTGACACTACTGACAAAGGAATTAGAGTTGAGACCAGAGCTACAGAAGAGACGACGACTACGGGTACAACGAAGGAAGAATATTACAACAACAGCAAGAAGAGGTAAAGTCCGATACCAAAGATTTAGTTCCTTCGAAGATTCTCTGTTGTGTTATTACCTGGTTGGTCTGTGTGATGATAAACAAGCAATAAAAATCTAAATATTTTGATATATTAATATACTGTGTATATTTAGGCATTGGTTAGGTTAAGTGTTTAGGTTCTGATGGTAATTATTTGCATTTGTAGTACGTGGGTGAAGCACTTTTCAACTTCGTGGTTCGAACACATGTCAACAGTGAATCGCTGATCGAGAAATGTTTGAACGTCATCAGTTGTGGCAGCCTGTCCAATAAACAAACGCTAAAGTACATTCCATGCATCCGCCAAACCCCATTTATTAATGAAAACGGTTTACACTAAACTGATGACATTCGAACACCTTTGGAACAAGTGCTTCGCTGACGACTTTTGTTCAAACCACAACGCTGTAAATGCTTCACCCACGTACTACAAATACTTGCCAACAGACCCTAAACACCTAACCTAAACAATGCATAAATATCCACAATATGCTAATATATATTATTAATTTTTTATTTGACAAAAGTTCTGTTTTGAATTAACAGCATGTTAAAATAGACGAATGCGCCTTTGGGGGTTGACCACAGGATGGAATGGACTAGGTCTGAGGACGGGTTGGTTGTGGGACATGTGATACAAAACGTTTCATTTATAAACATGGGGGTTTGGCAGGTGCATGGTATGGACTTTATCCTTTGTTTATGAGGTCGACCTGTTACACACTACTCAATAAATCGTGCTCTAACATTACTCTAAAAGTGCTTCGCTGACGACCTCTGCTCGAATCCCAAAGCTATAACTTTCACCCCATGTAGTTCTAATACAAATAATGGCCAACAGGACCTTAACACCTAATCTAACCTACCCCCTAAATTTACATTGAAATTTAAATTATAATATTAACTTTGATGATGATAATACAATTTTTAATACACAATGATGAAACTGATGAATGCATTGGATTGGGTTGGGGGGGGGGGGGGACAGCTATCACTAACTAGCCAGGCCTAAGGACGTGATGCTGGAAACGAGCATTTGCCCTTTTGTGGAAGAGGACTGGCTGCTTTACTACAGTTTACTATACAGTTTAATATACAGTTAACTGCAGTTCAAGCCGTCCATGAATGGGCAAGTTCAAGCAGACCTGAAATTTACTATCTAGACCCGCATGGAGGAGCTTCCCTTCCTAGGTACTTAAGTGTGTATATATATATACTGAGAAAGACCACCCGGTTTCCCTCAAGAGACCTCTTTTATTCTCCCTGGGAATCCGAGTCAAAGGAATAACAAGTGATCAGAATAATCTGGGGAAAGCCTTTGAGGTGCTCTGGGGGCATCTTTAAAGCTAGAGGCTGTCCAGAATTTACCATACAAGAAGCTGCCATGAAACTAGCCCCTCTCCAGTGACAAATTCTTATACAGGAACAAACACATCCATACTATAGAGGATGGTTCTAACCAAGATATATAATTCAGACAGCTTCAGGAAGCATCCGAAAGGAAGTTAACAAGCTTTAGTCATGGTTAGTTTAGTTCACTTATTATGCACCCCATACCATCATGTGGGCGGTAGTGGAAAGGGTTAGAGGCACATAATGGGCTCAGGGACTGAACCTCACAATTTTGCTAAACAAGTTACAGTCTTGAGCTAGTTACAAAATTCAAAAGATCGTCACATCATTGGGTTCGAGATCGACCATAAGTTCAATTACTAAATTAAGAAACTGATAAATGAAGAGAGCTAGTGTCAATATGTTTGTCCTGCACACTGCACCCCCCCCCCCCCATCCAGTGGACAGCGGTGGATAGGTTACAATCACTAAGTTACTACCTACAGTTAGCAAACTAGGGATATTTGGCCAAGATTTCTGGTAGCAGATTATTTTAAATGAAGTAGTTACACATCTCTGGAACATGTTTATAGAATTCTCTGAATTCGCGTATCTATTTGCCCTCCATCACAGTGACGGAGGGTGTGCGAATAATTTTGTTAACAGTATATTTGGTCAGGTCTACATCAGCAGAAAATTTGAATTCCCAATGATACTTGTAACCGAGTGTAAGCCGAGCATTTGCAACATCTTGAAGTCTCCAGATTGTATTGGATGATCCATAGATGTGTGGCTCCTCTTGCATGATAATATAGTGATAGATGGAATTACTGGTGTCGATTTCACTTTGCCTCAGCGCTACAAGATTTTGTTGAAGTTCTTTTGCTCTCAGACTGCTTATTGGCAATCCAAGGTTATATTCAGTTTCTCCTTTAAAGACAGATTCTTTGGCTAACTCATCATGTCCATCATGCATTCGGAGGCCAACATGAGATGGAGACCACATGAAATGGACTCTTACCATCATTAATAATTTTGTTGTATTTGTGTCTAGCTTCAGACACGAGCATGTTACATCTATGTCTTAAGAGTTGAGAGCAATTAAGGATGAGTCACTTACAATTAATGTATCAAGTTTGAAGACTTACACACTTCAGTGGGAGAATCGAGGCAAATACTTCTGTCTGAAGGGTAGAGCCCCAGTTATTTATACGGACTCGCAACTCAAAATATAAGCCATCGCACATTGTCAGGACAACTGCACTTCCAGCTGCTCACGCGGGGCGGTGTTGGGAACCATCAGTGTATATGATTTGAGAGAGAGAGAATCCTCTCTGGACAGAGCATCAACATGGCTAAAGGCGTTGAGCTTTACCTCAAGACGAAGCTCGGGCTGATCTTTAATTTGCTTCTTGGGTGGAAAGGGAGATATTAAAATGGGAAATGGTGTAATCTCCCACGGTGCAGGAAAGTGCCGTTGTTGTCTCTTGGTACAAATTATAAATAATATATTCAGAGTTCAATTCGTTTTAGTTATCCATTTGGAACAATGTTGACCTTCAAAAACAATAATCAAGGAGGGGCTCCTGTACAAGGGTTAGGATGAGTTAGCTTAAGCATTTTTATACCAATCTGACAATTTCAGTAACACGATCAACAACGCTCGGAATATTAAGTTCCGTATGTTAAGTATCGTTGTGGTACAATGGCACCCAAGGATTATCCCCAAGGCTTCATTCTGCAATTTTTCAATCCCTCCAAACTCTTTCAGGCATCAAAGCAAGCAGAGGTGCAGCATAATCCACTAAAGATCTAATGTATGCAAGGTACATCATTTTGACAATTCTGACATTGGCATCATAGACTGAGTGATAATCTACAATAGCCTTGAGATCTGAGCCTTTCTTTATACTGACGACAAAGTCTGAATACAACAGGTCCATACAGTGGCACCTCAAGGCCAAGTTATTTGAATCTGTTTACATAGTCAAGCTGGCATCTATCAGACAGTTACATCTTGCGAACAGCAGCTCCTTGCCCGGGTCCCAACCACTTGAGCTGGACGGTAGAGCGACGGTCTCGCTTCATGAAGGTCGTTGTTCAATTCCTGGCCTTCCAACCGGTTGGGAATCACTTCCCCCCCCCCATCCCGTCCCATCCCAAATTCTTATCCTGACCCCTTTTAAGTGCTATATAGTCATTATGGCTTGGCGCTTTCCTCCTGAAAATTCCCTTCCCTTCCTCCTTGCCTGGGTGGAAGCCGATTTAGTATGTTTTCTCTGCCGAGATGATTAAACCTAGGTCCTGACACGAGTTTAACACAGTTAAGAGTGTTCTGCGTGCTGGCATACCCAGTGGTGTGTATCATATCAGCAACATAGGTTTTTTTTTAGCATAGAAATCCCTTCTGGCTGGCACACTAAATGTTGCTTGTTTCTGTTTTACTTAGGCGGAGTGTGAGTATTTATGACTCGTATGGTCGCTTCAGTAAGATTTTGTCCCCATGCGTTTAACAAGTTCTGCTCTGTACAATCGAAGTTGAAATCTTATTGGGTTTGTAACTGTGCACAGTGTTAGAAAATGCAGCATAGCTAATCATGTGCACGTTGTGTTTGTTCGGAACACAGTTTAACAGCGTGTTTATTAAGGTATTAAATAATTTAGGACTGAGGACACCTCCCTGTGGGGTTCCTAGTTTGAAGTCTCTTGTTACATAACTATGCCCCTGGAAAAACACATGACTTCCTGTTGGATAAGGGACCCCTAATCCAACAAAGAAGCCGACCACCCATATTCATACTCGCAAACTCACTCAAGAAAACATGTCGGTTTGCAATATCAAAGGCAGACTTGATATCTAGGAAGATGGAATATAATTTCAGTGTGCAGGGTAAGAAAGGTGGCGATGCAATGATACATACTTCTTCCATGCATCATTGCACCACCACCATGATATATAGCTCCTTCAGATACATAGCTATATATCTGGGGGGGGGATAACATTGTTCTTATTCTATGGAGGAGACTTAAGGATCACTCTCGAATGTTTTGCAAATGCAGCTAGTAAGGGAAATTGGGCAGAACGTATTATCTTTATTTAACTTGGTAATTGGAATGATTATACTGTTGGTCAAAGAGATAGGAAGTTCCCCAGCTACATAGCTCATATTATATATCTCAAGAATGGGATTTCCTGGTACTAGAGGAAGCAAACACAAAATACCATAAGTGGTACCATCCTCATCGGGTGATGTGGCTTTACCTTTGTTTAGGGCGAAAAAAAACTCAGTAAATGGCACGTTGCATTCATCTTCCTTGTGGATCATGAAGTCAACGAGCCTTTCTAGATCTCCGTAACCAACATTTAATCTGATTATGATCTGGGTGAAGATTATTGAAGCTAGAGGTGGTTGCCCAAGCATCGACAACCTTGTTTGCTCTGTGTAGAGGGTGAGGGTGTGACACTTGAACGATCTTATCGCCTTTGAATATTCTTCCATGCCTGGCTGAGGGGAGTGTGAGAATTGAGACTTCACACGTGTCCCAGTTATCTTGCCTGAGCTCTGTCATGCGCTCCCTCGCCTTGGCTAGGGCTTTCTGAAAGAGCTTGAGCATTGCTGGCGTACGTGTTCCCTATATGCAAGTCCAACTGTTTAGCATTGCATTTCTAAGTACGCAGTTTAGGGTCATTGTAATAAACATGGTGTTTATTACTTTTCATATCGTTCCGACCACTGGTTGGTGCAGAGGGCCGAATTAAAGGGTCAGCGAACATCTGAATGTTCTGTACCAGATCGTCGTTAAGTATCTCGACTGTGGAGGGATCATAAGTGCTGTAACACTGACACATGAGTGACAAAGTCTTTATGGCAAGCAGGAGGAACACTGAGCCGTTTGCGTTTAAAAATACCACCATGCAGGATGGTATTTCAGATGCAGAGTAGTCAATCTAGGATGATCTGACATATCGTTTTTTCTGATATCTTGTATAACATATGATATTGTAACATATCTGTTACAATAGATGTGCACCAGACCTGAGTGACGTTGAAACCAACACAGAGGTCTAGAATGCCTCCACAAATATGTGTGGGTTCAAGGTCGCTCACAATCTGCACATCTTCGTGACTATTTAGTAGCGACAGCAGTTGATTCCCATTCCCGTTTCTGAAGCGAGAGCCGCCAATGTCCTTGTGTCTAGCATTGCCGTCACCAAGAATGATTGTGGGCTCTGCTTGAGTGCAGGCTGGAAGATCAATATAATTTAACTCTCCTGCTGGAGCATATAGATTAAATACATTGAGGATAGAGTTGCCCACATAAGTACTCGCTACTTAATATTCTTGCCCCTCAGTTTGCTTTTCTCGAAGAAGTTAATGGGGTAGGGATTGTTTGATTTATAGAATGAAAGAGTTACTGGATCTGAGGAAGTAAGAAACAAATGAGAGCAATTTTGAGGGCGAGGTTCTTGCAGGAACTCTGCACTTCTGGAGACTTACAATATTGGTGTGTTCAGTTGTTACTTTATGATGTAAATTACAGTAACTTTTGACGGATGCAATGTTCCAGCTAAGGCTGGATAACTCATTTGTGCATTTCAAGTAAGCATTATATAGATTTATATTATTAGTTATTGTGGTGTGGGTTGGAAATGCTGTCGTGTTGTTGATCCTTCTTTCTAGACAACCCAACTCACAATTCGGTAGAGTGCTTATACTTTTCCAGGAGATCACACTGGGCGCTTCTGGCTCTCGGAGAGGGGCTCAACGTCACACGTTTAGGGGATGCGGCTCCAATGCTTAGCCTTGTTGTCACGTGCACACACCCACTCGAGCCGCTGTGACTCCCCACTCTCTCTCTATGTGATATGACCTCCTCAATCCCCTTTGACTTATTAGTATTACCTTCTACCCTCTCCACAGCAGTGGTTCTTTGTTCTCTCTCCCCTTCTTTACTACATCCTGGGAAGCCTTATTAGGACAAGGGCAAACACCAGCAAATTTGAACACATTTACTGGACCAAGCGCGCACACAGTACATACACACGTATAATAATAATGAATCCTACGCTCTACACTATTTCAGTCAGGTTGCACTCCAACACCATCAGAACTGTATCATCAGCTTTTCAAGTGGTATCCTATCTCCTGATTCACCACCTGATACTATCAACCTCCTCAAGTAGATCAAGTCTTATAATACAATGTTGCACTATCAGCAAGGGAATATACATCTGTAAACATGTGCAAGGAAAATTGGCGTATGAATGCAATAACACACATATATTAGTATAAATGTTCCTTGATATATAACAATGATCAATCGATCACCCTATCAGTCCTAGAACACATACATCTGTAGGTAATACAGCCTACAACTGTAACTCTAAACTTCAGTATAAACACTCCTCGGCACAAGAATGGCAAACAATCACTCGCCTTTCACGCTAATGACAACCAAACACACTATCACCTCCCTACAAGTAATCATTTAGAACTTCCCTTCCACATCTGGAAGTTCACTACCCTGATCTCTTCAGGTTCTCCCGGGCTTAACTACCAGGATCCTCTGCAGCTCCTCCTGGCTGCTACCATGAAGTTTCCTTGAGCAACTATAGTGCTTCACCCTTCTGCTAGTGTCCTCCACAGCTCTCCTGGCTGCTACACCATGAAGTTCCCTCAAGCAACTATGGTGCTTCACCACCTCTACAGAAGCACATGACACTCCTCTTCACTGCTTCTCCTCACAGCTCGAGGTCCTCTCCTCCACTACCTTGGAGTTTCATCAACTACTCCCTCTGTGCTGGCTTCAAAGTTCTCAGCAACTTCTTCCCCAAAGACAAACCTGCAACCCATTGACACTCCAATAAAAATGTTTCCCCTTAAACACAAACAAAAATAACCACACTATATGTTTGCCTCCAATGTCTATCTGCTCTCTACATACTATGAGAGTGGACTCCCCCATTTTGGGCTGGTCCATGCTCCGCCTTGCCCGGCGGGCCTCACTCACTCTGGAAGGGTCCTCAGCCTCCAGGAGCTGGGCCCCCTCAGTCACCTGCCAACGCTCAGAGGAGACGGACGTCGCTCCGTGTTCCTCCCTCTCCACTCTTATTTTAGGCCTCCTGCCTTATCAAAACATGTCTAACTTATCAATAAACATTGCTACTGTCGCTGGGCACTCGACCAACTACGAGTAATCGCTATGAACAGGCTTAAATCGTGCTTACCACAGATTGCCTAGTCGAGGGCGCTCTTCCCTCTGACAGTCTGGTCAGGGCACTCCCACGGCCCACGATAATGTCTCTGGGCAGCTTAATAAACACTCCTCGCCATTCAGGACTTGAGACCACAACGTTCCCAGCTCGATTCCACAGCTGGCACGTCTGCACACTTCTCTTCGAGATATATCACTAGGGGTTCCTTTCTGACGGGAGCTCAAACGGAGCACGGCTTCCCCCTGCAATGTCTGGCACTCAAGTGAGCTCAAAGCCCTCCAGAAGCGAGCCTCATGCCTCCAGCAAATTATCCACATCTCCTAAACAGTCATGTATCTATTTTCTTATTCACTGCCCATAATCTTAAACTGTTTACTAAATCTGACCAACTATTTTACATCGGTGTCTTCATCTCTATAAGGTCTGGGAAATATAGTCAGGTCAGG
Source organism: Procambarus clarkii (assembly GCF_040958095.1). Lineage (NCBI taxonomy): Eukaryota > Metazoa > Arthropoda > Malacostraca > Decapoda > Cambaridae > Procambarus > Procambarus clarkii. Next base: position 19,761,518 of record NC_091191.1, on the reverse strand, counting down.
CTTGATAGAATAATTCTCAAAAGGGGAGACTCGTTTTTCGGCTGCCTGGGATCATAACATATTCCACTTAATATATATATATTATTTCACTAGATACAACTCCAGGAACATTTCTTAGCATATTACCAATGTCCCATTTGCCTCATTGTCTAGTACATTTTTTTTTTTTTTAGATATATACAAGAGTTGTTACAATCACGTACAGCCACTAGTACGCGTAGCGTTTCGGGCAGGTCCCTGGAATACAACACCCCACCCCCCCGCCACGAAGAATCGTTTTTACAACCAAGTACCCATTTTACTGTTGAGTTAAGCAGAGGTTACAGTTAAGGATTTGTGCCCAGTAAATCCTCCCCGGCCAGGATACGAACCCGAACCCATGACAAAGCGCTCGCGGAACGCCAGGCGAGTGTCTTACCACTACATCATGAAGACTGGGACTTTGATTGCCTTTTCATCTATAGAGTTGATCCGATATCTTAGCTCAGCTTTGACAGTTAACCATCGTGGAAGGGCTCCTCTACACACGCGTTCTAGATCACTGTTAGTTTCACCTGATTGGCAAGGGAGCACATGTTTGGAGGTTTCAGGGGTGGAGGGAGGGTTTCTTCTCGAGTTATCTTGAAATGATTTCGGGGCTTTTAAGTGTCCCCGCGGCCCGGTCCTCAACCAGGCGTCCACCCCCAGAAAGCAGCCCGTGACAGCTGACTAACACTTAGGTACTATTTTACTGCTAGGTAACAGGGGCATAGGGTGAAAAACTTTGCCCATTGTTTCTCGCCGGCGCCCGGGATCGAACCCGGGACCACAGGATCACAAGTCCAGCGTGCTGTCCGCTCGGCCGACCGGCTCCCGAGGCAGGGGGGAAGGAGGGTGGCAGTCCTTGCTTAAAAGTTCCCTCATGCCCGTGAGCAGCTCTGCAATGTTGCTCATGGATTTTCTCTCATATCGGAGCTGTTCTTTAAGTCGCTCCATCTCCTGCTGTGACTGCTGCTGGTGTTCCTGCCACAGTTCACGATGGTCAGCATCGGCTTGATCAGTGGAGCAACCCTGTGACGAGTTGATATGGAGGCTTAAGTTGCGATCCGTCTCAGCTTGATCCTGTTGCTTATCTCCCAACTTCCAGTTGACTGGGGTCCAGCTGTGGGAGGTCCCCCCCAGAGTAGCGACAGTCCCAGACCTAGGGAGTGACCACTCTACATCAAGGGCGTGCCCACTACTGGCAGAACCGAGGTGTGGCCATTCTACATCAGGGGCAGGCCCACCACAGGCAGAAGTTACAGCACCTGGTACTTGTGGGGAAGCTGGAGTGGTGGCAGGAGTTTTTGGCACTGGTTCCCCTTGTGCACTTCGTAATTACCAGGTGTTGAGTTTTGTAGTCAGCTGGAGTGAATATCACCTCCAGATGGCTTTGAACAGCGAGTGGAGCTGGAGGCAGAACTTTGCAACCGTTTTTTCATGGTGGTGTGGAAGGGAAGGCCTAAGGAGGCAGGTTCCTGGCACTTTACGTGCATTAGGTTGAACAGAAACCTGCCGTCTGGCCCCCTGGTATACGTGGTGGTTGGCAGATGGTAAGTATTTGATAGCCAGCTGCTACGAACAACGTCCAGATGGCTCTGCACAGGTAGTAGAACCAACAGCAGTACCTGGCAACCGTCCTCCTGGGTGGGTCCAGCCGGGCAGCCCTTCGGTAAACGCCAATTACATAATCCGGCAAGGCATCATACGCCAATTATATGATCTTTTCTCCCTCTAATAATGAACAGTTAGCACTGTAACGGTTCTATTGTTACGTAAAGTATGGTGACAATAAACACAGACACTAAGACACTATATATATATTTGGTCGAATATACAGAAGTACACAGGTGATACTTTGGTGTGATTTGAGCGCACTGAGAGTCGGTACAGTATCTCGCAAGTGTCTGCTCTAGACCACACTTGAAAGTAGACTCTGGTTAATGTTTGCTATTCTGCTGCTTATATGCTCGGGCAACACCTCACCGTGTTGCCCGGGCAACGCCTCACCTCATTCATCTCCAAAGGTTGACAGGAATATTAACAATGCATTTGGAGCGAGTATATAATTGGGATAATCTACTCGCTACAGAACTCCCCCTCCCAGGGGATGAAAGGAAAAATACTTGATCAAGGAACTTAGCTGGTCGGTGAATTGTACGCCCTGCTCGCGTTACATAACCATCAAAGTTAACTTCCTCCTCTTCACTGATGTCATCTAACTGGGGTCGTAGGGTGGGAGGTCGCACAGGATCGTCCGTCGTTGTAGGATCAGGTTGTGGTGCGGCTGGTAACTGGGGTTGTAAGGTGGGAGGTCGTACAGGATCGTCCGTTGTCGTAGGTGGCGGTGCTGCTGGTAACTGTGGTCGAAAAGTGAACTGCGTAGTCGGCGGATGTGTCTCTGGATTTAGCAGTGTCGCAGACGTTGAGACGAAGCCTGGAGCAGAGCAGAGAGCTGAGTGAGGCCGGAGTCGTGGAGCTCTATGTGGGAGAGCGTGGCGGCTCGATTGAGAATTGTGAGTGTCTGAACTCGGGGAGCGAGAGCGTGGCGGCTCGATGCGGTCGTAGTCTGCTGTCTGCTCTGTGTCGAAGCTGTAGCGTCTTGGGTTGATTAGGACTGTACACGCCGAGTACTACATTGTTGACTGTGGAAATTGTAGTCTGGTACCAAAAGATGTAGGCAGTGTGTGGACAAGCTCGGTGTAGCAGGAGAGAAGAATGTGCATAATTGTTGCGTCCTTGGGTCGCTGGTGGAGCATTTAGATCCGGGGCGGATGGGCTCGGGCACCAGGACATTAGGAGGTAATGTAGGCACGTAGTTAGGACAACGAGGTAATCACTGCTAGAGCTGAATTGTCCTAGAGGCGACGAAGAGTCGGAAACGCAAGCTGTAAGTCCTGTACTGCGCAAAGTGCTTGAGTCGGCAGAGTATCAGAATGCAGTGAACGTGTAGATGAATCTGACGAAAGAGCAGCTTTCGTGGGCGCCCCTGTAGAACAAGCAGTGCCCTGGCAGCGACGGAGAGTCGGCAGGACAGGCTGTAGATCACACATTATGTAGTTACTGATGAAGCTGCCAGATGAGTGAGTAGTGATCGTGGAGCAGCAAGCCGTAGTAGATGAAAATGCAGAGACGATCGCGATGAAAATCATAGCTGTGGCAAGGGTGTTGGCAACGTTCCATGACAGGTGGCTGCGGTCCACAGCAAGCAGCAGCAGTAGAGGTCCAGTGAGAATCCATGTTGTAGTCCGTCGTGGCTAGGTATCGTCGAAACTCTCTGGGGTCACCAATGTAACGGTTCTTAATTATATTCGAGTATATTATTGGTATATATATATACTCGAGGTTCGAGTATATTATTGGGATAATCTACTCGCTACAGCACTAACAACAAACCTGAAGCAACACGTTACCCCTTTCCGGAGACCCATGAATGTTCACTTATAACACTTCAGTGTCTGCCGCCTGACCACAATATTTGTCAATTTGCAGAATTGCTGCAGCGTTCAGGGGCTACCAATATTTTGTGCAAGATGCGGATGATGGCCACGTAGCTGCAAGTGCTCAGCCTCCCAAAACTGTGTCCGACGGTATATTCAACTTGCTAGGTTATGCCCCGGCACTTTCCACTCACAGAAACTTTCCTTCTAACCCCAGCTGCAACATCACCCTCTTGGGTAATGTTTGTGTTTATAATTGATTGGACTGGTGGGATAGTAAAGACTAACAGAAGGGTGGATGGAGAGGGAAGAGGATTGAAATGTACCCAAAAATGTTAGATGAACATTAACCCATGTTACACCACAACTAAATGTTCAAATTACTGGCCAGAAGAATGGTTTACCACTCTGAAGTGGTTAATGCATAGAGTTCTTAGGCTATACCTATTAGAAGGCCACCGCTGCAAGGTATAACATGTTAAACTTAAACTAGTTCCCTTCACCTGTTGTACTTGTGGGAATATACACACACTACATTATGACCAATTGCGATTAAAAAGTTTTCCCAAGTAACTTTAATCCCTCCATACCTGCAGTGCTGTTGTACGAGACCAATTTCTTGGGTCTGGTTGGCCATACCTGCAATGCTGTTGTACGAGACCAATTTCTTGGGTCTGGTTGACCATACCGGCAGTGCCATTGTACTGATGCACCCTCGTACATACCTGAAATTACACATTAAATACCTCAAAATGCTAAATTGAACATATCTTCATTTAAAGATGAAGATTAACTAGACAATCGCTCAAGTCAGACTTTGTTTGATGTAAAAAGGAGGCTTACCACAGAATGGCAAAACCCAACCTCAGACTTGAGTCTTCTACAGCCCGTTCTCAACGGCCAAGTGGTCGTTAACCCGGCAGCCAAACATGGACGTTCTCAACAACGGCCAAGTGGTCGTTAACCCGGCAGCCAAACATGGACGTTCTCAACAACGGCCAAGTGGTCGTTAACCCGGCAGCCAAACATGGACGTTCTCAACAACGGCCAAGTGGTCGTTAACCCGGCAGCCAAACATGGACGTTCTCAACAACGGCCAAGTGGTCGTTAACTCGGCAGCCAAACATGAACGTTCTCAACAACGGCCAAGTGGTCGTTAACCCGGCAGCCAAACATGGACGTTCTCAACAACGGCCAAGTGGTCGTTAACCCGGCAGCCAAACATGGACGTTCTCAACAACGGCCAAGTGGTCATTAACCCGTCAGCCAAACATGAACGTGAAGAACACTTCACATTTAACTTATCCTCAGTCTATGCTCGCCCGTGCACTGACCCACAACAGTTCATACATTTTAACGCAAGATTTATTTAAAACAGTTTTTGATACGTAAACTATTATAATACATTATTATTTATGAGGCGAGGGAGACAGGTGGGAATGCACTTACGTGCTATAATTTCCATCAACAACCATCATAGTTGAAGGAAATTAAATTTTACAAATTTAAATTACACACAATTTTAATGTTCATTAATATATATTTGTAGTGAACAAAATATAGTACTTGGTTACACAGGACGTTAATGTTAATTAAGGCGTCTCTGGGGTTGGCTGCAGCGTGGACGACACTGACTTAGGATGGACAGTTTCATTCACATGGGATGGGCGGGGGGAGGTGGGGTATGTGACGCTTGCTAGTCTAAAAGTCTTTGGTCTGTATTTCAAAGATTGAAATCTGATCGTTAACAAAGAAACACCTTATAACTGCCAGAATTAAACTATAATAATAATTGTGTAAACTTTTTTACACCTGCTTTGGGTCAAACGGTCAATTTCACTATAAAGTTGACACTCAAGCCTCTGTTATGGAACAGTTAATCACACGTCTCGTCCAATAGACATGGGTATTTTACTCTATCTTTACAAATGAGTAAACCAAAACAAATTGATTTTTTGTTAATAAAACTAAATTTAACTTTAACGATCAGCAAATATAGCCTATTCTACCAACAGAATACAATGTGATAAAACAACTAATCATCTAGAGTAACTTGCCTGTAAGCCTGGCGCAGGTAACCTCATGCACAGGACTGTCCAGGTGACTAATTTAGTAAAACCAATGAGGCGGGCGCTGAGCAGCACCTCTCCCCACGCCGGCCCGCGCCACACTGCCCGCCGCGCCTCTTGACTAGCTTGGCCTGATGGGTCAACTATCTGTGACGTCATTCACCTCACCTGACATGACGCCGCCTCACATACAAATAATTCACAAGTAAAGTCACTTCAATAATATTAATATAGTTTATTTATATTAAAGTGAAGTATGAGCAAGTGTGAGTATGTATTAAAAGCACATACTTCACTACTGGACATTAAACCCACTACCACACCCACCTAGTAGCTTGGAAGCTCCATAACGCCTTCTGTAACTGTTATATTGGGGTCTAGGCCAGGGCCCAGGTACAGTAACCGGTTACGGTGTTCAGCGTCCTGTGTGTGTGTATTTACTGTGTGCCTGTAGGGTCGGGATCACTATAGCCCGTGCTACATGGACATTTCCTCCCGAGTAGCTACATCTAAAATATCAAACATGTAGGGTCTAACTCTTAGCTCTTGGATCCCGCCTTTCTAATCGCTGGTTGTATATTTTACCGACTCCAGACCTTTTTTTTCTGTCATATCAACTACATGTGTTTCTCTCTCTCTCATACTCACATCACCAGGAAGCAGCCCACAGCAGTTGTTTAACTTCCTGGTACCAATTTACTGCTAGATGAAAAGGTGCGTCAGGTGGAAAGAAATCTGCCCATTTCCTTCTGTCTAGACGGGGAATCGAACCCGGGCTCTTAAGACTACCTCAGAATGCTATCCACCCAGTTGCAAGGACTTGTGTATGTGTTTGTGCGAACTCGCCTAGATGTGCCTGCAGGGACAAGTTAGGCTCCTAGCCCCATCTTCTAAACACTCCTAGATTATTGCAATGTATTCTTTCTCCCGCTTTTATCATACATACATTTAAATCTCTGATTCGAATTAGCTTCAACGACTTCTACGTCTAACCAGTTCCACTTATTGACAGCTCTGACACTGAAAAAATTCTGTCTGAAGTCCCTGTGACTCATTTGGGTATCTAATTTTCTTCTATGGCTCTTCGTTCTGCTGTTCTTTGCTTTGAATAATAATATTTTGTCTGCCTTGTCAATTTCCCTTAGAATTTTATATATTGTTGTCATATCCCCCTTATCTCTCCCTTCCTACAGTGTGGTAAGGCCCGGTTCTCTGTGTTTCCTTAGAGCATAAACCCTTCAGCTCAGGAACGAGTCTAGTAAAAGGTCCAAAGATATACAACGAGCTTATTCTTGTCCTTTTATAGGTAAGGGTTCCATGTTCGGAATTCATATTCAAGTGTGGGTCTCACCTTCGCTGTATATAGGGACCGGAAAGCCCCGCAGTACAGATTTCTGAAGGATATACGGATGTTGGCCAGTATAGTATATGCGGCTGTTATGCTGCTAATGTGGGATTCTGGCATCACAAATGGGGTTATGTCAACTCCCAGGACTTTCTTCTTTTAAGATAAAATAATCTGCTTTCCATTTATTCTATATTGCTGTACTGGTCTTAGCCCACCTGTTCCCTTCCTCATAACTTTGCATTTGGCTGGGTTAAACTAACAGCCATTTTTGAGAATATTTCTGAAGTATGTCCAAATTTGATTGAATACCTCACAATCTATCACTGTCCTAACTTCTCATTAGCTTTGCATCATCGGTAAATATTGATACAGGAGAATATTTCCTCTGTCAAGTAATTGCCATAAATTTGAAAAATTTGGGTCCTAGAAGCGACCCTTGTGGTACTCCACTTGTAAGTCAGTAAGTAATTATCAAAAGAAGGCACCAAACTGGGAAGGCCATGTTGCACCACCAAATGTGTGGAGTAATCAGAGGGCGCTTAATATCACCAAGGATGCCAATACGAGAACAGAAACGCACAAGGCGAACGATATCAAAAGTATCCGATTCACCAAGAATTTTATCGAGGGACAATTGACCGCGAGGGACGGTCGGAAAGCAAGACACGCTCGTCCTGGTAGTCAGAACATTCAACAAGGATATGCAAGACTGTAAGAGGGACAATGCAACATTGACAATAAGGAACAGGGCGGTGCTCCATTAAGTGACCGTGAGTTAAGTGAGTATGGCCAATATGCAACCTTGCCAGAACCGTTTCCCACCGCCGGTTACGATGGCAGGAGGAAGACCACGAGAACACACTACGCTTAAAAGTACGCAGCTTGTTACCAACTACAGAAGACCAACAACCCTGCCAACGGGCAAGAATGGGGAATGAATAACTGGTGTGACGATAATCTCCTTCAAGAGATTGAGCCTGCTCTTCCCTCCACAAATACGTCGTTACATCTATATAAAACTACTATGGAAGAAATGTCCAACAATGACAACAACACCAGCAAGGTTTGCCAGAGCGCAAAACGTATGCAGCCAGGGACACCTGCTCAGACTCAAACCGCCAAACTACCCGTCTTGCTGCCGGCTCCTCGCTGATTGGTCGCCGGTCTGGCTGCAACTGCACTCGCCCACCATACTACTTGATGTCTGGGGCCGCCACGACCTCAGTCCTCAGAATATTCAGTGCTTTCACACAGTTAACACTTCTCCCTGCTAGACGTAAGCTTTGGCGTACGTGTACTGAGAGAGGTGATAGCTTAAAGCCAATATTCCCGCACCTCTCATTTTTTGTATATTGCACTTCTTGTTATTTTGCTCACTTGTCTTAACGTAACTTTTCATTGTGTCATTTAATTATTCTTATTATTTTGATTGATTGATTTTATTATACGAATTTGTAAGTCCATTTTATTCATGTTTTGATTTATTTAACGTAATTAAAATTTCATTGTTAAAGTTTACTTGTGTTTTGTGTGTCTTCTCCTTACCTTACCACAGACGAAGTTCCAGATTTTCTATTTTTTTTTATACTATGTGACGAGGCCATACCCCTAGCTTTGAACAGCCGAACACCAACGCGTTACCGTCACACTGGGTAAAAGTCGGAATAAGGAATAACTTTACGAGAGATGGAACAAGAATGGATAGCTTCTCTAGCGGCAGCATCCGCACGCTCATTTAAAGAAACACCAATATGGCTGGGAACCCAGCAAAACTCTACGGATTTAAATTTACTAGAGATAAGAAACAGCCAATGTTGAATCTCGACAACCACCGGATGGAGAGTATTAAAGGCCCCCAAAGCCATGAGGGCACTACGCGAGTCAACTACAATCACATAGGAGGATTGACAACGAGAAAGCAGGAGACAGAGACCATAGAGAATAGCATAAAGATCCGATTCCACTTGTAACCTCTCTCCACTCTGATGTGTCTGCCCTTTTGCTTCCTTCTTGAGATATATTCTTTGACCCACTTTAGGACTTTTCCTGGTACGCCAGCCTGCTCCTCTAATTTGAGTTGCAGTCTTTCATGCAGGTTCGTCATCAAATGTTTCCTGGAAGTCGAGGAATATGCATTCTGCCCATCCTTTTGTCTTGCTTGATTCCTGCCATATTGTTATAGAATTCCAGCAAGTTCATCAAGCAGGATTTTTCCTTTACTAAAACCGTGCTGGCTCAACACAAAAGCCTCAACACAAAACTGATTTGTTCTAAATGTTTCACTAGCCAGCTACGGATCAGTCAGTCTCTAGAAACTTGTAAAGAATACTTGTCAGTAATGCGGATCTGTGTTTAACGGTTTGTCTTCTTGTAGATTGGTGCCACATTAGCCATTTTCCTTGTCAGGAAGTTCTCCCGTTTCAAGAGAAAATAAATATTATGGCAAGTGAGCTGCTGAATGCCTCAGCTGCCTCTCTTGGTATGCATGACAATATTGTGTCTGACCCCAAGGCCCGTGACCAGTATTGGCAGCAGCAGCAGGGAAGCAGGAGCGAGTCTCCAGCCTGCTTTTGGCTGAAAGCTTTTACCCCTCACCCCTAGAGATAACAGAGCCGAGGCACGTGTCTAGCACAGGCAGCAGCGACACATTTACAACACAGAGGAAGCAGCAACCCCACAGTAGTGGAAGACCTTGAGCCTCACACCTCAGTTGATATCGTCAAGGTCCGTCTCTTCCTAGGTTATGTCAATATCACTGGGGACACACCAAGATCTACACACCCAGCCTGCACACAGACACAAATGAAGTCCCTCCACACCCCCACCATCGACGGATTTATCAGAACATACCCAACCACAGACAGCCAACACACCTGCCACACCCAGAGACGCCGTCCAGGAACCCACGAACACTATCGGCCTCCACACGCCACAGCAGCAACTCCCGAGATAGGTGCCCAACCTTGGGCGCTTCTTAGGGCCTTCATCTGACAGGGCAATGTCGCGTCTCAGCAAGAGTCCCCTCTACCCCCCCCCCTCCTTACCCGTCGTCACGACAGCCGACATGCACTTGGACCACACAGGTACTGTAAGAGCTTTGACACTACACGGTAACGAAGAAGCTTAAAGTAACACAACCAAATGACAGGATATACAACAATATACGGTACATAGTGGAGGATTTAATTGAGACTGACCGATCCGACGTGTAATTATTGAACAGCGCGTGGGTCACACTCACATAATCCCCCACCTCCATTAGGGATACACTACATACCAGTCACCGGATGAGACACACGATGGAATTGTCATACTCATCACACATACCGAAACAAAATTTTGATTGGCAATTCAGACCTTCACACACATCAAGAAGAAATCATTATTAGTACCACCTATAGTCGTCCCAACACCATCACACCACAATATTGCCTGACTAGACTTAACTACACCAACTTCCCCATCATTCTCATGGCTGAGTAAGTTTAAATGCGTCACTTCTCACCACGACACCCCAAACCAGAACGGACATCAATTTCACATATTATGCCTGTAAAAACAACTAACGTTCCATTGACCAAACTTCCACACGTCCTGTGCTAACAACGGGCTAGAGCGACCTGACCTCAATATTCACAAACAGATCGGGCACCCACCACCGACACCACACAACTCCCGGCCCCTTCATATGCTCAGACCACATTCCTGTGTCGCTCCATATCCCAAAAATCCTCGTCCTCAATACAGGGCCTCCCACGTTCTGCAGGCAACAGACTGGGTATCATTCACTCAATGTGTGCAAGAAGGGTCTAACATTCACATATGACGGCAAAACACAAGCAGCGGCTGCAACAACACCGGTCATCACCCACAGGAGAAGATATTCTTTTACCAATTCCATGCGGTCCAGGAGACTTATCTCACACTACCAAAAAAGTCCTACAAAACCAACACAGACACAACCAAGTACTCTAAGGCCTCACTATACTCCGCAATCACATACTCGATAGCCTGGTCGATAATCACGCCTTGCACTGGACACGCCTAGCAAAAACGAAAGAACAGCAGAGGAAAACAAACCTCCCAGGAATTTGAAAACTTTATTTAAAAAAAAATCAGGGGAAACAACTACACCACTTTCAAACATTACTCACAACGACAAACACGTCACGGACCCGGCAGAGGTCATACAAGTTTTTCAGCAACACTGGCAGACAATCTTTCACCCACACCTCCCACAGCACTTCAGAACATACAGGTTAACAACATGGATTACCCGGCACACAGACCAGACATCGCCGGACCGCGACATTGATACAAATCTCCTGGACTCAGAAACAGTACTTACGACACCGCTGTCACCAGGAGAGGTTAATATGATGCTACTGAGCATCACCCACAGAGCCCCAGCGGACTCGGGTATAGGGCATGAACTCATTAGACGCCTCCCTATGATGCTTGTCAACGCCATGACTGCTCTCAACAATGCTCCCCTTGTTCCAGATACTTTCCTCTACTCTTCAATCAACTGCAATTCTCATCCCAAAAGCAGGAAAACCAATACCCAAAAACTAACTACCAATCAGCCTACTTGAAAAGTTCGGGAAGGTCTCGAAAGACTAGTAAACCTCAAACTTAGACAACATATTGAAGACAATGACCTACTAACAAAGACAGTTCGGCTTCAGGTCCCACAGGTCGACGCATGACGCTCTTAACATTGTGCTGAACTACATACTAATTCAGAAAGAATGCCGCAAGACAGCACTAGTGACCAAAGACGTCGAGAAGGCCTTCGACATGGTATGGCATGAACTTTAATACAAGCTGTATAAAAACTTTGACCTGATCTTGAACATGAAGAAACTACTCTGCAATTACTTGGACGACCGACAGATCAGGATACGTTTTCTGAGCCTCGACTCTGACTACTTCCCTCTTCACTCAGGGGTCCCATAAGGCTTCGTTCTTGCACCAACACTATACACAACATAAATGACATACCTGACCCTATACACCCAAAATTTCTCACGCAAACGACGTGATAACTAATAACGAGTCGACGCATCGATGACCTTTTATGACTAACACAACGGGAAATAGACAACATAACATGGAGTACGACTGGCGAATACAGACGAACCACACAAAATCGACCACACATACTTCTGCAACAAACACGCTAACACAATACCCGTCAAACTCTTCTCGCAACCACCAACCCTCTCATGTATTCCTGTCACTAAAAATACCAAAGTACTCGGCCTAAATCTCAACAGTAACCTACGAATACATTCACACACAGCACACAAACACGCCTTAGGAAAACATCCCCCTGACTATTCATACTCAAAAAACCAGACCTATGCACCAAGTTACAACTCTATAAAGCCCTAATTCACCAACTCATAACATATAACATAATCCCCAATATCCCTAATGCTTGCAGCAACACAAACAAAACAAAGCTCTGAAGTGGATCTACAAATACTCAATGGGATGACTTCATCGCGAAGGAGAGCCTCGACCTCAGAGCAAACATACCACTCATAAACGTATACTGAAAATGCCTGGTCAACAGATACTTGGATTAACTACATTTCATAAACACCACACCACATTCCTTATCAACACAAAACACACACACACACACACACACACACACACACACACACACACACACACACACACACACACACACACACACACACACACACACACACACACATAGGGGCCTCGTAGCCTGGTGGATAGCGCGCAGGACTCGTAATTCTGTGGCGCGGGTTCGATTCCCGCACGAGGCAGAAACAAATGGGCAAAGTTTCTTTCACCCTAAGTGCCCCTGTTACCTAGCAGTAAATAGGTACCTGGGAGTTAGTCAGCTGTCACGGGCTGCTTCCTGGGGTGTGTGTGTGTGGTGTAGGGGAAAAAAAAAAAAAGTAGTTAGTAAAACAGTTGATTGACAGTTGAGAGGCGGGCCGAAAGAGCAAAGCTCAACCCCCGCAAAAACACAACTAGTAAACACAACTAGTAAACACACACAGCCTAATTGAAAATAGGTGTTGAAAGCATTGTGGGCGTGTGTAGTAGTGGAGCAGACCTCACCCTGACCGACTTCAACAGCCTTAGTCTGTGACCGACGTGACCTCACACCAGCAGCAACCATTAGTACACCACGCGGGGAGATGCCTGTTAGTTTAGTTCATTTATTATGCACCCCATACCCATCTTGTGGGCGGTAGTGGAAAGGGTTACATAGGCACATAATGGGCTCAGGGACTGAACCCCACAATTCATTTAGCTAAGCAAGTTACAATCTTGATGAGCTAGTTACAAAATTCAATATAAGTCATCACATCAACAATGGGTTCGAGATCGACCTCAAGTATAGGTTCTAAATTAAGCAACTGACATATGTGGAGAGCTAGTGTCAAAATTTATGTTTGTCCTGCACACTGCCCCCCATCCAGTGGGCAGCGGTGGATAGGTTACAATCACTTAGTTACTACCTACAGTTAGCAAACTGGGGATATTTGGCTAAAATTTCTGGTAGCAGATCATTTTGAATGAAATATTGACACATCGCTGGAACATTGGTTATAGAATTGTCTCTAAATTCACGTATCTTTTCGCACTCCATCACATAGTGACGGAGGGTGTGCGAATAATTTTGTTGACACAGTTTACATTTGGTCAGGTCTACATCAGCAGATAATGAGAATTCCCAGAGATATTTGTAACCGAGTCTAAGCCGAGCAGTAGTAACATCTAGAAGTCTGCTGATTTTATTGGATGATCCATAGATGTGTGGCTCCTCTTGCATGATAGTATGATGATAGATGGAATTACTGGTGTCAATTTCACTTTTCCTCAGATCTACAAGATCTTGTTGAAGTTCTCGGTGTACTGCTGCTCTCAGATTGCTCATTGACAATCCAAGGTTACACTCAACGGCTTCTTTAAAGGCAGATTCTTTGGCTAACTTATCAGCTCTATCATGCATTCGGAGGCCAACATGAGATGGAGACCACATGAAATGGACTCTGTTACCATCCTTAATAATTTTGTTGTATTTGTGTCTAGCTTCGGACACGAGCATGTTACAGTTATGTCTTAAAGAGTTGAGAGCATTTAAGGATGATAAGGAGTCACTTACAATTAATGTATCAAGTTTTGAGACTTGTACACATTTCAGTGCAAGGATCAAGGCAAATAGTTCAGTCTGAAGGGTAGAGGCCCAGTTGTTTATACGGACTCCCCACTCAAAGTATAGGCCATTGTCAAGACAACTGCACTTCCAGCTGCACCCGTGGTGCGGTGTAGGGAACCATCAGTGTATATAATTTGAGAGAGAGAATGCTCTGTGGACAGAGCATCAATATGGCTTAAGGCGTTGAGCTTTACCTCAAGACTGGATGCCTGGAGACCCTCTCGCTTATATTGTGTATTGCAAATCGGTAAGGTAATTGGAACGCGTGTGGGCAAGGTTGTTTATAGCAATGACTAGGTCAGGAAGGGCATCTAGGTTCATCAGTATTATGAATGTAGAAGAGGATAGGTTTGTGGAGAAGCTGAAAGGGAAATTTGTAGTGAAGAGGGATGTTTGGATAGAGAATCTAATCCAAGGGAATAAAAAAGTGAGATCTTTAATAAAATACAGGGCGAGGTTCAGAGACAAAAACAAGAGCTCATGGACTATATTCGGGAAGAAATCAGAAAGAGCAGGATAGCATGGGAAAGTGAAATAACTCTACTTGCAAATGAATTTGGCAGAAATAACAGCATAGCAAGGGAAGTGGGGGATGGAGTAGCATGTGTTGGAAGGATGGGGAGTATCCAGGAAAGGGGCGACCAGCATGAGAGTGTCACTGAGAAGGAGGTCAATTATACTCCATAGATTACTCGATTGCAAGGCATCATCGAGGCAGGAAAAGATGGAGATGGAAGAATTTGAGTTACAGGAGATCTTGAGATGTATTTGAGCCGAGATGGCGGGAATTGAGGTGGAAATCCGCCGCCGGACTGGGCCTTAGAACTGTAAAAAGAATCGACCTGTCCTGGTACAGCTCTCTAACGAAGAGGCAGTGGATTACATACTGCAACATAAACACTTACTCAGAGGTAGCGAAAACTGTTACAACGTGTATATTGATAGCTATATGACAAAAGATGAATAGATAGCCCACAGGGCAAGCCGACCTGCACGCCACAACTATACCCATTCGAGTGACATTACCCACCCCACCTCTGCTAACCACCCCACAACTCCTTCCCTAGCAACACCCTCCCATCCCTCGCCCCTGCTTATCTCCTCAACATCTCTCCTGTCCCCTCTGACCCCATTGCATTAAATTCCATCTGCTTCATCCCACCTTCCAAAAACTCCCTCAACCCCCCAAAACCTGCCCTGGAGCCGGTCGGCCGAGCGGACAGCACGCTGGATTTGTGATCCTGTGGTCCTGGGTTCGATCCCAGGCGCCGGCGAGAAACAATGGGCAGAGTTTCTTTCACCCTATGCCCCTGTTACCTAGCAGTAAAATAGGTACCTGGGTGTTAGTCAGCTGTCACGGGCTGCTTCCTGGGGGTGGAGGCCAGGTCGAGGACTGGGCCGCGGGGACACTAAAAAGCCCCGAAATCATCTCAAGATAACCTCAAGATAACCCTAACCCCTCCTCTGCCGCCTTCTTCCATATGACACCCTCCCCTTGCTACTCACCCCCCACCTCTTCCTCCATTTCCCTCTTCCCCCCCCCCCCCGCCCTTCTGACCCACTGTTTCAAAGTTTTGGAAACTTTTTTTGATATATTTAGAATGTCCCCCCTGGAAATTCAGCTTGTTATCGATGAGAACACTAAGGAGTTTGAATCTATTCTATTACTAATTCGGATATTGTTTATTCTTAGATTAATTTGATTTGAGGATTTATTACCAAACAAAATATAGAAAGTTTTGTCAATATTAAGAGTGAGTTTGTTAGCAGTTAGCCAAAGATGGACTTTATTTAGTTCAGTATTAACTGTGACATTTAGAGCAAGAGGGTCAAGACTGGAGAAAATGAAGGTTGTGTCATCAGCAAATAGAATTGGTTTGAGGTGTCGAGAGGCATGTGGATGGTCATTAATGTATATATGAGAGGAGAGGGCCAAGTATGCTGCCCTGTGGAACCCCAATGTTGATGGGTAGGGTGGGAGAAATGGAATTATTCACAGAAACATACTGGAGCCTGTCAGTAAGGTAAGACTGAAGATATTGGAGGGAGTGACCTCTGACTCCATAATGATTTAATGTAAGAAGAAGGTTTTGGTGGTTGACAGTATCAAAAGCCTCAGGTAGGTCAACAAATAACCCAACAGGGAACTCATTTTTATCAAGAACTGCATGTATCAAGTTAATCATACTAATAAGTGCATCGATAAGTGCAATAAGTGAAATAAGTGTAATATGTGCATACGTTCATTGTCAAAATACATAACCTTCTTGATTTTGCATTGGAATAATTAATACGTATAATAGCCTAACCTAGCTAACAGCCAATATTTATAATATCTATATATCTAAGTGAAGAAATGGTTTACAGTGGCCAGACCACCTTATCCATTACTTAGTAAGCATTCATAGCATACTAGTGACTGTTCTGTGTTAGAAACCATAGTACTTAATATTAACAGTGTCACAGACACAATTACATCTTAGTTCATATATACCATTATATACCTCACTTGAGGTAACAAATATACACACATTAAGTGTATTATCCTGCATTATTTTTAATCAACTGATTTTCAGAGCTGCTCATTACTAAATACTCTTTAAACAAAAAAGTGTTTTTAACACAATATGAGCATATTACAATATATCCATAATCAACTGTAGCAAACCCTATTGCAGGTAAAATCAGTAGGCAATTCTACCGTATTTAATCAAACCAACATAATCAACTGTAGCAAACCCTATTACAGGTAAAATCAGTAGGCAATTCTACCGTATTTAATCAAACCCCCTACTAGGGGTAGTATTATCTTGTAATAATTTTGCAAAAATAGTGCCATTTACGTTTTTTATAAAATTATTAAAAAAAATTACCGATTTGGTGCATTCGGGTGAAAAAACAAATTATTACACTCGATAATTGAGCTCCTGCTACATTCAGATTCCAGGGAGGAAATGAAGGACTATCTTTGAAATCTTTACCTAAGTAGACAGGAAAGCTCATTTATCAAAATACATTATACATATTTTTACCAGAAAATATAATCTCTGAAACTCTGAAAAATCCAGATGACTACCAATTCTTCACCTGCTACAGAAACAGGAAAGAAAATAACACTTAGGTGTTTACAAAATCAACTGAGTCAACAGATTTACAGATGTCAAGAGTTAGCTAAATAAGAATCTTTTGATTTAATCATCTTGAATAACAGAGTAAAAACTGCAATTGAAAAATTTGATCAAATCAAACACCTTTCTGAGACTTATTTAGCAGAAAGAGCTAATGCTGATTTAATCCAGGGGAAACTTCAGGATATCAGAGCTGAAACAGTAATTTATGAAAATATAATCCAGGATCAACTAGATCATTTAATCAAACTTGCATGACTAGCAGTAGCCCAACCAGATGTGAGCACATGCACTCAGTTTGGTACCTCAACTATCCGACATGTAGCAAACAAGCTCCCAAAGGTACGATTACCATGTTTTGAGGGCAAGGAAGAAGAAAATTGGTATGCCTTCTGGATATCTTTTGATTAATACACTCTAATGCTTCTCCCACCAAGGCTAAATTTTTATATTTACAAGGCCAAGTCAGAGGAGAGGCATTGCAGAGCATTGGTAATTTGTCATGCACAGATAAAGCTTATGATCAAGCCATCCAATTGTTACATGATAAGTACAGTGGATACTAATCAAGAAACTTGTAGGCCTACTGCCCACTTCTATCAGATGAATGACAAAGTCATCACTTAGCTAAACAGCAAATCATTAATCTTAATCTACAGCCTACAGGCCACTTAAATCAGGTGATGGACAAATGTCATCATCACTTGGCTACAATAGTCTACCATTGGAGATTAAGAACAATCTTAATCTCATATCTACAATCTGAATGGCTAAACAGCCCCTCATCTCTAATCTACAATCTTAAGGTTAACAGCCCATTGACAATGTCAATCCAAGTATTATCATTCATCTAAGATAACTATGTTAATCCCAGAATATAATCTTGATCACCTAATTTCATGCATTCACAGGAGTAAAAACAACCTCAGAAATATTTGAAGGCAATTAAGCATCTCAAAGACATCTACTTAATAGAAAAGGCAAAGCCGAGAAAAAATATAAATCAAAATGCTTCATCACATCATGAATAATGTAAATACACATAAATACAATTCATTCTTTAAGGAAATTCTTGGAGGAGTACAAGTGTTACATGCTTGTATGACCTCCTTGCTTGTAATTACATACCTACAAGTGTTACATACTTGTAACAATATCATATTACAAGAAAAAATAACTAAAAGTGAATCTTTGGATAAAAACAAGTGTCCCAATTGGCAGTCAAAAATCAAAGGCAACAAAACTCTTATTCTGCAAAGGGGAAACAGTAGTGTTGGCTCATATATCACTCACAATTAACAGAACTGTAGGAAATCAAGACAGATAAAACAAAAGGAGCTACAATTGCCCCTAGATATTTATTCTGTCAGGAAGCACATACTTATTTTATTTTATTTTATTTATATATATACAAGAAGGTACATTGGGTTTGTGAGAATACATTGGATAGTACAGTAATTACATTCTTGTAAAGCCACTAGTACGCGCAGCGTTTCGGGCAGGTCCTTAATCTAGCAGATAATTTAAGTAGGTAAGTTCAATCAGAATTGATAAATGAAAGATACATTACAAGAGAAAAATGAGATGAGAGAGATAAGTAAGTATATTAAAGCACATTGTTATATTAAAGCTCTGATTGATTACATTGACAGCTTGATTAGTAATTTAAACAAGATTAATAGACACCATACAGCAGATTGACAGCACATACAAGACAGCAATGATCACAATGGTAAAGATGTCCAGAATGGGTACATAACGATTGGGAGACTGGGTAGCAAAAGATACAGATAAACAAGATTTATAAACACCATACAATAGAATGGCAGCACATAAGAAAACAGCAATGATCTCAATGGTAAAGATGTTCAAATTGGGAACAAAAAGGTTGGGAGATTGGGTAGCAATAGATACAGTGCAATTTTAAGGCAAAAAGAGAAAAACTATGAAGATGAAATTAGGTACTTTTTAGTGTTGATTTTGAATGATGTAAAAGTTGGACAGCTTTTCAATTCAGTAGGGAGTGAATTCCATAAACTGGGTCCCTTTATTTGCATAGAGTGTTTACACAAATTAAGTTTAACTCTGGGTATATCGAAGAGATATTTATTTCTGGTGTGGTGATAATGGGTCCTATTACATCTGTCCAGGAAGAGTTTCAGACAAGGATTTGCATTTAAGAATAGGGTTTTGTAAATGTAGTTGACACAAGAGAATTTGTGGAGTGAGATTATGTTTAGCATGTTTAGGGAGTTAAACAAGGGGGCTGTGTGTTGTCTGAAAGCAGAATTTTATATTATTCTGATAGCAGATTTTTGCTGGGTGATGATGGACTTAAGGTGGTTTGCAGTGGTTGAACCCCATGCACAGATACCATAGTTGAGATAGGGTGCATAATTAGTGCATAATATAGAGAGATGAGAGCAGAGTTAGGAACATAATATCTGATTTTGGAGAGTATACCAACTGTTTTAGAGACTTTCTTAGTTATGTGTTGTATGTGGGTACTGAAGTTGAGTCTCTTGTCAAGGAATATGCCAAGAAACTTTCCATTATTTTTATTGCTAATGTTTACATTGTCAATCTGAAGCTGAATTGCATTTGTAGATTTGCTTCCAAATACGATGTAGTAGGTCTTTTCTATGTTAAGTGTTAGTTTGTTGGTTGACATCCATAAGTGGACTTTTTTTTAGTTCATTATTAATAACATTTAGTGTATGTGGGTTGGGGTTGGAGTAAATGAGGGTAGTATCATCAGCAAACAAAATAGGTTTCAGAATGTTAGAGACATTAGGCAGATCATTAATGTATATAAGAAATAGTAGGGGTCCCAAGATGCTGCCCTGAGGCA
The DNA here is from genome assembly GCF_040958095.1 of Procambarus clarkii. NCBI lineage: Eukaryota > Metazoa > Arthropoda > Malacostraca > Decapoda > Cambaridae > Procambarus > Procambarus clarkii. The sequence continues at coordinate 19,741,454 of NC_091191.1, read as the reverse complement.
CTCCAACGGTTATTGGTAGAATGGGAGAGATTATATTATTGATGGCTACACATTGGTGTCTATCACTAAGATAGGATTGGATATAGTCCAGTGCATGGCCTCGGATTCCATAATGATGGAGTTTACATAAGAGGTAATCGTGATTAACAGTATCAAAGGCCTTTCTCAGGTCAATGAAGAGTCCAATTGGAAACTCATTTTTGTCAAGGGCAGAGTAAATTATATCAAGGAGACTAATAATTGCATCGTTGGTACTCTTTTGAGAGCGGAAGCCAAACTGACAGGGGCTAAGAATGTCGAATTTTTCAAGATAGGAGTAGAGCTGTTTGTAGATAATTTTTTCAAATATTTTTGATAGTATGGGTAGGTTCGATATTGGTCTGTAATTGTTTATGTCTGACGGATTACCTCCTTTATGAACTGGCGTTACTCTTACGTTTTTAAGGATATCAGGGAAGGTATGACACTCAAGGGATTTGTTGAACAGCAGAGCTATAGGTGGTGCAAGGGCATGGGAGGCGCTCTTGTATACAATGGATGGGATTTCACTGATGTTCCCAGCTTTGGTTTTTAGTGAGTGTATGATGGACACAACATCTGACGGGCTGACTGGTGAGAGGAGAAGAGAGTTTGGATGGCTGCCTGAGAGATATGTGTTGATATGTGTCTGAGTCTGTGGGATTTTACTTGCAAGGTTAGCACCAATCGATGAAAAGAAGCTATTAAATTCGTTCGCCATTTCTAAGTCAGATGACAGTGTAAGGCCATCCTTAGAGAGTGTTATCTGGTTGTGGGAGTGTTGTTTAGTTCCCAGGATGTTAGAGATGGTATTCCATGTGCTTTTCATGTTGCCTTTTGCTTCTTTGAATCTAGTCTCATAATATGAAAGTTTTGCTTTTCTTATGATACTGGTAAGCACTGATGAGTACCTTTTAACTACTTCCATTGAAATTAGGCCACGCCTAAATTTCTTTTCGTATTCATGTTTTTTGTTGATTGATTTAATTATGCCACTTGTGAGCCACGGGTTATTTTTTCTTTTATCAGTTACTTGTTTGGTAAGGAGGGGACAGTGAGTGTTGTAGAGGCTTAGAGTTTTGGAGAGAAAGAGGTTAGTTGATGAGTTTATATCCTGTGAATTATTAAATTCAGATTCCCAGTTAATATTGTGAAGTGCATTGGAGAGATTGCCTAAAGCTGATTCACTATGTTGCCTGAATGAAAGTTTTTTTGGTTTCTGGTGGTGATGTGTCAATGTTTGCTATGAGGAAAGTAGGATAGTCGTCAGTTGTTCTGTCATAAATTACCCCAGATGTAAGGGGAGCTGTTATATTAGTCCATAGTGGACTAATCATCTGCCACTACCATCCAGGGTAGTGGCAGATGTTTGAGTGACTCGGGTGGGCTTGGTGATTGTGGGGATTAGCATACAGGAGTGCATGCTGTTACGGAAATAGTCAACTTGAGGGTTGTTTTGAAGACCCAGGTCAATATTGAAATCACCTCCCAGAATAATGTGATTTTTGTTGAGATTGTTATTTATGATAAGATTCCTTACATTGTCAGAGAATAAAGCTATGTTGGTATTAGGAAATCTATAAATGGCACCGATTATCAGGGAGGATTTAAGGGATTTACTGGAGAACTTGGCAAAGGTATATTCACAATAGTCGTCTCTATCACTAATGACACTATTGCAAATGAAGGTATCTTTGTAATATATTGCTGTACCGCCACCTTTTTTGTTAGGCCTGCAGTTATGAATGGCTTTATAACCAGCTAAATTGTAAAGTTGGGTATAGTCATTTGTTACGGCCCTCTCGGGACGCAACTGGGTTCTTACTCTGATGTTGTTAGAGGAAGGGTATCCGGCCCCAAGCCAGTAGTGGCTTTCAAGGGATGTGATCAGTAACGCAAGTAAACTAAAAGGGGAAGGGAAAGAAAGGCAAAAACTTAATATAATATAATAACCGCCACCAATAAATAATATATAAAAGGTTACACAGGGGTAGGGGTATTAACACTGAACAGGGGAATTATTTACACTGTCGTCTTCTCCTGAAGACTCTGGATCCTCTCGGTGCCAAGCTCTCGATGCTCTCGTGGCCTCACAACGAATCCTTCGAGAAGCTGAGTCTACCCCGGCCACAGGCCAGCCAAAACACAGTTCCACTGGGGGCACCGCCGTGGAGGCCGTCAACCACAAGTCCAGCAGATGACTGGCAGGTTCCGGATCAGCAACGCTGGTCAGGCCTCTCCACGAGCGATACTAGGGTAGCGCCCTAGTCAGGAGCCTCGTGTGATACCACAGATCACTCTCCTGTCCACAATACCCCAGTGGTTACGCGTCTCCACCAGTCAGTCCCGGGTATGACAATCCTCAACTGCCGCTTCACAGGCAGGGTAACACCACAGTGTTCATCCGGGAGGCGACTCACAGCTGCTGCAGCAAAACACTTGGTGTCGAGACGGCTGCCTTGGGTAGACTGACTCAACTTCCCTTACAACAGTCCCAGGTCGACTCTGTAAGCAGACACGTCATCAATAACAGGGACACACAAAAGCACCTCACTTACAGGCTCAGACCCAAACCCCCACCTATCCACTCCATAGATGGCGTTGTCGTCTGAGCACCACCTCACCAGAGGTAAGCAGCGGCTGTGTTGTGAGCTGAACAGGACTGGAAACTGGCCCTCGTAGCCAGTACACCTCGTCCTCACCAGGTGTCGTCGTCCATTTGGAGGGGGTTTCGGGAGCTGACCCACAGATGGCGCGGTCGTCACTGCTCCGTGCTCGGACGCTGGATCCGGGTCCGTAACACCTCCCCACCAAAAGGAATTTGGTTTGGGTTTCTATAAAGAAAAACACAAACCAAATTAGTACGGGGACACAACTCCAAATGGACTCACTTATACTGTAAACTGGAACGGCGAGGCTGTCTCGTCCACAGAACTGTCCTACTGGGCAACTCTGGCATGAAGGAAACTTGCAGGTGGAAGACGATGATCTGTCTGAAGTAGTCTTCCACACTTCCACTGCGATGCCAAGCAGTTGCATCATCTCACACCTCTCGAGTAAGGATCGATATCGACCCGATCTAGGGCGACTCGACACTTCCCTATGTCGTGGCACCGATGATGGCTGGTCACAGACGGCATTTCTGGTACTGGTCCGGTAGTCCTTCAGGGAGACAGGAACCTGGAATACAGGGGTCGGATCATTTAGAGTCACAGCGACAGTTAAATCAGTACTCACAGCATACGCCTCTACTAGGCTTACACCTAGTTCCAACGGGGCTGTTCGTACATCGAAGATGGCATTCGCTCTGCCACCATCAGGTCGACAAACGTTCCGCATAACGCTGCATTGAGGCTCAGCAATCACGCGGGGGGTGTCAACCTGCCGGAAACAGTCACTCATATTATCATTTCTCGTACCTCCTGTATCTACCATTACCTTCCAGGTCCCTTCTTCAACTGCAACATTCACTGTGCACGTCTCCAATCCCTGGGACTTCTTCATGGTGTTCACGGGAACCATCATCTGCCGGGTCGTCCACTGGTTCTCACTGAGAGCACATACAAGAATAAAACAAAACACCGCTAAGAAACATTTGGGTAATTTAGGGATAAGCTTCCTGAGCCTGTCATGTCCATAGCCGGCAATATCCACTAGCCTGGTTTGGACCAAAGAGGGCACTAGACCTTTCGAACATACCTCACATACCTCTGACGTCTGGGGAATCTCTGGCCGGTTCAATGAACGCTGTACCTTGCCATACCGCAAGTACACATCCGCCTTCGCTCCAGACTCGTTGGTATCCGTGGGTGCTTGCACACAAGACCTCTCTTCTTGCTCAGTTGCTTCTGCTATCGTAACCACATGTTCCTTATCGGGAGAAGAATTGGGAGACTCTGCTAGAATATTGTAGACTCTGTCGTCAATCTGTAGGCGAGAGGAAGGATTAAACATACTTAAATCCGGGTCTGTCTTTACCTGGACATTACCACTGCCTGTCATTACCTCAGACCTTGCTGTTCCGGCCGACTCGTCCGCGATCTTGGGATGATTGGTGCTCCAATCCGATACCAAGTCGTTGGCTAGTACCACGTCAATCCCAGCTATAGGCAAGGCATCGACTACTGCCAACGTACATGTGCCGCTGAAGTAAGGCGAGTCGAGATGCATCGGCACTAAGGGGGCGATGTACTGCGTCCTAGGAAACCCAACCAGGATAACCTTTTGTCTCCCATCTACATTCATTCCCTCGGGTAACGAGTTTCTCACGATCAGGGACTGGGCTGCTCCACTATCTCTGAGCACTACAACAGATCTACCAGTGTGATCACTCGTTACATACCCGCTTGAAGTGTGAGGGGCAAACAAACTTGGTCCTTCCTGCGTCGTCGTCGACTGGCTTCCTGCTGGTGGTGTAACACAGCGCATCATCATCACCTCCCTACGTGCGCCGTTACCTCTTCTGCCTCGGCACATAGCAGCTACATGCCCTTTCTGCCCACAAGTCCAGCACACCATATTCCTCCTCGGACTCCGGTGTTTCGGACTGCTAGGACTTGTCCTTCGAGGGCTACTTGGGGGCGTCTTAGCGCTTCGTGGGACGGGGGTCTCCTCTTCGTCATGAGGTTTGTCAAACCAGCGTTGGTAATTCCTCGGGACGTACTTAGCAGAAGGCCTATGCGTCAGGATGTATTCCTCAGCCATTGTGGCTGCTGCACTCAAGGTCTCTACCTGCTGCTCTTCTAAGTATGTCTTTAGGTCTCCAGACAAACAATCCTTGAAGTCCTCTAACAGTATGAGCTGCTCGAGGTCTTCTTTGGTCTCCACCTTCCGAGAGGCACACTATTCCTGGAAAAGTCGCTCCTTGATAGTGGCGAATTCGGTGAAAGTGTGCTCTGAGGTCTTTTTCAGGTTCCTGAACTTCTGCCTGTAAGCCTCAGGTACCAATTGGTACGCCATGAGCACGACCTTCTTCACCTTGTCATAATCGCCGGAGTTGTCAAGGGATAACGTGGAGTAGGCGATTTGGGCCTTCCCAGTCAAGACTGACTGTATCATGATGGCCCAATTCTCCCTTGGCCACTCCAAAGAGGCAGCGACTTTCTCGAAGGCTGCGAAGAACTTCGAAACTTCCCTCTCGTTGAATTTTGGGACCATTTTGATGTTCCTTACCGGATCGAAACTACTGGTGTCCGTTGTTTGCCTCCGACCACCTCCTAACCGCAATACTTCTAGTTCATGTTGTCTCTGTCTTTCTTTTTCTTCTCTCTCTCGCTGTTTCTCTTCCCTTTCTCGGTCTTCTCTTTCTCGTTTCTCTTCTCTTTCTCGCTCTTCTCTTTCTCGTTTCTCTTCTCTTTCTCGTTTCTCTTCTCTTTCTTCTCTCTCTTTCTCGCTCTTCTCTTTCTCGTTTCTCTTCTCTTTCTCGTTCCTCTCTTCTTTCTTCTCTTTCTAATTCTAAACGCCTCATCGCCAATTCCTTTTCTTTCATCTCCATTTCTTTATCTTTTAATTCTCGTTCTATTTCTAACTTCTTCCATTCTATCTCACGATTTATCTCTAAGGCACGCATTTTGACTAAGTAAACTTATATTTAGCTCACCTGCATCACTGTCAATGTCACTGCCTTTATCTTCCTTTTCAGTGGAAGCAACTTCTTCACTTTCCAAGGTACCTAGTGCCTCACTTTCTTGTTTTTCTTCGGCCTTCAAATGCCGGTGAACCTTGGATAAGATCTCTACACGGGAATCACTGGCACGGATCTTTATCTCTAGGTAGGCACTAATTAGTACAAGTTCCGGTTTGCTCAGATATTTTAATCTGGCAAGACAGTCCTCTCTGTTCAGAAAAGCCTGAACATCGTCCAGATCATCGATGGTAACTTTTTCTGCCATTGTCACAGCTGGAACACTTAGCACTTAACACACCGCTTTCACGTTAACACTTAACGCACCGAGCACTGTTCTACGTCAATATTGCACTTTATCGCACCTGGCGCCTCACTTGCCAATATTGCACGTAATTACTTCGGGCACCACACTACACAATATTGCACTGAATCACAGCGAACACTTCGCTCTACAATATTGCACTGAATCACGCCGAGCACCGCACTGCACAATATTGCACTTAATTGCTTAATCACAGCGAGCACCGCACTGCACAATATCGCACTTAGTCACTCTGAGCACCGCACAGGACGTATAACGTCCCAATCGTCACACACAGGGGGAATTATTTACAGGGATTACGCCACTTCACCACCCCTGTCAAACATACTTAACAAGGGGACGGATCCCGCTGGGGATGCCAATTATGTTACGGCCCTCTCGAGACGCAACTGGGTTCTTACTCTGATGTTGTTAGAGGAAGGGTATCCGGCCCCAAGCCAGTAGTGGCTTTCAAGGGATGTGATCAGTAACGCAAGTAAACTAAAAGGGGAAGGGAAAGAAAGGCAAAAACTTAATATAATATAATAACCGCTGTGGTGTTTGTGTGTTACTGAGGAAGTCTTGGTTGTAGGGTTGATGTAAAGTCATGACTTGGTTACTGACTTTAATACTTAATATGATTACATGACTAGTAGCTACCAAGCTTGGCGGGCGTCCTGTACGCTCTATTTACCTCCTCTCTCTCTGGCGTCTGCTCCGCCACACATAGAAAACGGATGGTACCATTTTCTGTGAACATGACATCCCTCCTTTTCTTTAAAAAGAATGAATACAGGATGTCTACCATGCTTGTAGCACAAAGCAAAGTTATTGACACAAAGTAAGTTATTACCATATCAAGAGATACTGCATACATTTAACATTAATTAAGCACACAAAGAATTTAAACAACTTAATCTTTTCCACAAAGGATTTCAATGTTAAAAATACATATGCAATGTTAAACAAACATGAAAGAAACTGTAATACAAAGTTACAAAATATTGAATGAGATATCTGCATTATTCAAACAATATTAAATTTAGTTTAGCACAATAAGTAAATACTTTTCATTACATAGGAACACAATTAATCATCAAATCGTGTAGGGCGTTTAACATGACGTTTAGGACGAGAGTCCTTAAATGCAATAACATCCCTTGATGAATTGTTTGTCGGGTTATAACTATTTTTTTCTTTTTCTTTTGCACGACTTTGCACTTCATCATTTTCTACACTAGTTGGAATCACTTTGAAATAAGCCATATTACGTGTTATACTATGATCTCTATTACTAGCTGTTACCATAGTTCCTTTTACACTAATCACTTTATATGGTTTTGTATCATACGGCATATCTAACTTTCCCTCTTTTTTTCTTTTTAACGAGAACAGTGTCTCCAACCTTTATGAACTGTTCCTTTGCACGTTGATCATGAGCAATTTTCATTTTGCCCTTGGCTAGTGCATCCTTCTGAGCGAGACGTTTATCCGTTACCTCGGCTGGCATGACGGGTAGTGCGATTCTCATAGGACGTCCAAATAAAAGTTCGCCAGGCGACTTGCCCAGTGTTCCATGTGGTGTTGCACGGTAGTTCCTGAGAAAAGCATACATAGCTTGTTTCCAGGATCGTCCTTCGGCATGAGCACAGCGTACCGCTTTCATGAGAGGTTGCATGAATCTCTCAACTTCTCCATTTGCTTGGGGATGTAGTGGCATCACACGGCGATGTTTGAATCCAATATGCTCAGCAAAGTTGACAAAGTCTTGTCCATTGAATGGCGGTCCATTGTCCGTCTTGACAACTTCAGGAATGCCAAAGTTTGAAAAGATCTTGTCAAGTTTCGGGATGACGGCCTTTGCAGATGTGGAATTGATGATTTCTACTTCTGGATAACGTGAGTGATCATCAATGACTACCATCAAGTACTCTCCAGTTGGTAGTGGTCCGCAGAAGTCCATTGATACTTCCGTCCATGGTGCAGCAGGTAGTGGTGAAGGTTGTAGAGGTGTTGGTCTTGAAGTATCCACTGCAGCTTGGCAAGGGACACAGGCATCATGCATATCCTTTGCTTGACGATCAATGCCAGGAAACCACACCTTTTCTCATAGCAGCTGTTTCGTCCTAACAAGACCTTGGTGTCCTTGATGTGCAAGCTTCAGAGCACGTTGCTGGAGAACAGCTGGAATCACGATACGAGAACCTCGCAGCACAGTGTCGCGTTGTTGCGTAACACTTAATTCTGTCTGGATGCGTTCAAGTGCTTTGAATGCATCTTGGTCAACTCCTGAGGGTGGGATGCGTGGAAACTTTTTCTTAGTCAATGCATCCACTGTTGCTTGCAGAGTTGGGTCCTCTAGGGTTGCAGTACGGATTTCATCAAGAGTAAGAGCCTTAGGGACTGCATCACAGGTTACAGAGTGTACATATTCCTCGGCAACTTGCTGATGCTTGGTGATGGTGAAACTGTTTGCAGGATGTCGACTGATGTAATCAGCGGGATTGCCTGCACCCGGCTTGTATTTCACCGTAAAGTTGTATGGTTGCAGACGAAGAGCCCATCTCTCAATGCGAGCTGGTGGTTTGGACTTTGGATTATTGAAGATGGTCTCCAACGGTTTGTGGTCAGTGACTATCGTGGTGAAGGGTGCACCAAGCAGATACACATTGAAGTGTTCACAGCCCCATACAAGAGCAAGAGCTTCCTTCTCTGTCTGACTGTATCGTTGCTCAACATCTGTGAGAGAACGGCTGGCGTAGGCAATTACTACTCTGGAATCTGGTTGACCAGGTTTGTGTTGGGCTAAAACAGCACCTAAACCAACAGGACTAGCATCCACCGTTAACTCAGTGTCCATTGATGGATCAAAGTATGCAGCAGTCGCATTCTCTACTAGTGCATCTTTCACAGCATCATATGCATTTTGCTCGATATCGCTCCAGTACCATGATGCATTTTTCTTCAGGAGCTCACGTAGAGGCTTCGTAATGGTAGCAAAATCTGGAATGAAGCGAGAACAGTAGTTTGCCATTCCCAGAAAACTATGTACTTCAGTGGACGTTGAAGGAGGTGCAGCGTTCTTGATATCTGCAACTTTCTTAGGATCTGGAGACAGACCTTTGTCACTAAGTACATGTCCAAAGAATTCAATTTTATGTTGATTGAACTCACACTTTGCTCGGCTTAGCGTCAAATTCTTTTCTCGTAAGCGTTGCAATGTTGCACGAAGAGCTTTGTCGTGTTCAGCTTGGGTACGGCCATAAACAATGATGTCATCAGACATGTTGTCAGCATTAGGTATGTCTTGCAATACCTGGCTGATGATGTGCTGGAATACCTCGGCAGCACTGTTGATACCAAAACTCAGGCGCTTGTACCTATACAGACCTCGATGTGTCGTAAACGTTGTGATGAATCGACTCTCCTCATCAAGTTCAAGCTGATGATAGCCCTTGTTTAAATCTAACTTGCTGAATACAGTTGCACCATTCAAGCGGTAGATCATATCTACAGTCGGTGTAGGATGGCGTTCACGCATTATTGCCTTGTTGGGAACACGCATGTCCACGCAAATGCGTATCTCATCTGGATTCTTCGGCTTTGGTGGAGTGACAATTGGGCTTACCCATGGTGTTGGGCCTGTTACTGGTTCAATGATATCTAGTTCCATCAGCCTATCCAGTTCGGCATTGACTTTCTTGCGAGTATGGAATGGTTGTCGGCGATGTGGTTGGGCAACTGGAATTACATCTGGGTTGATATGCAGATGTACTTTGCTATCAGTATAACAACCTATGGATTTAAATCGAACAGAAAATTCAGCAACAATAGCATCAACATTGTTTGCAGATTCCACTGCTACAGCATTAGAAAGCTGAAGTAGCCCCAATTTTGTTGAAGTCTTGTAACTGAGTAAAGACTCCTTTGCATTCCTAACAACATGGAATGTAGTAATGAGCATTGCATTCTTTGACTTAATCTCTGCAGTGAAAGTTCCAATCACTGGCAAGGCTACCTTTGAAGCATAGGCAGTGGCTTTGCCATTATAGTTCTCAAGCTTTGGGAACTGTTTTTTAAATTTCTCATAGTGGCACTCAGCAATGGTGTCAATGTTTGATCCAGTGTCAATGAGAACCTTGAGACAAATACCAGCAATGTATACACATGTCTCTGGGTTGTTTGGAAGATCATTCCATTCTGTGATTGCTTGTACTCCATAAGTATAATCACATTCACTGTCATCTGAGACTGGTTGTAATGAAATGTTGTCTTGTACATTGTTAACATTCTTGATTTGAGGTGCAATATTGTGTTTACCACCTCGACCCCTATGACCTGTCCTCGTACAGTGCTTTTATTCATTGACTGTGGTTTCTTTAGTGCAGAACGACACATAGCACCAAAATGACCTAGTTTTCCACACTCATAGCACTTCTTACCTTGAGCAGGACAAACATTATCTTGGTGTGGGTAGTCTCCTCCACAATTGTAACATTTATTGTTGACACCCTCTGATGTGGGTCGTTGTGACTGCTTGAGCCTTGTTCCTTGACCCCAGTTGTGACGTGGTTCTCGGCTAAATTTACTGTTAGGTTTGCCATGATATCTTCTTTGATCACGGTGTCCTCCCTGAACCTTACATACCTCATCACTGTTAGTAACAGTGGCAGAACCGTTATTAGCACTGCACTCCATGACACGAGCATCACGTGCAGCATCTTCCATTCGACGAGCCATATCCAGTATCTTGGTAAGAGAACTGTCATCATCAACAAGTTCTAGAGCTCTTCGACGAAGACGTGTAGATGTGCATGATTCAATTATTTGCTGTTTGATTTCTTTGTCAACATCAGCAAACTCACAATGGGCTGCTAAACCCTGCAGACGTGTGTGGTATTGATCCACAGTTTCATTAGAGAGTTGTTTTGCTCTCCTGAAATGCATAATTTCCATAGCAGTATTTTGCCTTGGTTTGAAATGCTCTGTTAGTTTGGCTTTGGCAGTGTCATAATCTTTGGCACCACCAGTGTCTTTCAGTGTGTCAAAGATGTCACAAACTCTATCACCTGCATAATGAAGTAGAAAGGCACGCTTTCTTTCAGCACTTTTGATGTCAGAAACTATCAACAAATTTTCAAACTTTTTAAGCCATTTGACCCACCTCTGTGACAGGTTTGTCTGGTCACAGTCAGGATCAAATGCAGGAAACTGAGGTATATTTGCCATTTTTACTGAATAAATGTAACTTATCACTTAAATGTTCCTCAGAATATTAAACACTTACTGCACTGTATATGTTAGTCAAGAATTCACTGTAATTACTTTAATTTTGCAAAGCACACAAGCATTTTAATGCAAAAGTTCACAACAGTGCACAATATAGCAGCAACTGACTTCTTACCTAGCCCTTGTGTACATGTGTTGTTCCTACTCGCAGCAGCACAGCAGTTGTCACAGCAGTTGGTACAGCAGCAGTTGGTACAGCAGTTGGTACAGCAGTTGGTACAGCAGTTGGTGCAGCAGTTGGTACAGCAGTCAGTTCAGTGTGATGAATTTTGTAGCACGAAGCGTCGTTTCGTAACCAAAACATCAGGTTTTGTACACATCAAAGCGTCGTTTCGTACACAACGTCGGCAGATTCCTCAGTACACAGTTTCTTCAGCATAGCTTGGGTAGCACACAGCTTGGGTAGCACACAGCATCGGTTAGCACACAGCATCGTTTAGCACACAGCATTGGTTAGCACACAGCATCGGTTAGCATACAGCATCGGGTATGGCGCTCACAGCTTCTCTTCCTCCTCCAGGCAGCATGCTTCTCCCTTGTGTTTGAAACTGAACAAATACCTGCGTTCACAGTTCATCCTCGTCGCCAATGTGGTGTTTGTGTGTTACTGAGGAAGTCTTGGTTGTAGGGTTGATGTAAAGTCATGACTTGGTTACTGACTTTAATACTTAATATGATTACATGACTAGTAGCTACCAAGCTTGGCGGGCGTCCTGTACGCTCTATTTACCTCCTCTCTCTCTGGCGTCTGCTCCGCCACACATAGAAAACGGATGGTACCATTTTCTGTGAACATGACAACCGCCACCAATAAATAATATATAAAAGGTTACACAGGGGTAGGGGTATTAACACTGCACAGGGGAATTATTTACACTGTCGTCTTCTCCTGAAGACTCTGGATCCTCTCGGTGCCAAGCTCTCGGTGCTCTCGTGGCCTCACAACAAATCCTTCGAGAAGCTGAGTCTACCCCGGCCACAGGGCAGCCAAAACACAGTTCCACTGGGAGCACCGCCGTGGAGGCCGTCAACCACAAGTCCAGCAGATGACTGGCAGGTTCTGGATCAGCAACGCTGGTCAGGCCTCTCCACGAGCGATACTAGGGTAGCGCCCTAGTCAGGAGCCTCGTGTGATACCACAGATCACTCTCCTGTCCACAATACCCCAGTGGTTACGCGTCTCCACCAGTCAGTCCCGGGTATGACAATCCTCAACTGCCGCTTCACAGGCAGAGTAACACCACAGTGTTCATCCGGGAGGCGACTCACAGCTGCTGCAGCAAAACACTTGGTGTCGAGACGGCTGCCTTGGGTAGACTGACTCAACTTCCCTTACAACAGTCCCAGGTCGACTCTGTAAGCAGACACGTCATCAATAACAGGGACACACAAAAGCACCTCACTTACAGGCTCAGACCCAAACGCCCACCTATCCACTCCATAGATGGCGTTGTCGTCTGAGCACCACCTCACCAGAGGTCAGCAGCGGCTGTGTTGTGAGCTGAACAGGACTGGAAACTGGCCCTCGTAGCCAGTACACCTCGTCCTCACCAGATGTCGTCGTCCATTTGGAGGGGGTTTCGGGAGCTGACCCACAGATGGCGCGGTCGTCACTGCTCCGTGCTCGGACGCTGGATCCGGGTCCGTAACATCATTACTTAGCCAAGTTTCTGTTAAAATGATGAAAGATAATTTAGTACCTAGTGCTGTAAGTAGTGCATTTATATCATCAAAATGTTTGCCAAGTGACCTAACATTTTGATTGTAAACTGATAAGCAGGTGCTATTTAGGAGTTTGTTTTTTGCAAGATTTGCTGTGTAATACCTGCAATAATGATGATCAATGTGCTGATGAGTGTGGATATGGGACAGAAGATTTCGATCAGGATCAATATCAGTAAGCATATAGATAAGAATGTCACGATACAATAAGATAAGCAATTACAGGAACAGATGAAAACTAAATCTGCTGTAAAATAGAAAGTAATTATAGCAAAACACAACAATATAATAATATAACAATACAATAAGAGCGTACAAAGTATTGAGTCTGCTAAATTAGAGAATAATTATGGCAAAACACAACAATAAATGCAAGTAAACAAAAGAATTGAAACAATTAGAGGTAGAATTAAGGTCACTAGATAGCCATGGAGGATACACAAGTTTGGTGGAGAGAACAAAAAATCAGTAGAGACTGTCAAGATGAATATATAAAAAAATTTTGACAAATGATAATTGTAAAGTAAAATAATCTTAAAGATAATAAATTTTATTTAGCTTAGTTTTAACCTATAATTAGTATGAACTTAATTAAAAGAACAAAAATGAGATCAATAATTGATTTCAATAAATGACATAGATCAATACAAATAAATTTAAAAAATATAAATGGAATAGGGTAAGATTAGATTTAAGAGTAAAATTTTACAATGAAACTGAGGTAGATGCTTGCATAAGTGCATGGAGACTTGATGGATTATTTAGACAAAGTTAGATTAAGTTAGGTTAGGCTGAGGCACTGAAAGAGTTATTTTAAGTACTGGCATTGGTCGGGTTCAGGTTTTCAGATATACCACAATCACTTAAGAAGGCCAGGAGTTGTAGGTCACATTTTATTTCATATCTTTTTCCTGTACTTTCCTTCTTCGCAAAAATCGTACCATTCCTAGTGTAACACTGCTTGATAAGACCAGGGTTATGTTTGCGAATTTGACGCAGCCTGAAGAGGAGGGATCCACGCTGCTTTGTAAGACACTCATTTATATAGAGGTTGGTTTTTTTCTTAGCAGCTGATTGTATGAGGTCAAACTTCGCAGAGGGATTTGCAAGTTTGATGAGCATTCTCCTACTGTTACGGGGATTGTTTTTATCTATCCTAATAGCCGATTTGATTTGAACATTGACACTGATCTTTGAATTAATTAGGGTGTGGGCTTTGTTACAGCAATTCTCACCTTGTTGTTCATCAGGTAGATCAGTAGAGCTAATTATCAGGGAGTCATGAAGTTGTTGTTGCTCTTGATCATCTTCGGAAGCCGCCTGGTGAATCTGAAGGAGATTGATCTGTTTTTCCAGCTTTTGAAGGAGGTCACTTTGAGCTGAGAGGGTTTCTTCGGCCTGAATCTTACGTATTTGATCCATTGCACCATTTGCAACAGTTTGTAAGTTGAGAATTTCTTGGTTGTTGTTCGTCGACGATTCAAGGAGGCGGTCTATGGTATGTTGTTGTCGGGTGACTGTGGCTTTGAGGGCCGAAATAGCTTCTGATTGCATTTTCACAAGGTTGTGCAGTTTCTGAAGCCATGGATTACTTCTGAGAGGTTTGAAGTTTAGACAGGGAGCCATAGATTGAGTGAATTCTATAGCTAGAGATTCGAGGTGAGTTGAAGGGGGGGAGTGAGGAGGGGGAGCGGATGCTGTGTTTACCAACATCGGCGAGGGTTGCAGCGTTGCCAGTGTTTCATTTAGATCTCTAGGAGTAATGGAACCAGAGCGAGAGGCACCCCTACCTTGCTTGTTGTTATGTTTGGGCATGTTTTCGGCGAATAGATTCTTGATAGTGTTTCTAGAGGTAGATACTTGGTGAATTATAGTAGGGATGGGCGTATAGGGAACACTTGGCAGAAGGGTCGTAGAAAGGCAGGCGAAAATTGGTTAATTTTGGTTGATTACTGTTGAGGTTCACTGTGAGTTATGGCATATTAAGTCTCCATGCACTTAACTCGTGCTGGGCAGCAGTTAAGCCATGCAACGTTGAGTGGAGACGAAATTAACACGAATTTTCAGCAGCAGTGTCGGAGCCGGTGCCACCCGCCAGCGTTTCCCGCCTATTTTTTTTTTTTTTTTTTTTTTTTTTTATCTATCTACCTATTTTTTACCTATCAATGCACAGCCTATGCAGATGCAGACTCTGCCAATAGAATCAATAATCAATCTATATCACAGGTAAAGCTAAAAGAAGATAATTCCTCACCAGCTGAAAATGATGAAGTAACACTACATGTATTCACAGACTTGTCTGGTCCGTCTAAGTACCCAGAGCTACCCAAAACTACACAAGTTTCACAAAGCTTCCTGGCATTACGTTAGTAATGAATAAATATTACATTTACTCAATATAAAGTTGGTGCTGAATGTACAACACGAAAAAACATTTTTAATCTGGAAAAGTATTATTTTATTATTTTATAAAAAAAATTAGACGAAAACAAAGAGCTGGTGACGCCAAAGCAAGTCGACGATCCAAGCGACAATGTTGTGGCGTGACTTATCCAAGACACATTGTTGCCTTGGAGTGTGTTTGCTGGCATATCAGCCTCTTGTATGCACGTCGCACTTCTCTGCTCAAATTGTCACAAATTGAAATAATGATATAAACTACAAGAATGCATATTTACAATAATATTTAGCATAAATAGCCAGAAAACATTTAAGTTGTATTAAAAAATAGGTGTCTGGAAGTGAAATAAACTCCATAGGACAATAGTTTTGTTATTTAGTCTCTTAGTCTCCGTGGTGTAGTGGTAAGACACTCGCCTGGCATTCCGCGAGCGCTTTGTCATGGGTTCGTATCCTGGCCGGGGAGGATTTACTGGGTGCAAATCCTTAACTGTAGCCTCTGTTTAACTCAACAGTAAAATGTGTACTTCGTTGTAAAAATGATTCTTCGCAGCGGGGATCGTATTCCAGGGACCTGCCCGAAACGCTACGCGTACTAGTGGCTGTACAAGAACGTAACAACTCTCGTATATATCTCAAAAATAAAAAATTAGATGCTGATGGTTATTCGCTGGAATGCATTCGCTACTTGAACTACTATGTACTTATGTACGTATCCAGAGAAAGGTTCAGAGTAAAACTATGTTTTTTTCTAAATTCTACATTACATATCATCATTATAGTAGGTAAATACGTTATATTTCTTCATTATTTATATAATGCAAGGAGGTTTTGCGGTATGATTGGGTCGCTACGGGTGGCTTTGGGTAAATACATGGACTCGCTCTGTGTGTGTGTGTGTGTAGAGCCGTACACATCAGCTAAGCAATTGTGTAATTAACATGCATTCATATTAAAAATACATTCAATAACATCATTATAGGGGGTAAATATGTCATATTTCTTCATTACTTGTTTAATACTAGATGGCCAGAGTAGCATTGGGTAAATACATTTACCTACTCTGGGTGTGTGCAGAGCTACACATCAGGCAATCAATTGCCTAATTAGCATGCATATATATGCTAATTAACCTTCAAGACTTACATGTCAGAAGAAAGGCAGAGATGTAGACATTAATGTGACTACATTTCATGTAATATATATAATATATATGAAAGCAATTATATGGTAATTATATGGTATAAGTAATACTACATAATCGCCGGTATCTGGACACATGAACACTACATTCAATGCCATCATTATAGTAGGTAAACAAGTCATAATTTTTTCAATACTTGTATAATCCAAGAAGGATTTGGGGTATGATTGGGTAGCTATGGCTGGCTTTTGGTAATTAGATGGACTCGCTCTGGGTGTGTGGAGCTGAATGCATCAGCCAATCAATTGTGTAATTATCATGCATTTATATTAAAATTACATTCAGTACCAAATTATAGGGGTAAATATGTTATATTGTTTTCATTACTTGTGTAATGCTAGAAGGCCGGGGTAGCACTGGGTAACTATGGATAGCTTTGGGTAAATACATGGACCCACTCTGGATGTTTGGAGCTGTACACATCAGCCAATCAATTGTGTAATTGTCATGCATTCATATTAAAGTTACATTGAATACTGTTACGACCCTGGGTTCTTATTTGGAAACCAGGTCAATTTGAGTTCTAAATAATTGGATACATTAATTCATAGGATTGGATTATGTAAGAGGGATAGTTAATTAACAACATTCATACTCAGAGCTTCTCATACCTTTGATGCGTCTTTGGTTCCATCTTCCTTGCCAGACGTAAGACAAATCTTGTTTCTCACAGAACATTCAGACTCTGAGCTTGTTGATTATTAAATATAAGATTGACCTAGTTATCAGCTATTCTTAGATTTGTTAAAGTTAGTAGTAATGATGGTCGGTGAAGACTTGTAAGGATTGTGGCTGTACGATCAGTTAGGTATCTTCTCGGCAGCACACTTAAGAGAGCAGGGTAGGCTTTTCTCTTTACCGTAGTATTGGTTAGGTGAAAGGTAGTGATTTTTGTATTCTAAGCCAGTGTTTTGGTATCTCTAGGTGTACTCTAAGGTGACTAGTGAAACCATGTGTGTTAAAGTTTACCAGGGCTGCTTCAAGCCTTTACAAGTAAGTAAGTAATTATCAAAAGAAGGCACCAAACCGGGAAGGCTATGTGGCACCATCAAATACGCAAAATAATCAGAGGGCGCTAAATATCACCAAGGATGCCAATACGAGAACAAAAACGCATAAGGCGAACGATATCAAAAGTATCCGAGTAACCAAGAATTCTATCGAGGGATAGGTGACCGCGAGGGGCAGTCGGAAAGCAAGACACACGCTCGTCCTGGAAGTCAGGACATTCAAGAAGGACATGCACGACCGTAAGAGGGACAATGCAACTAGGACAATAAGGAGCAGGGCGGCGCTCCATCAAGTGACCATGGGTTAAGCGAGTATGGCCAATACGCAACCTTGCCAGAGCTGTTTCCCACCGCCGGTTACGGTGGAAGGAGGACGGCCACGAGGAAACACAACATTTAAGAGTACGTAGCTTGTTACCAGTAACAGACAACCAAGAAGCCTGCCAACGGGTAAGGACTGAGGAATGGATAACCGGGTAAAAGTCGGAATACGGAATGCCTTTACGAGAGATGGGACAAGAGCGGACAGCTTCCTTAGCGGCAGCATCCGCACGCTCATTTAAAGACACGCCAATATGGCTGGGAACCCAACAAAACTCAACCGACTTAAATTTACTGTGAACGAGAAACAGCCAATGATGGATCTCGACAACTACTGGATGAACCGGATTAAAGCACCCGAGAACTATGAGGGCACTACGAGAGTCAACAACAACTACAAAGGAAGACTGACAACGAGAAAGCAGGAGACGAAGAGCATAGAGAATAGCATAAAGCTCCGCTGTAAAGATGCTAGTGTCCGGAAGTAAGCAACACATATAAGTGCGATCAGGAAAAACAACAGAGTAGCCAACACCGTCCGCAGACTTAGACCCATCAGTGAAGACAGAAACGGAGCGGGAGTGAGAAGAAAAGTGCTCAAGGAAAAGGCATTTTAGAACCGTAGGAGGGGTAAAAGCTTTAGTGATACGGGTCAAGGAAGTACAAAACCGCGGAAGAGGGACTCTCCATGGGGGCAAAGAAGGAACAACACGAGGAGAAACATTAGAAATACGAACAGAAAGAGAATCCTGTAGGGGAGATAACCGGACAGAAAGAGGGAGGTGGTGAAGAGGAACAGGAACCGCAGGAGGGGTAAAAGTTAAAGCACGACAGAGGCGAGAGGAAGGATGTTGTTAGGACCGCGCAAGATAGCGAAGACAGTAGCGATCACGGCGGTCCTGGAGAGACAGGAAACCAGTGTCAACATACAAGCTAAAGACGGGAGTCGAACAAAAGGCACCAGAACTGAGGCGCAACCCAGTATGGTGCAAAGCATCAAGACGGCGAAGAGTAGAAGGAGAAGCAGACGAGTAAGCAGGGCAACCATAATCGAACTTAGACAGGACGAGAGAGGAATGTAAAGCAAGGAGAGTGCGCCTATCTGGCCCCCCAAGAAGTATGGGACAAGACCCGAAGGAGGGTAAGGGTCTTAGAGCACTCAACACAGAGGTAAGAGATATGGGGAGACCAAGACAAACGAGTGTCAAGGTATAACCCCAAAAGCTTCACGGAATCTTTGTACTCAACGGGATGACAATAAAGTGACAAAGAGGGACGAAGAACGACCCGTTTCCGCGTAAAAGTCATGCCACAAGTCTTAGAAGTAGAGAACTTGAAGCCATGATCGGTGGCCCAAGACGACATGGCATCAATTGCATGTTGAAGCCGGCGCTGAAGGAGAGGCGAATCATCACCCTGACAGCAAAGGGTAAGATCATCGACATAGAGAGTGGAGAAGACACCTGAAGGAAGAGAGGAAAGAAGACCATTGAGGGGAACTAGAAAAAGAGTAGTGCTCAGAACACTACCCTGGGGCACACCTTCATATTGCTGAAAAGAGGCAGAGAGCGGGGTACCAAGGCGCACCCAAAAGGAACGATGAGAGAGGAAGCTGCGGAGAAAGAGAGGGAGATGACCACGAAGGCCAAAAGAATGAAGTTGAGATAGAATATGATATTGCCAAGTGGTGTCATAAGCCTTTTCCAGGTCAAAAAGGACGGCAACAACGGAGGTCTTCACAGCAAAAGCAGTACGAATATAGACCTCCAAGTTCACCAGGACATCTGTCGTGCTGTGGCACTTGCGGAAATCAAATTGAGAAGGGGAGAGAAGGTGATGGTGTTCCAGGAACCACATCAGACGAACGTTAACCATACGTTCAAAGAGTTTGCAGACACAACTTGTGAGGGCAATAGAGCGAAAGTCCTTAGGGGAAGTACCCGGAGACCCCGGTTTGCGAACAGGGAGGACAACGGCATCGAGCCAGTCCTCAGGGACTGACGACGACTCCCAGATCCAATTATACAGACTCAGTAAATACTGAGACATGCACGGAGGGAGATGGCGAAGCATCTCATAATGAATACCATCGGAGCCCGCCGCCGTAGAACCACAGAGGGCCAGGGCAGAACGAAGTTCAGAGAGAGAGAAGGGATCATTATAGGGAAGCTGAAGACGAGTGCAGAAATCTAAAGGACGAGGCTCAAGGACAGGTTTACGAAGAAGGAAAGATTGGGGAAGATGAAGACCAGAGCTAACAGAAGAAAAGTGAGAATCCAGTTCGGAAGCGACCTGCAATGGGTCCGCCACAAGAGTATCATGGAG
Source organism: Procambarus clarkii (assembly GCF_040958095.1). Lineage (NCBI taxonomy): Eukaryota > Metazoa > Arthropoda > Malacostraca > Decapoda > Cambaridae > Procambarus > Procambarus clarkii. The sequence continues at coordinate 19,721,238 of NC_091191.1, read as the reverse complement.
GTGAAGCATCGGGAACGAACTTACCCGCTATCTTGCGGATACGCTTCCAGATCTGGGGCAGAGGAGTTTCGGACGTAATTGTCGAGACGTAAGATGCCCAACATTCACGTTTTGCCGTACGGATGGCCCTACGGGCCACCGCACTCGCTTTCCGAAAGAAAAGAAAAGAATCGGCCGTCTACCGACGGCGGTGCCTCTTCCAGGCTGCACGCTTACAGCGGACAGCCCGAGCACAATCCGCATTCCACCAGGGAACGCACTTCCGCGGACCCCGAGAGGAAGAGCGAGGAATAGAGCGGAGGGCAGCGTTGAAGACAGTGTCATGAAAAAGGAGAACACGAGGGAGAGGCAGAAGGGAGAGGTCAGAGACAGCAGCACTGAGGGTAAATAGGTTCCAGTCCACATTAGCAAACTGCCACCTAGGGAAGGAGAGGGAAGGGCGAAACGAGAAAAAGGAAACAAGGATAGGGAAATGATCACTGCCATGGAGGTCATCAAGAACCTGCCACGTGAAATCTAAGTAAAGAGAAGAAGAGCAGAGAGAAAAATCAAGACAGGAAAGGGTGCGAGTCCGAGAGTCCAAATGAGTGGGCTCACCAGAATTCAGAAGAGACAGGGAAGAAGAGAGGAGAAACGGCTCAAGAAGGCGACCCTGGGTATTCGTCAGAACGTCACCCCAACGAGAATGACGACAATTGAAGTCACCCAGCAGGAGCACAAGCTCCGGCAAGGAGTCCAACAGGTGTTTCAGATTAGGAAGAGAAAGCGGGACACTCGGGGGGAGATAAATGGAACAAACTGTGTACCATTTCCCCACAAAGATACGAGCAGCAGAACAATGGAGAGGCAAAGGAAAAAGTAAAGGAACAAAGGGAACATCAGCGCGAATCAAGAGAGCAGAAGAATTAGGAGCCCCAGCAATGGCTGGGGTGGGGGGGGGGGGAGAGAAAAGAATAGCCACGAAAACGACCAGGACGAGAACAGACACATTTAACGACATAGGTGCGAAGAGTGATAAATTCATCCACGAATGTGCCCCCATACCCACCATGGAGCCACAATTAGAGGCAGGACACCCAACAGGAAGATATCGCCGATCATGCCAGGGCCCCCTAGGGGTGCGTCGTGAGTATACGCCCCACAAACGCCACCTTAAGAACTGTCAGTCCGTCGAGATTGGGTTGAGCGACGAAAGGGGGATTGACAAAGGTTCCCCTCGCTCGAGACGTTGGGTACTACAGTTCTACGGGTGCAAGAGTATGCCTCCTCAAGCACCCGGGCGTCAAAACAGAAGTAGTCCAAAGAAATAATCCAAAACAAGCAAAAGGTCGGCAGGAAATGACAAGCAGATAGGAGAAGAGGGGGGAGAAAAACGAAACATAATGAAAAGGAAAAGCGATCCGGCACAATTAGAGAAGTCCTTATGTCCTTATATATATATATATATATATATATATATATATATATATATATATATATATATATATATATATAATGTCGTACCTAGTAGCCAGAACGCACTTCTCAGCCTACTATGCAAGGCCCGATTTGCCTAATAAGCCAAGTTTTCATGAATTAATTGTTTTTCGACTACCTAACCTAACTTTTTTCGGCCACCTAAGCTAACCTAACCTATAAAGATAGGTTAGGTTAGGTAGGGTTGGTTAGGTTCGGTCATATATCTACGTTAATTTTAACTCCAATAAAAAAAAATTAACCTCATACATAATGAAATGGGTAGCTTTATCATTTCATAAGAAAAAAATTTGAGAAAATATATTAATTAACGAAAACTTGGCTTATTAGGCAAATCGGGCCTTGCATAGTAGGCTGAGAAGTGCATTCTGGCTACTAGGTACAACATTATATATATATATATATATATATATATATATATATATATATATATATATATATATATATATATATGTCGTACCTAGTAGCCAGAACTCACTTCTCAGCCTACTATGCAAGGCCCGATTTGCCTAATAAGCCAAGTTTTCATGAATTAATGTTTTTTCGTCTACCTAACCTACCTAACCTAACCTAACCTAGCTTTTTTTGGCTACCTAACCTAACCTTACCTATATATATAGGTTAGGTTAGGTTAGGTAGGGTTGGTTAGGTTCGGTCATATATCTACGTTAATTTTAACTCCAATAAAAAAAAATTGACCTCATACATAGTGAAAAGGGTAGCTTTATCATTTCATAAGAAAAAAATTATAGTAAATATATTAATTCAGGAAAACTTGGCTTATTAGGCAAATCGGGCCTTGAATAGTAGGCTGAGAAGTGAGTTCTGGCTACTAGGTACGACATATATATATATATATATATATATATATATATATATATATATATATGTCGTACCTAGTAGCCAGAACGCACTTCTCAGCCTACTATGCAAGGCCCGATTTGCCTAATAAGCCAAGTTTTCCTGAATTAATATATTTTCTCTAATTTTTTTCTTATGAAATGATAAAGCTACCCATTTCATTATGTATGAGGTAATTTTTTTTTATTGGAGTTAAAATTAACGTAGATATATGACCGAACTTAACCAACCCTACCTAACCTAACCTAACCTATCTTTATAGGTTAGGTTAGGTTAGGTAGCCTAAAAAGTTAGGTTAGGTTAGGTTAGGTAGGTTAGGTAGTCGAAAAACAATTAATTCATGAAAACTTGGCTTATTAGGCAAATCGGGCCTTGCATAGTAGGCCGAGAAGTGCGTTCTGGCTACTAGGTACGACATATATATATATATATATATATATATGTCGTACCTAGTAGCCAGAATGCACTTCTCAGCCTACTATGCAAGGCCCGATTTGCCTAATAAGCCAAGTTTTCATTAATTAATATATTTTCTCAAATTTTTTTCTTATGAAATGATAAACCTACCCATTTCATTATGTATGAGGTCAATTTTTGTTTATTGGAGTTAAAATTAACGTAGATATATGACCGAACCTAACCAACCCTACCTAACCTAACCTAACCTATCTTTATAGGTTAGGTTATATATATATATATATATATATATATATATATATATATATGTCGTACCTAGTAGCCAGAACGCACTTCTCAGCCTACTATGCAAGGCCCAATTTGCCTAATAAGCCAAGTTTTCCTGAATGAATATATTTTCTCTCATTTTTTTCTTATGAAATGATAAAGCTACCCATTTCATTATGTATGAGGTTATTTTTTTTGTATTTGAGTTAAAATTAAAGTAGATATATGATCGAACCTAACCAACCCTACCTAACCTAACCTAATCTATCTTTATAGGTTAGGTTAGGTTAGGTAGCCGAAAAAGTTAGGTTAGGTTAGGTTAGGTAGGTTAGGTAGCCGAAAAACAATTAATTCATGAAAACTTGGCTTATTAGGCAAATCGGGCCTTGAATAGTAGGCTCAGAAGTGCGTTCTGGCTACTAGGTACGACATATATATATATAATATATATATATATATATATATATATATATATGTCGTACCTAATAGCCAGAACTCACTTCTCAGCATACTATTCAAGGCCCAATTTGCCTAATAAGCCAAGTTTTCTTGAATTAATATATTTACTATAATTTTTTTCTTATGAAATGATAAAGCAACCCTTTTCTCTATGTATGAGGTCAATTTTTTTTTATTGCAGTTAAAATTAACGTAGATATATGACAGAACCTAACCAACCCTACCTAACCTAACCTAACCTATATTTATAGGTAAGGTTAGGTTAGGTAGCCAAAAAAAACTAGGTTAGGTTAGGTTAGGTAGGTTAGGTAGACGAAAAAACATTAATTCATGAAAACTTGGCTTATTAGGCAAATCGGGCCTTGAATAGTAGGCTGAGAAGCGCGTTCTGGCTATTAGGTACGACATATATATATATATATATATATATATATATATATATATATATATATATATATATATATATATATATGTCGTACCTAGTAGCCAGAACTCACTTCTCAGCCTACTATTCAAGGCCCGATTTGCCTAATAAGCCAAGTTTTCCTGAATTAATATATTTACTATAATTTTTTTCTTATGATATGATAAAGCAACCCTTTTCTCTATGTATGAGGTCAATTTTTTTTATTGGAGTTAAAATTAACGTAGATATATGACCGAACCTAACCAACCCTACCTAACCTAACCTAACCTATATTTATAGGTAAGGTTAGGTTAGGTAGCCAAAAAAAGCTAGGTTAGGTTAGGTTAGGTAGGTTAGGTAGACGAAAAAACATTAATTCATGAAAACTTGGCTTATTAGGCAAATCGGGCCTTGAATAGTAGGCTGAGAAGTGCGTTCTGGCTATTAGGTACGACATATATATATATATATATATATATATATATATATATATATATATATATATATATATATATATATATATATATATATATATATATATATTTATATATATATATATATATATATATATATATATATATATATATGTCGTACCTAGTAGCCAGAACGCACTTCTCAGCCTACTATGCAAGGCCAAATTTGCCTAATAAGCCAAGTTTTCATGAATTATTTGTTTTTCGACTACCTAACCTACCTAACCTAACCTAACCTAACTTTTTCGGCTACCTAACCTAACCTAACCTATAAAGATTGGTTAGGTTAGGTTAGGTAGGGTTGGTTAGGTTCGGTCATATATCTACGTTAATTTTAACTAAAATAAAAAAAAATTGACCTCATACATAATGAAATGGGTAGCTTTATCATTTCATAAGAAAAAAATTAGAGAAAATATATTAATTCAGGAAAACTTGGCTTATTAGGCAAATTTGGCCTTGCATAGTAGGCTGAGAAGTGCGTTCTGGCTACTAGGTACGACATATATATATATATGTCGTACCTAGTAGCCAGAACTCACTTCTATGCCTACTATTCAAGGCCCGATTTGCCTAATAAGCCAAGTTTTCATGAATTAATTGTTTTTCGTCTACCTAACCTACCTAACCTAACCTAACCTAACATTTTCGGCTACCTAACCTAACCTAACCTATAAAGATAGGTTAGGTTAGGTTAGGTAGGGTTGGTTAGGTTCGGTCATATATCTACGTTAATTTTAACTCCAATAAAAAAAAATTGACCTCATTCGTAATGTAATGGGTAGCTTTATCATTTCATAAGAAAAAAGTTAGAGAAAATATATTAATTCAGGAAAACTTGGCTTATTAGGCAAATCGGGCCTTGGACAGTAGGCCGAGAAGTGCGTTCTGGCTATTAGGTACGACATATATATATATATATATATATATATATATATATATATATATATATATATATATATATTAGTATATTTTGGTAGCAGTCTTTCCTGTAGACATATATTATTAAATATGACCGAAAAAGTAAGATTAATAATTCTAACATGAATTTTCTCTGTTTCTTATATTTCTTTTCACTGCTGATGGTAACTGAAAAATCAATTCTCCAAAATTCATTTTTATTTATAGTCTGACGCGACACTTGAATGTGTTTCATTAAACTTATTACATTTTCAAAGACTTTAGTTTACACACACACAACTATAACTGAACAGAGTTCAAACAGCTTCGATTTTATACCTGCATTTGGGTGAGGTGATATCTGTGAGGCACTACACATTAAGAAGTCGACACCAGCAATTAATGCACAACTATATTCTACCCACTTCAAGACTCCGCACCAATATAGAAGCATCAAGAAATATGGGCCAATAGACCCTTTGCAGTTACTTCCATTCTTCCCTTTAACTTACAAAATATTATACCCATTGTTTCGAGTTCTGTCTTGAAAGTTTGTTTTCACCTCATCCAAAACTGTTGTAACATATCACCTCACCCAAATGCAGGTATAAAATCGAAGCTGTTTGAACTCTGTTCAGTTATAGTTGTGTGTGTGTGTGTAAACTAAAGTCTTTGAAAATGTAATAAGTTTTATGAAACACGTTCAAGTGTCGCATCAGACTATAAATGAAAATGAATTTTGGAGAATTGATTTTTCAGTTACCATCAGCAGTGAAAAGAAATATAAGAAACAGAGAAAATTCATGTTAGAATTATTAATCTTACTTTTTCGGTCATATTTAATAATATATGTCTACAGGAAAGACTGCTACTAAAATATACTAATATATATATATATATATATATATATATATATATATATATATATATATATATATATATATATATATATATATATATATATATATATATATATATATATATATATATATATACTAATATATATATATATTATATATATATATATACTAATATATATATATATTATATATATATATATATATATATATATATATATATATATATATATATATATATATATATATATATATAACCTAACCTATAAAGATAGGTTAGGTTAGGTTAGGTAGGGTTGGTTAGGTTCGGTCATATATCTACGTTAATTTTAACTCCAATAAACAAAAATTGACCTCATTATAATAATGACCTTGAAGGTAACTGCAGAAGGCCTATTGGCCCATACGAGGCAGCTCCTATTCTATAACCACCCAATCCCACTCATATACTTGTCCAACCCGTGCTTGAAACAATCGAGGGACCCCACCTCCACAATGTTACGCGGCAATTGGTTCCACAAATCAACAACCCTGTTACTGAACCAGTATTTACCCAAGTCTTTCCTAAATCTAAACTTATCCAATTTATATCCATTGTTTCGTGTTCTGTCCTGTGTTGATACTTTTAATACCCTATTAATATCCCCCCGGTTATGTCCATTCATCCACTTGTAAACCTCTATCATGTCACCCCTAACTCTTCGCCTTTCCAGTGAATGCAACTTAAGCTTTGTTAATCTTTCTTCATATGAAAGATTTCTAATTTGGGGAATTAACTTAGTCATCCTACGCTGGACACGTTCAAGTGAATTTATATCCATTCTATAATATGGCGACCAAAACTGAACTGCATAATCTAAATGGGGCCTAACTAGAGCAAGATATAGCTTGAGAACCACACCAGGTGTCTTGTTACTAACGCTGCGATTAATAAATCCAAGTGTCCGATTTGCCTTATTACGAACATTTATGCATTGATCCTTTTGTTTTAAATTCTTACTAATCATAACTCCCAGATCCCTTTCGCAATCCAACTTCGCAATCACAACACCATCTAGCTCGTATCTTGTAACTCTATCATCATTACCTAACCTCAGAACTTTACATTTATCAGCATTAAACTGCATCTGCCAATCCTTTGACCATTTCAAAACCCTATCTAGATCAACTTGAAGTGATAGTGAGTCCTCCTCCGAATTAATTTCCCTACCGATTTTCGTATCATCGGCAAATTTGCAAATGTTGCTACTCAAACCTGAATCTAAATCATTTATATATATTATAAACAACAGAGGTCCCAGGACAGAGCCTTGAGGCACTCCACTTACAACATTTTCCCACTCTGACTTGATTCCATTTATACTAACTCTGTTTCCTTTGGTATAGCCATGCCCTAATCCAGCTTAATATAGCACCCCCAATACCATGAGACTCTATTTTTTTAATCAGTCTTTCATGTGGCACTGTATCAAAAGCTTTGCTAAAGTCAAGGTATACAACATCGCAATCCTTACCACTATCAACTGCCTCAACAATGCTAGAATAAAAAGATAACAAATTTGTTAAACATGAACGGTCATAAGAACATAAGAACAAAGGTAACTGCAGAAGGCCTATTGGCCCATACGAGGCAGCTCCTATTCTATAACCACCCAATCCCACTCATGTACTTGTCCAACCCGTGCTTGAAACAATCGAGGGACCCCACCTCCACAATGTTACGCGGCAATTGGTTCCACAAATCAACAACCCTGTTACTGAACCAGTATTTACCCAAGTCTTTCCTAAATCTAAACTTATCCAATTTATATCCATTGTTTCGTGTTCTGTCCTGTGTTGATACTTTTAATACCCTATTAATATCCCCCCGGTTATGTCCATTCATCCACTTGTAAACCTCTATCATGTCACCCCTAACTCTTCGCCTTTCCAGTGAATGCAACTTAAGCTTTGTTAATCTTTCTTCATATGAAAGATTTCTAATTTGGGGAATTAACTTAGTCATCCTACGCTGGACACGTTCAAGTGAATTTATATCCATTCTATAATATTGCGACCAAAACTGAACTGCATAATCTAAATGGGGCCTAACTAGAGCAAGATATAGCTTGAGAACCACACCAGGTGTCTTGTTACTAACGCTGCGATTAATAAATCCAAGTGTCCGATTTGCCTTATTACGAACATTTATGCATTGATCCTTTTGTTTTAAATTCTTACTAATCATAACTCCCAGATCCCTTTCGCAATCCGACTTCGCAATCACAACACCATCTAGCTCGTATCTTGTAACTCTATCATCATTACCTAACCTCAGAACTTTACATTTATCAGCATTAAACTGCATCTGCCAATCCTTTGACCATTTCAAAACCCTATCTAGATCAACTTGAAGTGATAGTGAGTCCTCCTCCGAATTAATTTCCCTACCGATTTTCGTATCATCGGCAAATTTGCAAATGTTGCTACTCAAACCTGAATCTAAATCATTTATATATATTATAAACAACAGAGGTCCCAGGACAGAGCCTTGAGGCACTCCACTTACAACATTTTCCCACTCTGACTTGATTCCATTTATACTAACTCTCTGTTTCCTTTGGTATAGCCATGCCCTAATCCAGTTTAATATAGCACCCCCAATACCATGAGACTCTATTTTTTTAATCAGTCTTTCATGTGGCACTGTATCAAAAGCTTTGCTAAAGTCAAGGTATACAACATCGCAATCCTTACCACTATCAACTGCCTCAACAATGCTAGAATAAAAAGATAACAAATTTGTTAAACATGAACGGCCATTTATAAAACCATGTTGCGACTCAATTATTAATTTATGTTTTTCAAGATGAAGACGAATTTTATTTGCTATTATAGATTCGAGTAACTTTCCCACAATAGACGTTAGGCTAATTGGTCGATAGTTAGACGCAAGTGATCTATCTCCTTTCTTAAAAACTGGTATCACATTAGCAACTTTCCAAAACTCTGGCACTCTGCCTGACTCTATTGATTTATTAAATATGGTTGACAGTGGGTCACAAAGCTCCTCTTTGCATTCTTTAAGCACCCTAGCAAACACTTCATCCGGCCCTGGGGATTTGTTTGGTTTGAGTTTTACTATTTGTTTAAGAACATCCTCCCTGGTAACTGCTAAACTCGTCAACCTGTCCTCGTCCCCACCCACATAGACTTGTTCGGCTGAAGGCATATTGTTAAGTTCCTCTTTAGTAAATACAGATACAAAATATTTATTAAAAATACTACTCATCTCTTCATCACTATCTGTTATTTGACCTGTTAGATCTAGATGCTCTAGATATTTCATCCCATAGATGCTTTGCTTCCATTCTGTCTAAATTTGGTGGCCTATATATTACTCCTATTATAATATTATTAGCTTTTTCGTTTAATTCAATCCAAATAGTTTCTGTGTGTGGCTCTGTTTTGATTCCCTCTTTGAGACTACATTTCAAATTGTCCCTAACATATATGGCTACTCCACCTCCTCGTCTAATATATCTATCTGTGTGAAATAGTTTAAATCCATATATTTGATATTCAGCTAATAGTTCTCTATTTTCTACATTCATCCACGTTTCGGTAAGTGCAATAATATCTATTTTTTCTGTGCAGACAAGAGCATTTAATTCGTTAATTTTATTTCTTAGACTTCTACTGTTAGTGTAATATACCCTAAGTGAATTGTTATTTTGCGGACCTTCTCTTTCCCTGATCGTTTTGCCAATTCCTTTCTCCCACAAACACATACTTTTATTACCTCCTTCCTCCAAATCAATTCCCATACCTCTATCTACTAACAGTTTAAACCCAAACAAACACCTCTAACCACTTCTTCTAGCGAGTTCGCAACAGCAACAACCCCAGCTCTCGATAGATGCACCCCATCACGAGCATACATTTCATTTCTTCCATAGAAGTGTTCCCAGTTGTCTATGAAAGATATTGCATTTGATTTGCAATATCTTTCCAGCCGGCAATTGACACCAAGTGCCCTCGATATCCATTCATTTCCCACTCCCTTTCTTGGAAGAATGCCACATATGATCGGGATTCCTCCCTTGCTCCTAACTAACTCTATGGCTGTTTTATACCTCTGAATCAGTTCCTCACTCCTGACTCGACCAACATCATTTCCTCCCACGCTAATGCAAATAATGGGATTGTTCCCATTACCAGCCATAATATCATTCATGTTGTTTATAATATCACCAATGCCAGCTCCGGGATAGCAAACCCTTAACCTGTTCCCCCTATCTCTAACACAAAACGTTCTATCCATATACCTTATCTGGGAATCTCCCACAACTAATGTTTGCTTAGGTACTTCCTTTACTTTCTGAGGGGCCTGCGCTTCCTTTCTCTTCGTTGCTTTCCCTTTTGCGCGATCCACAGTCTCTCCACAGCACTCGTCCTCCAAAACGTCAAATGAATTTGAAGTTGCTATGGCGTTTGAAGGCGGCTTTATCAAAGTCTTCTTAAGGCCCCTGTCTTTCGCAACTCTCCAAGACGAGGTCCCTTTACTGCTGGTCTCCTCCTTCGTTACTTCTCGTTGTTTTTTAAGCTGACGCACCTCCTCCCGCAGAGAGTCCAACTCTGTCCTCAGGGCTCCCACTAGAGTCACCAGGTCCTTCACTACAACTTCTAGCATTGTTGAGGCAGTTGATAGTGGTAAGGATTGCGATGTTGTATACCTTGACTTTAGCAAAGCTTTTGATACAGTGCCACATGAAAGACTGATTAAAAAAATAGAGTCTCATGGTATTGGGGGTACTATATTAAGCTGGATTAGGGCATGGCTATACCAAAGGAAACAGAGAGTTAGTATAAATGGCATCAAGTCAGAGTGGGAAAATGTTGTAAGTGGAGTGCCTCAAGGCTCTGTCCTGGGACCTCTGTTGTTTATAATATATATAAATGATTTAGATTCAGGTTTGAGTAGCAACATTTGCAAATTTGCCGATGATACGAAAATCGGTAGGGAAATTAATTCGGAGGAGGACTCACTATCACTTCAAGTTGATCTAGATAGGGTTTTGAAATGGTCAAAGGATTGGCAGATGCAGTTTAATGCTGATAAATGTAAAGTTCTGAGGTTAGGTAATGATGATAGAGTTACAAGATACGAGCTAGATGGTGTTGTGATTGCGAAGTCGGATTGCGAAAGGGATCTGGGAGTTATGATTAGTAAGAATTTAAAACAAAAGGATCAATGCATAAATGTTCGTAATAAGGCAAATCGGACACTTGGATTTATTAATCGCAGCGTTAGTAACAAGACACCTGGTGTGGTTCTCAAGCTATATCTTGCTCTAGTTAGGCCCCATTTAGATTATGCAGTTCAGTTTTGGTCGCCATATTATAGAATGGATATAAATTCACTTGAACGTGTCCAGCGTAGGATGACTAAGTTAATTCCCCAAATTAGAAATCTTTCATATGAAGAAAGATTAACAAAGCTTAAGTTGCATTCAGTCGGTCAGGTGAAGTCACAGTGAGAGGTTGTGTTAACCGGAGCTCCTGGGTGTTGTAATATTATCATAGCAATATGGAAGTTGTAGTTAAGGACCTGGTGACTCTAGTGGGAGCCCTGAGGACAGAGTTGGACTCTCTGCGGGAGGAGGTGCGTCAGCTCAAAAAACAACGAGAAGTAACGAAGGAGGAGACCAGCAGTAAAGGGACCTCGTCTTGGAGAGTTGTGAAAGACAGGGGCCTTAAGAAGACTTTGATAAAGCCGCCTTCAAACGCCATAGCAACTTCTAATTCATTTGACGTTTTGGAGGACGAGTGCTGTGGAGAGACTGTGGATCGCGCAAAAGGGAAAGCAACGAAGAGAAAGGAAGCGCAGGCCCTTCAGAAAGTAAAGGAAGTACCTAAGCAAACATTAGTTGTGGGAGATTCCCAGATAAGGTATTTGGATAGAACGTTTTGTGCTAGAGATAGGGGGAACAGGTTAAGGGTTTGCTATCCCGGAGCTGGCATTGGTGATATTATAAACAACATGAATGATATTATGGCTGGTAATGGGAACAATCCCATTATTTGCATTAGCATGGGAGGAAATGATGTTGGTCGAGTTAGGAGTGAGGAACTGATTCAGAGGTATAAAACAGCCATAGAGTTAGTTAGGAGCAAGGGAGGAATCCCGATCATATGTGGCATTCTTCCAAGAAAGGGAGTGGGAAATGAATGGATATCGAGGGCACTTGGTGTCAATTGCCGGCTGGAAAGATATTGCAAATCAAATGCAATATCTTTCATAGACAACTGGGAACACTTCTATGGAAGAAATGAAATGTATGCTCGTGATGGGGTGCATCTATCGAGAGCTGGGGTTGTTGCTGTTGCGAACTCGTTAGAAGAAGTGGTTAGAGGTGTTTGTTTGGGTTTAAACTGTTAGTAGATAGAGGTATGGGAATTGATTTGGAGGAAGGAGGTAATAAAAGTATGTGTTTGTGGGAGAAAGGAATTGGCAAAACGATCAGGGAAAGAGAAGGTCCGCAAAATAACAATTCACTTAGGGTATATTACACTAACAGTAGAAGTCTAAGAAATAAAATTAACGAATTAAATGCTCTTGTCTGCACAGAAAAAATAGATATTATTGCACTTACCGAAACGTGGATGAATGTAGAAAATAGAGAACTATTAGCTGAATATCAAATATATGGATTTAAACTATTTCACACAGATAGATATATTAGACGAGGAGGTGGAGTAGCCATATATGTTAGGGACAATTTGAAATGTAGTCTCAAAGAGGGAATCAAAACAGAGCCACACACAGAAACTATTTGGATTGAATTAAACGAAAAAGCTAATAATATTATAATAGGAGTAATATATAGGCCACCAAATTTAGACAGAATGGAAGCAAAGCATCTATGGGATGAAATATCTAGAGCATCTAGATCTAACAGTATTTATGTCATGGGTGACTTTAATTTTAGCGGAATAAACTGGTTGAACAAAACAGGGAATAGTGAAGCAGAAGATTTTCTAGAATTAATTGACGATTGCTTTCTTACGCAACACATTAAGGAACCAACACGGGAAAATAATATTTTAGATTTAGTGTTAACAAACAGGGAAACGCAAATTAATGACATCGAAATAGGGAGTGAGCTAGGGAGCAGTGATCACAAAGAAATCAGATTTAGCATAGAATGGAATAGACCAGTAGGAGAAAATTCTGTTAAAGTGCCAGATTTTCGAAAAGCTGATTTTAATAGCCTAAGAAATTTTTTGGGTCAAATTGATTGGAAAGTCTTGGGTATGGGGTGTGGGCCGGTCTTGGAACGAGACATGAACCCAGCGATAGGTGACTTAAATGGGGATTTCGATGTGGATTCAATATATAACTTATTTAAGAATATTCTAAACAAAGCACAGGAACGTAGTATACCATACAAATTGAATAGATCGAATACTAATGACCCAAAGTGGATAACAAAGAATTTGAAGAACCTTATAGGTAAAAAGAGAGCTTGGTACAAAAGGATTAAAAATGGGGAGGTCACTTTAGAACAGGAATTCGTACAACTGGTTAGAAATGTTAAAAAAGAGATAAGGAAAGCAAAAAGAAACTATGAAGTTCGCATAGCAGGGCAAGCAAAGACAAATCCTAAAGGGTTTTTTCAGTTATATCGTACTAAGACTAGGGAAAGGATAGGTCCATTAAAAACTGAGACAGGTCAAATAACAGATAGTGATGAAGAGATGAGTAGTATTTTTAATAAATATTTTGTATCTGTATTTACTAAAGAGGAACTTAACAATATGCCTCCAGCCGAACAAGTCTATGTGGGTGGGGACGAGGACAGGTTGACGAGTTTAGCAGTTACCAGGGAGGATGTTCTTAAACAAATAGTAAAACTCAAACCAAACAAATCCCCAGGGCCGGATGAAGTGTTTGCCAGGGTGCTTAAAGAATGCAAAGAGGAGCTTTGTGACCCACTGTCAACCATATTTAATAAATCAATAGAGTCAGGCAGAGTGCCAGAGTTTTGGAAAGTTGCTAATGTGATACCAGTTTTTAAGAAAGGAGATAGATCACTTGCGTCTAACTATCGACCAATTAGCCTAACGTCGATTGTGGGAAAGTTACTCGAATCTATAATAGCAAATAAAATTCGTCTTCATCTTGAAAAACATAAATTAATAATTGAGTAGCAACATGGTTTTATAAATGGCCGTTCATGTTTAACAAATTTGTTATCTTTTTATTCTAGCATTGTTGAGGCAGTTGATAGTGGTAAGGATTGCGATGTTGTATACCTTGACTTTAGCAAAGCTTTTGATACAGTGCCACATGAAAGACTGATTAAAAAAATAGAGTCTCATGGTATTGGGGGTGCTATATTAAGCTGGATTAGGGCATGGCTATACCAAAGGAAACAGAGAGTTAGTATAAATGGAATCAAGTCAGAGTGGGAAAATGTTGTAAGTGGAGTGCCTCAAGGCTCTGTCCTGGGACCTCTGTTGTTTATAATATATATAAATGATTTAGATTCAGGTTTGAGTAGCAACATTTGCAAATTTGCCGATGATACGAAAATCGGTAGGGAAATTAATTCGGAGGAGGACATAAGAACATAAGAACAAAGGTAACTGCAGAAGGCCTATTGGCCCATACGAGGCAGCTCCTATTCTATAACCACCCAATCCCACTCATATACTTGTCCAACCCGTGCTTGAAACAATCGAGGGACCCCACCTCCACAATGTTACGCGGCAATTGGTTCCACAAATCAACAACCCTGTTACTGAACCAGTATTTACCCAAGTCTTTCCTAAATCTAAACTTATCCAATTTATATCCATTGTTTCGTGTTCTGTCCTGTGTTGATACTTTTAATACCCTATTAATATCCCCCCGGTTATGTCCATTCATCCACTTGTAAACCTCTATCATGTCACCCCTAACTCTTCGCCTTTCCAGTGAATGCAACTTAAGCTTTGTTAATCTTTCTTCATATGAAAGATTTCTAATTTGGGGAATTAACTTAGTCATCCTACGCTGGACACGTTCAAGTGAATTTATATCCATTCTATAATATGGCGACCAAAACTGAACTGCATAATCTAAATGGGGCCTAACTAGAGCAAGATATAGCTTGAGAACCACACCAGGTGTCTTGTTACTAACGCTGCGATTAATAAATCCAAGTGTCCGATTTGCCTTATTACGAACATTTATGCATTGATCCTTTTGTTTTAAATTCTTACTAATCATAACTCCCAGATCCCTTTCGCAATCCGACTTCGCAATCACAACACCATCTAGCTCGTATCTTGTAACTCTATCATCATTACCTAACCTCAGAACTTTACATTTATCAGCATTAAACTGCATCTGCCAATCCTTTGACCATTTCAAAACCCTATCTAGATCAACTTGAAGTGATAGTGAGTCCTCCTCCGAATTAATTTCCCTACCGATTTTCGTATCATCGGCAAATTTGCAAATGTTGCTACTCAAACCTGAATCTAAATCATTTATATATATTATAAACAACAGAGGTCCCAGGACAGAGCCTTGAGGCACTCCACTTACAACATTTTCCCACTCTGCACAACATTTTCCCACTCTTTCCCACATTTTCCCATACCATTGATATGCTCTTTTTTTCTTTAAACGGCAGACTAAACTAAAGTGCTCACATCAACAGATTTGATGTATAAATGGTCAACGCTCAACAGAGTTAGTATAAATGTATTAGTATAAATCTTACTTGTCTCATTGTTAATTCACATTCAATGTCAACTTGTGGTTGCATTGTAGAAGGCCAACACAGATGATCGAAGGAAACTAACTCTGCTCTAGTTCCATGAAGTTGCTATTTGGTCTTTACTCAATGCATTGTACATGCATTGTGCAAGGCCAACACAGATGATCGAAGGAAACTAACTCTGCTCTAGTTCCATGAAGTTGCTATTTGGTCTTTATTGAAATTTGACAAGGCAGAGTGGCCTGCAACAACTACACCATCTCCACATCTAGTTCATGCTCCAGACATAAATCATGACACTGGTCCTGTGTATCCTGCTGCTGACCCGTCAACACCTGGCCCGTCGGGTGTGAGGCGCCCTCTCTTCACGTCTACACCTAGTGCTGAAGCTGAATCTGATGAAGATAATTCATATTCCACATAAGTGTTTGAAAACAATAGTGAGAGCGACGATTCAGACAGTAGTTTATTGCCAACCCAGAGACAACAGCGACGTGTTGTTATAGCAGAGACTCGCCTGAACTATAAATTGAAACATGAGCTGGTAAAAATCCCCAAACGTCGCAGGTGTGAAGTGTGTTCAAAGTCGGGTATCAGGAAGGAAACTGGTATAGCGTGCAAGACATGCGATGTTCCACTTTGCGTCATACCTTGTTACACCACTTATCACAGGAAAAGGGTGTATTGGGTGGACAAGAAATAACCACCTACATCAGCTTCACTCCACCTAGGAACATCTGTTGAGCAACTTCAGGAATCAGTACCTGAAGGAGGTGGAGTGGAGATAAAATGCTCAACTTATTTTACTACAATCGTCTTTGCTTTGGTAAGTACACATAATTGTCTTAGATTGTTTCAGTAGTGTAGTCTATTTTCTTAGGAATATTTTGATACCTAAATGAGAACTGTAGCACGAAAACTAAAGTAAGTATACATGAAACAAGAGAAACTTTTTTTGTGGGTGTTGCGGGTGTGAGTTGGAGTGTCAAGAGCGGGTTCCGGTTGTGTGTTTTCCGTCATCTCTACAGCTGTGAATTCCAAGGAATTGTATTTGATATGCATATGTCTGTGTAGGGAATTTTATTCCGAACACTATACAAAAAAAAAACGGTGTGAAACAAGTATAAACTTGAAAAACATGAGCAAAGTAAAAACTTTTGACGCTCACGGGTACAAACACGCGTAAGATTTTATTCGCCGCAAATTTATTTGACGCTGTGTTGGCCAACTCTACCCATGTTCTTATAGAACTTTCTATTGCGAACACATTGCTATAAAAATGAAATACGTAGCTCCAGAAATAATGTCATGGCAGTGAAATAAGTATAAACATTCAAAGCCCTGCATCACACCAGTGTCGTCCCTGCTGAAATCACGGCTAATGCTTCGCCCAGTTCCCACACTCGTGCGGGTCACCCGATACCATAATTAGACATTGATAGGCATATGTCTGGGTGGGGAATTTTATTGTGAGTTCAGTGATATCAAAATGAGCACTGTAGGATGACTGTGAGGCTGGCAACAAACGAAAGAGTATGAACATTTACTTCCTGTTTGGGTGTCACGGCGAGTCATCTTCGTGTTTATTTACTTCGTGGTGGGATACCAAATGCTTCGGTGACATTTTATGCATATGATCTTGTAGAGAATTTTATTGCCAACGCATTGATACCAAAATGAAAAACGTAGCTCGAGAATTGAGGTTAGCAGCGTGAAAAGATTATAAACTTTTTTGTGTTTACGCTTGAGCACAACCCGCTTGTTTTTCCAGCTAGTGCCGCGCGCACTAAAGTGTGCATTATACACACCATAATGCACCAGTACACACAATAAGGTACCAGTACACACTATAAGGCACCAGTACACGCCATAAGGCACCAGAACACACACCATAAGGCACCAGAACACACCATAAGGCACCAGTACACACCATAAGGCACCAGTACACACCATAAGGCACCAGTACACACCATAAGGCACCAGTACACACCATACGGCACCAGTACACACCATAAGGCACCAGTACACACCATAAGGAACCAGTACACACTATAAGGCACCAGTATATACCATAAGGCACCAGTACACACCATAAGGCACCATTACACACCATAAGGCACCAGTACACACCATAAAGCACCAGTACACACTATAAGGCACCAGTACACACCATAAGGCACCAGTACACACCATAAGACACCAGTACACACCATAAGGCACCAGTACGCACCATACGGCACCAGAACACACCATAAGGCACCAGTACACACCATAAAGCACCAGTACACACAATAAAGCCCCAGTACACACCATAAGGAACCAGTACACACCATAAGGCACCAGTATACACAATAAGGTACAAGTACACACCATAAGGCACCAGTACACACCATAATGCACCAGTACACACTATAAGGCACCAGTACACGCCATAATGCACCAGTACACACCATAAGGCACCAGTACACACCATAATGCACCAGTACACATCATATGGCACCAGTACACACCATAAGGCACCAGAACACACACCATAAGGCACCAGTACACACCATAATGCACCAGTACACACCATAATGCACCAGTACACACCATAATGCACCAGTACACACCATAAGGCACCAGTACACAATAAGGCACCAGTACACACAATAATGCACCAGTACACACCATAAGGCACCAGTACACTCCATACGGCACCAGTACGCACCATAAGGCACTAGAACACACCATAAGGCACCAGTACACACCATAAAGCACCAGTATACACCATAAGGCCCCAGTACACACCATAAGGTACGAGTACACACTATAAGGCACCAGTACACACCATAAGACACCAGTACACACCATAAGGCACCAATACGCACCATACGGCACCAGAACACACCATAAGGCACCAGTACACACCATAAAGCACCAGTACACACAATAAAGCCCCAGTACACACCATAAGGAACCAGTACACACCATAAGGCACCAGTATACACAATAAGGTACAAGTACACACCATAAGGCACCAGTACACACCATAATGCACCAGTACACACTATAAGGCACCAGTACACGCCATAATGCACCAGTACACACCATAAGGCACCAGTACACACCATAATGCACCAGTACACATCATATGGCACCAGTACACACCATAAGGCACCAGAACACACACCATAAGGCACCAGTACACACCATAATGCACCAGTACACACCATAATGCACCAGTACACACCATAATGCACCAGTACACACCATAAGGCACCAGTACACAATAAGGCACCAGTACACACAATAATGCACCAGTACACACCATAAGGCACCAGTACACTCCATACGGCACCAGTACGCACCATAAGGCACTAGAACATACCATAAGGCACCAGTACACACCATAAAGCACCAGTATACACCATAAGGCCCCAGTACACACCATAAGGTACGAGTACACACTATAAGGCACCAGTACACACCTACAGGTATTTGTTTCTGGTGTGGTGCTCATGGGATCTGTTACAACCTTCTAGGAAGCTTTTAGGGTCAGGATTGACATTACAGTGCAGCGTTTTATATATATAAAATACACATGAGAGTATGTGCAGGGACTTAATATCTAACATATTCAGAGATTTGAGTAAGGGGTCCATATATACTGCCCGGTTGCCTGAAATGCTATATGCCTACTATATTGGCTTTAGGTATTGTATGCACTAGCTCTATCTATAAATCCAACATTATGTTTGTAAATCAACTATGTATGTACTTTCCTGAATAAAATTGACTTTACTCTACACTTATATGCTCTGTGGATTTGTTATCCCCTATCGTTTGGGAGAAAAAAAATGACTAATACGTTCGGCGAATGACTTTGACTTCAACTTCACTTTGACTTCGTTCATGTCATCGTATTTTCCGTAATATATAAAGGTTATGACAATGCAATTATATTATTGTGTGCAAATAAGTTGGAAATTTCATGTACCCTAAAAATAGTAAAATAAAGAATAAGAATAATTAAATAATTGTTGTAGTAAATTGTCACACGTTCATCATACGCAAACGAACACAAAGTGTGGAGCGTCAGTAGACCAAGGTCCGCGCCATTTTAAAACACGGCTTCGAATGTAAGTAATGTTTTTCTCGTACTAACACTGTGTTATGCAATAGATTAGGTCTTGAATTCACAAATTTAGTTGTTACATCTGACTGAGTATGTTAGACGGTGTAATGCTGGTCCATGTTGACGTATTTGTGGGCTTGGTTGGTTTACATGTGATAGCACACAATATCGGCACCCCACAACATGCTGTTGAAGTTGGAATGCATGGCATAGGCTCCTCACACAATGTTCTTTATGTGGTCCTCAGGTGATAGTTTTCTATTTAGAACCACCCCTAGATCTCTTTCTTTATCAGAATTCCTTAAAGATTTCTCACATGGTTTTCCTAATGATAGATTGTGGGCTGTAAGGGACAGGTTTGATGTATGGATTAGTTGATAGAAGTTCCAGTCCACCTGTAGACAGGGATCTCACATCAGCTTGTATATTATACAAGGATAAGATTTGATAAATTCAGTTATTTGACTGAACACTGGCTCTAACCTAGCCTAGCCTATAGTCTAACCTAGCTCCATAACTAACAGCCATTAGCCGGCTCTGTTTAAATCAGAGATTTAAACATACATAGTCTAACCTAGTTCCATAACTAACAGCCATTAGCCATTAGCCATCCATGCACAGCCATCAGCCGGGCCATAGACCGGCTATTTTGCTTTTTTCCCAAGCCGGTCAATGTTTTTATTCGATGCCTCAGTGGCCCATGCACAGGTCCGTTCAAGGGGATTAAATAGCCGTTCTATGGCCCCAGGGTTTGTATTTTATCAAACTCTTATTAGAATAATAGATCTCGTAATAATTTTGCAAAAATAGTGGCATTTACTATTTTAAAAAGCTCGGGTGCAGGGGGGGGGGGGGGTTGTGTAAAAGCCTGGTTTGTGTCTCGGAGAGGCTATGGGATCCAGTAAGATCGTCCTTCCTTTCCTCCCTAGAATCTGGATGTAGCAGGTGCTCAATTGTCAAAAGTGAAAAATTGGGTTTGTCTTCCGAATGCACCATATCTGTAAATTTTTTAATAATCTTTTAAAAATAGTAAATGCCATTATTTTTGCAAAATTATTACGAGATCTATTATACTAATAAGGGTTTGATAAAATACAGTAGACTGCCTACTGGATAATAGTTCCAGTCCACTTGTAGACAGGGATCTCACATCAGCTTGTATATTATACAAGGATAAGATTTGATAAATTCAGTTATTTGACTGAACACTGGCTCTAACCTAGCCTAGCCTATAGTCTAACCTAGCTCCATAACTAACAGCCATTAGCCGGCTCTGTTTAAATCAGAGATTTAAACATACATAGTCTAACCTAGCTCCATAACTAACAGCCATTAGCCATTAGCCATCCATGCACAGCCATCAGCCGGGCCATAGACCGGCTATTTTGCTTTTTTCCCAAGCTGGTCTATGTTTTTTTTCGATGCCTCAGTGGCCCATGCACAGGTCCGTTCAAGGGGATTAAATAGCCGTTCTATGGCCCCAGGGTTTGTATTTTATCAAACTCTTATTAGAATAATAGATCTCGTAATAATTTTGCAAAAATAGTGGCATTTACTATTTTAAAAAGCTCTGGTGCAGGGGGGGGGGTTGTGTAAAAGCCTGGTTTGTGCCTCGGAGAGGCTATGGGATCCAGTAAGATCGTCCTTCCTTTCCTCCCTAGAATCTGGATGTAGCAGGTGCTCAATTGTCAAAAGTGAAAAATTGGGTTTGTCTTCCGAATGCACCATATCTGTAAATTTTCTAATAATCTTTTAAAAATAGTAAATGCCATTATTTTTGCAAAATTATTACGAGATCTATTATACTAATAAGGGTTTGATAAAATACAGTAGACTGCCTACTGGATAATAGTTCCAGTCCACCTGTAGACAGGGATCTCACATCAGCTTGTATATTATACAAGGATAAGATTTGATAAATTCAGTTATTTGACTGAACACTGGCTCAAACCTAGCCTAGCCTATAGTCTAACCTAGCTCCATAACTAACAGCCATTAGCCATCCAAGCACAGCCATCAGCCGGGCCATAGACCGGCTATTTTGCTTTTTTCCCAAGCCGGTCTATGTTTTTTTTCGATGCCTCAGTGGCCCATGCACAGGTCCGTTCAAGGGGATTAAATAGCCGTTCTATGGCCCCAGGGTTTGTATTTTATCAAACTCTTATTAGAATAATAGATCTCGTAATAATTTTGCAAAAATAGTGGCATTTACTATTTAAAAAGCTCGGGTGCAGGGGGGGGGGGTTGTGTAAAAGCCTGGTTTGTGCCTCGGAGAGGCTATGGGATCCAGTAAGATCGTCCTTCCTTTCCTCCGTAGAATCTGGATGTAGCAGGTGCTCAATTGTCAAAAGTGAAAAATTGGGTTTGTCTTCCGAATGCACCATATCTGTAAATTTTCTAATAATCTTTTAAAAATAGTAAATGCCATTATTTTTGCAAAATTATTACGAGATCTATTATACTAATAAGGGTTTGATAAAATACAGTAGACTGCCTACTGGATAATAGTTCCAGTCCACCTGTAGACAGGGATCTCACATCAGCTTGTATATTATACAAGGATAAGATTTGATAAATTCAGTTATTTGACTGAACACTGGCTCTAACCTAGCCTAGCCTATAGTCTAACCTAGCTCCATAACTAACAGCCATTAGCCGGCTCTGTTTAAATCAGAGATTTAAACATACATAGTCTAACCTAGCTCCATAACTAACAGCCATTAGCCATTAGCCATCCATGCACAGCCATCAGCCGGGCCATAGACCGGCTATTTTGCTTTTTTCCCCAAGCCGGTCTATGTTTTTTTTCGATGCCTCAGTGGCCCATGCACAGGTCCGTTCAAGGGGATTAAATAGCCGTTCTATGGCCCCAGGGTTTGTATTTTATCAAACTCTTATTAGAATAATAGATCTCGTAATAATTTTGCAAAAATAGTGGCATTTACTATTTTAAAAAGCTCGGGTGCAGGGGGGGGGGGTTGTGTAAAAGCCTGGTTTGTGCCTCGGAGAGGCTATGGGATCCAGTAAGATCGTCCTTCCTTTCCTCCCTAGAATCTGGATGTAGCAGGTGCTCAATTGTCAAAAGTGAAAAATTGGGTTTGTCTTCCGAATGCACCATATCTGTAAATTTTCTAATAATCTTTTAAAAATAGTAAATGCCATTATTTTTGCAAAATTATTACGAGATCTATTATACTAATAAGGGTTTGATAAAATACAGTAGACTGCCTACTGGATAATAGTTCCAGTCCACCTGTAGACAGGGATCTTACATCAGCTTGTATATTATACAAGGATAAGATTTGATAAATTCAGTTATTTGACTGAACACTGGCTGTAACCTAGCCTAGCCTATAGTCTAACCTAGCTCCATAACTAACAGCCATTAGCCATCCAAACACAGCCATCAGCCGGGCCATAGACCGGCTATTTTGCTTTTTTCCCAAGCCGGTCTATGTTTTTTTTCGATGCCTCAGTGGCCCATGCACAGGTCCGTTCAAGGGGATTAAATAGCCGTTCTATGGCCCCAGGGTTTGTATTTTATCAAACTCTTATTAGAATAATAGATCTCGTAATAATTTTGCAAAAATAGTGGCATTTACTATTTTAAAAAGCTCGGGTGCAGGGGGGGGGGTTGTGTAAAAGCCTGGTTTGTGCCTCGGAGAGGCTATGGGATCCAGTAAGATCGTCCTTCCTTTCCTCCCTAGAATCTGGATGTAGCAGGTGCTCAATTGTCAAAAGTGAAAAATTGGGTTTGTCTTCCGAATGCACCATATCTGTAAATTTTTTAATAATCTTTTAAAAATAGTAAATGCCACTATTTTTGCAAAATTATTCCGAGATCTATTATTCTAATAAGGGTTTGATAAAATACAGTAGACTGCCTACTGGTTTTTCCAGTAATAAGGTTTGATACAGATGATTATGATTATGGTTTTGGCCTCCACCACCCTCTCACCTAACTTGTTCCAACCATGTCTACCACGCTGCTTGCGAAAGTTAATTTTCTAATATTTCTGTGGCATCTTTGTTTGGTTACCTTTTACAATATCTTCTTTTTATTCTACCATCTAGTTTTGGCATTTTATGCCTCTAACCTGGGAGCCACTTATTGGCAAGTCTATACCTTTACCAGTTGATGTGATTCTTTAGATATGGGCACCATATCTCCAGGTGTCCTACACAATTAGCTTTAATTAAATTTTCCAAAATTATCACTTACACTTGTAATACAGGGTTCTAGGTTCCCTATAGTGTCCTTTATTGAAATAGAGTTTAACAACAATTTCAATGTCCCTATTTTCTTTTAGATTATATCTCAACATATAATTAATGTCCAACAGGACATGATTACTCTTTCCAATGGGAGGATGGTATTGAATATTTGATCTAGTACTGATGGAATAATTTATATAATAATCACTAGAAATTATTTCGATAAGAATTTGAATTTATGCATGTCTTTGTTTTGGCATGCCTCTATTTCCATATGTTACATTTCTGCATGTCTCCAATTCTGGAAGTGTTCACTTTTGCATGTGCCTGACAAGGATGTTATATGCACCAGCTTTAATTATCACACATTGTATATAATGAATGACTTATTTTTAGAATTTTAATACATATTGCATCTGTCAATACATTATTAACAATAATATAGGTAATATGGTAGTCTAATGTAGAAATTTGACACTCTTTAACAGAATGTACGAGTATAAGCGAAAAAAGCGACTCCAATACAACAACAGATGGATGCAAGTATCAAGAAGGCTAAAACGTATACACAAAATGCATCCAAATACAGCTGTACACACTAGTGAACCCATTAATCTTACTGAGGCAGCATCAAGTTCAGAGATTGAGTCGTCAGACAATGACATTAGTTCTTTTGAAGCCGAGTCAAATCAAGAGTATGGATTAGGCTCTGAAATTGATGATTTACACATGAATCTTACTGATATTCATGATGTATTATCTAATTCTCAAAGTGAGGAGGAGAATGATGACCATGATAATCATCATTCACTTGTTTACCCACAGAATTTATTAATTCAGTGGGTAAACAAGAATGGTGTTACACACAATGCTGTTGATGAATTATTAAAAATTTTGAGGCAAATGGGAATTGACTACTTACCAAAAACAGCTCGGACACTAATCAGTTCTGAAAGGTACATAGAAACTCAGCAAAAATCTGGAATGAAATATGTCTACTTTGGGTTAAAAGAGGAACTGTTAAAAAACATAAGTAGATATCCAAAAGCAACTATAAAAGGACTGAGACAATTATTATTGTCATGTAACATTGATGGCCTTCCTATATTTAGAAGCAAAAATGATGCTTTGTGGCCAGTTCTCTGTGCAGTAATGAATATTACACCTTTGAAAGTCTTTCCAGTTGTCCTCATGTATGGACGTTCTAAGCCAAGTGATTTAAATTTCTTATATGATTTTATATCTGATATGGATGACCTTTTGTTGCATGGGATTCAGTATGGTAACAGAACTATCAACATAAAATTACAATGTGTAATTTGTGATGCACCTGCTAAGGCTATGGTGAAGTCCATAAAACTGTTTTCAGGTTATTATGGCTGTGACAAATGTGAACAGAAAGGTACTTGGATGGGGAAAATGACATATCCAGAAGTAACAAATTTAACCATTAGAACAGACACACGCTTCCGTAATCAATCTAACTCGCAACATCATCATGGTAAATCACCATTCTGTGACTTGAACATAGACTTAATTGCAGCGTTTCCCATTGACTATATGCACCAGGTGTGCCTTGGTGTTATGAAGCGACTTCTTGTCACCTGGATACGGAAAAACACATTTAAATTATGTAGCCGCCAGATTTCTGAAATTAGTGCTAGATTGGTGAGCATAAAAGATTTTGTGCCCAATATTTTTGCACGTAAACCACGAGGTTTGGAAGAAATTGACAGATGGAAGGCAACTGAATACAGACAGTTTCTTCTCTACACAGGAAAGCTTGTATTGAAAGGTATTCTACCCCAAGAGATGTATGATCATTTCCTTACTCTCAGTGTTGGTATAAGTTTTCTTGTTTCGCCCACATGTATGTCCTTAAAATACGGCAAATATGCTCATGACCTTTTGCTGAATTTTGTATCAAGGTGTGGTGATCTGTATGGGAAAGATTTTCTAGTCTACAATGTTCACAGTTTGATTCACCTAACAGCAGATGCTGAGGAACATGGTACTCTTGACAGTTGTTCAGCTTTTCCATTTGAAAATTATTTGCATCAGCTGAAAAAGATGGTCAGATCAAGTAAAAATCCAATTGTCCAAATTACAAAAAGAATAAAGGAGGCTGAAAATACCATGATTTATAAAACATCTCCAGATAATAAAATTTCTCATAAATTTCCTAACAATGTATATTCGTTACCTGGATATAATTGCTGTGAAGTGTTAAGGACTGTACACAGCCGAAGAAGTGAAGAAAATTACTTCATTGTTAGGGTATATCCTTTTCAAAGTCCAATATTTACTAGTCCTTGTGATTCAAGAATATTTGGGGCCTTCAATGTTAATCCACGTAAGGACTTTTTAAAAAAAGTGTATAGGATTAACACATCAACCAGAGGAATGTTAATCAAGAAAACAGAAAGTACTTATATCTTCTTGTCAATACTACATGATTTATGACTAGTAAGTTTCTTGTGATTGTTTTTGATTCTTGTGCAAGCTGTAGGAATACTCTTTGCTTACATTGCAAACTTTTAACTTTAGTAAAAAGTATTGTTCACCATCATAACATATTAGAATTAAGGTTAACATTGTTGTTTAGTACTACTATATAAAATTAGTGACTGCTTATTTTCTTAGACACTGATAATGTGCTGCAGAAAATGTCCCTAATCAGTTTAAATTTGTAGATGGCTGAATCTGAAAATAAATACATCGTTGTGGAAGATGAAGAAGGAGAATTGTCAATCATCCATATCAAATGGATGTTTAGTGCATCTGATGTAAGTCAATATATATATATATATATATATTGTTTATTTGCAAAATTAAAACATTAGTATTTAAAATATGTGTATATGATATATGTTGATAGATTTAGAGATATATATGTATATAATATATGAAATACAGTGGGGCCTCGATTTATGAGACATACATTTACATATACATATATTTACAAATATATGTCCCCTTTCCAGGGATCAAACGTGGGCTATTGGCCACGTGAAAACCAATCATCGAAAGCCAAAAGAGGAGAAATACCAGACCCATCAAAATGGAGACAGACGTTTCAACATCAGCAAGATTTATTCCATTGATAGTAATTAAATACAAGCATTGATTCATATGGTTAAATAAAAAATTTCTCAATGTTTTGATGTTATACAAAGTTTCGTAATAATGAATTATATATACTCTAATTTTTATTATAGGTACTTGGGAACTTGCCCTAAAACACCTTAAAAAGGCAGAAGAAACGTCAAATATGGAAAGTGACACAGACACAAGTTATCACCATAGGGCAGCAAAATACAGAAGAATACCAAATGATGTGGATGGAGGTATGTAGGAATGAATGTTTAGTTATTCAAAATAATTGTTAAAAAAATGAAACATGATTGGCTTAATGGAACAAATAATCTTATTTACTAGGTAATATATTTTGCTAGGTAATATATTAAAATATATATATAGATATATGTTAATAGCTTTTCTGAATGCATTAAACGTTTTTGTTTCAGACAGTGAAGATTCACCACCAAGAAAAGTAACTGTTTCCATGCCCCGAAAGACTGCCGAGTGTAAGCTGACTCTAGATGAACATCAAAATAATATGATACAGGAATCAGGTAATTTAATTTAATTGAAAACATTTTATTTCTTTTTGTATGATGGTTTTCTTTTTAACAGAACAAGACAGAACTGGACAGAACTATTTTGTATTTAAAACTATTTTGTAAATATTTTCTATACAATGCTAATACGCTTCCACCCCTGACAGAATCTTGTGGGACCAGCAAGTCTATCTACAGGCCCAGTAAAATACCTTCCCCTCAAACTCCTAGACAAGACAGAACTGGTAAGCTTTAAGTAACTGGAGAAACATTTACATACACAGATAGTAACGTACTTGTGTATGATTTTAATGTAATATATTTTTACCAGCCTTCAGGGTGATGGAAACACTTTAAATGGTGTCGCTCCATTGTGTGAAACAAAATTTTTTAATGCATTCATAAAAGCTATAAGCTAATGTAATAATTCAATAATTTCTATTTGTAGTTTTATGTATTTAAAACTATTTTGTAAATATTTTCTATACAATGCTAATACGCTTCCACCCCTGACAGAATCTTGTGGGACCAGCAGGTCTATCTACAGGCCGAGTACAAAACCTTCCCCTCAAACTCCTAGACAAGACAGAACTGGTAAGCTTTAAGTAACTGGAGAAACATTTACATACACAGATAGTAACGTTCTTGTGTATGATTTTAATGTAATATATTTTTACCAGCCTTCAGGGTGATGGAAACACTTTAAATGGTGTCGCTCCATTGTGTGAAACAAAATTTTTTAATGCATTCATAAAAACTATAAGCTAATGTAATAATTCAATAATTTCTATTTGTAGTTTTATGTATTTAAAACTATTATGTAAATATTTTCTATACAATGCTAATACGCTTCCACCCCTGACAGAATCTTGTGGGACCAGCAGGTCTATCTACAGGCCGAGTACAAAACCTTCCCCTCAAACTCCTAGACAAGACAGAACTGGTAAGCTTTAAGTAACTGGAGAAACATTTACATACACAGATAGTAACGTTCTTGTGTATGATTTTAATGTAATATATTTTTACCAGCCTTCAGGGTGATGGAAACACTTTAAATGGTGTCGCTCCATTGTGTGAAACAAAATTTTTTAATGCATTCATAAAAACTATAAGCTAATGTAATAATTCAATAATTTCTATTTGTAGTTTTATGTATTTAAAACTATTATGTAAATATTTTCTATACAATGCTAATACGCTTCCACCCCTGACAGAATCTTGTGGGACCAGCAAGTCTATCTACAGGCCGAGTACAAAACCTTCCCCTCAAACTCCAAGACAAGACAGAACTGAAAGCTCTCCTTTCGAAAAATCTAGTAAGTACCGATTTATTATGTGTTGAATCTTTATTTTTTGTTATACATACAAGAAAATACATTGAGGGAGAGTACAGACTTGAAATTTTGCATTCTTGTAAAGCAACTAAGTAGATGATGGTAGTATCATCAAACAATACAGGTTTAATCATGTTAGAGACATAAAGCAGATCATTGATGTATATAACAAATAGGAGGGGGTCTAAGGATGCTGCCCTGTGTCACCCCTATCATAGAATGGGAGAGGTTACATACTTGAAGGCTACATGACAGTAGCCCATTTGACAGTGACCTGACACCAATGTGTCTGTCACTAAAATAGGATCCACTAAGGATCAATACATATATCATATACATGCAACACTAAATGCTTGTTCTAGTAAGCCTTTTTTTTTTTGCAGTAACAGAAAAAATGGAATACATAATGAAGGAATTATCAAAATTGACATTTTTATCAGGGGATATCCTGAATATTGTCAAAATGACGGAAACCCATATGTCAAAAACACATGGAGGTATACCAATCCTGGAAGACATTCTTCCATCCCCACTTGAAACTGTTGAGCAGGTGGAAAGTCTGTCACACGAGCTAAAAGTTAACAGTGAATATAAAAAGAGTATGGTAAGTATTGCTTAATTCTTTTAGCCTGAGTATGGTAAGTGTTGCTGAATTTTTTTAGCCTTGTACATATGTCTTTTGATTAGTTTTTTTGCAGATGAAGGAAGGTGGGGTGGCACATAATTGATTGTTCAGTGTTATGTTTAAGGTACAAATAAAACAAAAGGAAAAGTTACTCAAATTCGTTGATTTTTGTAATAGTTAAGAAGGAAAATATTTTAATGCTATTTATTTAATACAGTTGGAAATTAGAAAATCTAATGTTGAGATTGAAAGATATATATTATTCTCTATTACCTTACAGCTTATGCATTATTTTAACAGGTCCAGACGCTGTCTCAAATGGGCGGTGCAAGCTGTGGAGACACAGTGAGACGAATGATGAGGAGGATAGGGACCAATGGGGTCTGGTCTCGGTATTCACTCGTTGCGCGCAAGAGGAAACGTGTCTTCAAAACCTTGGATTTTTGTAATGTAATAATAAGTACG
>NC_091191.1:19680994-19685994 GCF_040958095.1 Procambarus clarkii | reverse complement strand
TTGGCATATGTTGGGTATAAAAATTCGTAATTTCACACTGCGAATACGTGCAGAGAGCTTGAATTTTGCTCCAAAATATGGCTCAGGCCTTGAAATTAGGATTTTAGCGATATTTTGAAAACTGCAGGGGAGTTTGTGCAAAATGTGACTCATTGCCGCTTTCAGTACTTGGCATATGTTGGGTATAATAAGTTGCAATTTCAAACTGCGAATACGTGCAGAGAGCCAGAATTTGGCTCCAAAATATGGCTCAGGCCTCGAAATTGGGATGTTTGGGATATTTTGAAAACTGCAGGGGAGTTTGGGACAAATATGACCAAACGCCACTTTCAGTACTGGCATATGTTGGGTATAAAAAGTCATAATTTCAACCTGCAAATACGTGCAGAGAGCGAGAATTTGGCTCCAAAATATGGGTCAGGCCTCAAAATTGGGATGTTTGGGATATTTTGAACACTGCAGGTGAGTTTGTGCAAAATGTGACTCACTGCCGCTTTCAGGACTTGGCATATGTTGGGTATAAAAAGTCGTAATATCAAACTGCGAATACGTGCATAGAGCCAGAATTTGGCTCCAAAATATGGCTCAGGCCTCGAAATTGGGATGTTTGGGATATTTTGAAAATTGCAGGGGACATTGTGACAAATATGACCAAAGGCCGCTTTCAGTACTTGGCATATATTGGGTATTAAAAGTCGTAATTATAAACTGCGAATATGTGCAGAGAGCCAGAATTTGGCTCTAAAACATGGCTCGAACCTCGAAATTGGGATATTTGGGATATTTTGAAAACTGCAGGGGAGTTTTCGCAAAATGTGACTCACTGCCGTTTTCAGGACTTGGCATATGTTGGGTTTAAAAAGTCGTAATATCAAACTGCGAATACGTGCAGAGAGGCAGAATTTGGCTCCAAAATATGGCTCAGGCCTCGAAATTTTGATGTTTGGGATATTTTGAAAACTGCAGGAAGGTTTGGGATAAATGTGACCAAACGCCGCTTTCAGTACTTGGCATTTGTTGGGTTTAAAAAGTTTTAATTTCAAACTGCGAATACGTGCAGAGAGCCAGAATTTGGCTCGAAAATATGGCTCAGGCCTCGAAATTGGGATGTTTGGGATATTTGAAAATTGCAGGGGGGATTGGGACAAATGTGTCCAAACGCCGCTTTCAGTACTTGGCATATGTTGGGTGTAAAAAAGTTGCAATTTCAAACTGCGAATACGTGCAGAGAGCCAGAATTTGGCTCCAAAATATGGCTCAGGCCTCGAAACTGGGATATTTAGGATATTTCGAAAACTGCAGTGGAGTTTGTTCAAAATATGACTCCCTGCCGCTTTCAGGACATGGCATATGTTGGGTATAAAAAGTCGTAATATCAATCTGCGAATACGTGCATAGAGCCAGAATTTGACTCCAAAATATGGCTCAGGCATAAAAATTGGGATATTTGGGATATTTTGACAACTGCAGGGAGATTTGGGACAAATATGACCAATCGCCGCTTTCAGTACTTGGCATATGTTGGGTATAAAAAAGTCGCAATTTCAAACTGCGAATACGTGCAGAGAGCCAGAATTTGCCTCCAAAATATGGGTCAGGCCTCGAAATTGGGATGTTTGGGATATTTTGAAAACTGCAGGTGAGTTTGGGACAAATATGACCAAACGCTGCTTTCAGTACTTGGCATATGTTGGGTTTAAAAAAGTCACAATTTCAAACTGCGA
Organism: Procambarus clarkii; assembly: GCF_040958095.1. Taxonomy (NCBI): domain Eukaryota; kingdom Metazoa; phylum Arthropoda; class Malacostraca; order Decapoda; family Cambaridae; genus Procambarus; species Procambarus clarkii. Next base: position 19,684,270 of record NC_091191.1, on the reverse strand, counting down.
ATACGTGCAGAGAACCAGAATTTGGCTCCAAAGTATGGCTCAGGCCTCGAAATTGGGATGTTTGGGATATTTTGAAAACTGCAAGGAGGTTTGGCCAAATGTGACCAAACGCTGCTTTCAGTAGTTGGCATATGTTGGGTATAAAAATGCGTAATTTCACACTGCGAATACGTGCAGAGAGCTTGAATTTTGCTCCAAAATATGGCTCAGGCCTTGAAATTAGGATTTTGCGATATTTTGAAAACTGCAGGGGAGTTTGTGCAAAATGTGACTCATTGCCGCTTTCAGTACTTGGCATATGTTGGGTATAATAAGTTGCAATTTCAAACTGCGAATATGTGCAGAGAGCCAGAATTTGCCTCCAAAATATGGCTCAGGCCTCGAAATTGGGATGTTTGGGATATTTTGAAAACTGCAGGGGAGTTTGGGACAAATATGACCAAACGCCACTTTCAGTACTTGGCATATGTTGGGTATAAAAAGTCATAATTTCAACCTGCAAATACGTGCAGAGAGCGAGAATTTGGCTCCAAAATATGGGTCAGGCCTCAAAATTGGGATGTTTGGGATATTTTGAAACTGCAGGTGAGTTTGTGCAAAATGTGACTCACTGCCGCTTTCAGGACTTGGCATATGTTGGGTATAAAAAGTCGTAATATCAAACTGCGAATACGTGCATAGAGCCAGAATTTGGCTCCAAAATATGGCTCAGGCCTCGAAATTGGGATGTTTGGGATATTTTGAAAATTGCAGGGGACATTGTGATAAATATGACCAAAGGCCGCTTTCAGTACTTGGCATATATTGGGTATAAAAAGTCGTAATTATAAACTGCGAATATGTGCAGAGAGCCAGAATTTGGCTCTAAAACATGGCTCAAACCTCGAAATTGGGATATTTGGGATAATTTGAAAACTGCAGGGGAGTTTGCGCAAAATGTGACTCACTGCCGTTTTCAGGACTTGGCATATGTTGGGTTTAAAAAGTCGTAATATCAAACTGCGAATACGTGCAGAGAGGCAGAATTTGGCTCCAAAATATGGCTCAGGCCTCGAAATTTTGATGTTTGGGATATTTTGAAAACTGCAGGAAGGTTTGGGATAAATATGACCAAACGCCGCTTTCAGTACTTGGCATTTGTTGGGTTTAAAAAGTTTTAATTTCAAACTGCGAATCCGTGCAGAGAGCCAGAATTTGGCTCGAAAATATGGCTCAGGCCTCGAAATTGGGATGTTTGGGATATTTGAAAATTGCAGGGGGGATTGGGACAAATGTGTCCAAACGCCGCTTTCAGTACTTGGCATATGTTGGGTGTAAAAAAGTTGCAATTTCAAACTGCGAATACGTGCAGAGAGCCAGAATTTGGCTCCAAAATATGGCTCAGCCTCGAAACTGGGATATTTAGGATATTTCGAAAACTGCAGTGGAGTTTGTTCAAAATATGACTCCCTGCCGCTTTCAGGACATGGCATATGTTGGGTATAAAAAGTCGTAATATCAATCTGCGAATACGTGCATAGAGCCAGAATTTGACTCCAAAATATGGCTCAGGCATAAAAATTGGGATATTTGGGATATTTTGACAACTGCAGGGAGATTTGGGACAAATATGACCAATCGCCGCTTTCAGTACTTGGCATATGTTGGGTATAAAAAAGTCGCAATTTCAAACTGCGAATACGTGCAGAGAGCCAGAATTTGGCTCCAAAATATGGGTCAGGCCTCGAAATTGGGATGTTTGGGATATTTTGAAAACTGCAGGTGAGTTTGGGACAAATATGACCAAACGCTGCTTTCAGTACTTGGCATATGTTGGGTTTAAAAAAGTCACAATTTCAAACTGCGAATACGTGCAGAGAACCAGAATTTGGCTCCAAAGTATGGCTCAGGCCTCGAAATTGGGATGTTTGGGATATTTTGAAAACTGCAAGGAGGTTTGGCCAAATGTGACCAAACGCTGCTTTCAGTAGTTGGCATATGTTGGGTATAAAAATTCGTAATTTCACACTGCGAATACGTGCAGAGAGCTTGAATTTTGCTCCAAAATATGGCTTAGGCCTTGAAATTAGGATTTTAGCGATATTTTGAAAACTGCAGGGGAGTTTGTGCAAAATGTGACTCATTGCCGCTTTCAGTACTTGGCATATGTTGGGTATAATAAGTTGCAATTTCAAACTGCGAATAAGTGCAGAGAGACAGAATTTGGCTCCAAAATATGGCTCAGGCCTCGAAATTGGGATGTTTGGGATATTTTGAAAATGGCAGGGGAGTTTGGGACAAATATGACCAAACGCCACTTTCTTTACTTGGCATATGTTGGGTATAAAAATTCGTAATTTCAACCTGCGAATACGTGCAGAGAGCCTGAATTTGGCTCCAAAATATGGCTAAGGCCTCGAAATTGGGATGTTTGGGATATTTTGAAAACTGCAGGGAGGTTTGGGACAAATGTGACCAAACGCCGCTTTCAGTACTTGGCATATGTTGAGTATGAAAAGTCGTAATTTCAAACTACGAATATGTGCAGAGAGCCAGAATTTGGCTTTAAAATATGGGTCGGGCCTCAAAATTGGGATGTTTGGGATATTTTGAAAACTGCAGGTGAGTTTGTGCAAAATGTGACTCACTGCCGCTTTCAGGACTTGGCATATGTTGGGTATAAAAAGTCGTAATATCAAACTGCGAATACGTGCATAGAGCCAGAATTTGGCTCCAAAATATGGCTCAGGCCTCGAAATTGGGATGTTTAGGATATTTTGAAAATTGCAGGGGACATTGTGACAAATATGACCAAACGCCGCTTTCAGTACTTGGCATATGTTGGGTATAAAAAAGTTGTAATTTCAAACTGCGAATAGGTGCAGAGAGCCTGAATTTGGCTCCAAAATATGGCTCAGGCCTTGAAATTGAGATGTTTGGGATATTTTGAAAACTGCAGGGGAGTTTGTGCAAAAAGTGACTCATTGCCCCTTTCAGTACTGGGCATATGTTGGGTATAATAAACCGCAATTTCAAACTGCGAATACGTGCAGAGAGCCAGAATTTGGCTCTAAAATATGGCTCAGGTCTCGAAATTGGGATGTTTGGGATATTTTGAAAACTGCAGGTGAGTTTGTGCAAAATGTGACTCATTGCAGCTTTCAGGACTTGGCATATGTTGGGTATAAAAAGTCGTAATATCACACTGCGAATACGTGCATAGAGCCAGAATTTGGCTCCAAAATATGGCTCAGGCCTCGAAATTGGGATGTTTGGGATATTTGAAAATTGCAGGGG
>NC_091191.1:19607959-19680494 GCF_040958095.1 Procambarus clarkii | reverse complement strand
TTTTCAGGGAATTGACAGGGTGGACAAAGACAAACTACTTAGCAGAACACGAACAAGGGAACACAGGTGAAAACTTAGTACCCAGATGAGCCAGAGACGTTAGAAAGAATTTTTTCAGTGTTAGAGTAGTTAACAATTGGAATGCATTAGGCAGTGATGTGGTGATGGCAGACCCCATACACAGTTTCAAATGTAGATTTGATAGAGCCCAGTAGGCTCAGGAATCTGTACACCAATTGACTGACAGTTGAGAGGCGGACCAAAGAGCCAGTTCAACCCCGCAAGCACACTAGGTGAATACACCAAAGTATGTCGGAAAATCCGACACCATTTAATAATCATACAGACATAATATTGCTGTGTTGTATAAACAAGTTACCCATAGAAAACGTAACTTGTAGTGGAATTACCGTCTATAGAAAACGGAATATCATTACCACATATTATAAACCTCCACCTATTATGGTGGGAATTATTCTTAAATACATTAGTCTTTGAACTTTACCATCATAAAAACATCTCATATAAATTAACTTAATTATCAGAATTAAAGTAGACTAAATGTGACCCTTCTATCACTTATTGACATCTGGACAATGTAGGCCAGTGGAGTCAGTAGTGAGGGAGTGGTCAGCAGCCATTGTTTATACTAAGACCAGAGGCTCGCGGGAGCAAATTCGGCTCCTGTTAATTTTACTTGGACGAAGTGTTATGGAAACCAAAGGTGTACCATTATCAACACGCTGTCAACAAAACAAGTTAAGTGTTCTTCCGAAACCCATTTATCTTTCATTTATGGCCATTAATGTCAGTGGATATAGGGTGATCCAGTTAGAGCACAAGATAGCCTCATACTAAAGGTAATTAAGCCCAGGTCTTAAGGTTCCATGTACAGTGTTTTCTCTGATATAGCTTGTCATATACTAGGATTCTGGCTTCATAGCTAGCGCCCTTTTGACAGGTCAAGACGAGGAAGCATGCTTTGTGCATCAGTTACCAGGGTGATGGAAGCTACCTCAAAGAGGGAAAATGTGGTGTCTACATCCTGGTTATACCTGGTGGACTAAGGCCTGCTGTACAAATAAGATAAGGAACCTTGTTACGTACTCCTAATAGATACGTAAGTAAATAAATTAATATGTACATTTATAATTGTGTGTAAATTACAAGCATGTATATTGATATACTTATATGTTCTATGCAAACGTACATTCATGTTACAGTGTTGGCGTTAGGCCCAACGTATCGTGGGAATGATTGTTTTATTTCTTTGTGTGCTCAGTTTTCCCACGGGAACTAATGATTTATATGTGATCATATGTGGGTAACAGAGGTGAATAATAATTGAGTGAACTGTATCTGGCAAATTGTCGTGGGATCGTCCGTTGCTGGGTGTGCATGCCATTATTCCCTTCTGTATGCATATTTTAATTACTATGTAAAGAAATTACCTTATTTGTATATCAATATGTATTAATTATTCATTAAGTTAGTTTAAGATTACTCTTGTCACAATGTATTGCTCCATTGTTGAAATAATAAATATTGTAACTTTGGCAATTGTTCGCGGGGCAAGGCAATGTGTTTTGACTCCCGCGTTATGTTATTCAGTAGCTGATCCGGAACCAGAGATAACATCTAGTGGAGTTAAGTTATACATTTTTGTTCTGTCATAGCCATACATATAATATATTAATTTAATGTCTGGAAGATACAGTGATATTTTTAATGTGATATATTGTGACCAATAATCATCTGTTTGCTATTGAGATTTATTTAATATATATGTATAAGATTTTGATCTATTCTTCAGTCCTAAGGAAGATTTATTATTGTGCTCATTACTTATCAAGGGGTTATACTGGTGATTCGCTATTGAGAACAGCAGTTGTCTCGTATCCCTAGACGTAATTAAAGTTTGGCTGCTGTAGGGTCACGAGCCGTAACGTACGATAGGTAACAAAGAGTTATGGGGGCCTGTGCCGGGAAATATTGTTCCCACTTTAACTTAACTATGCTAATCTAACCTTGCCTTCCTAGGTACCAGTGTGTCAAGTGTCTGTGTTTCTTAAGAACTATTCCATGTGCCAAGCAAGCCTTCCTGTGTGTCAAGTAACAACGTTTCACGATTTTGAGGTAAGTCATCCTATATATTTTGTTTGTGCAGTGAGGCCAAGCGAATTTTCAGTGTGGTGACAATTTTACAGTGAAGTGTAGTGCAGTGCCATTGTTTTAATTATTTTGTGAATCAAGTGCCAAGTGTTAGTAACGATGGAGGAGAAAGTTGCAGCGTTGGTGGCTCACCCAGACTTTGAAGGGATTCAGAACCTTAAAAAGACTGAGTTAATACAAATGGCAAATCAGTTGGATTTGACCGCCAACAATAGAATGGTTAAAGCCCAAATATTGAAAGTCATTGTGACGCATTTTGTTGAGAATGGGGAGTTAGAAAGAAATTCTAGAGGAGTTAAGAGAGGAGTCGAGTGATCAGATGACGTTAAAGCGTCTTGAGTTAGAAGCGCAAATAGCCATGCTAAGCTTGAAGCTCAAAAGAACAGAAAATATTAGAGGCTGAAGCTCAGCAAAGGGAGCTTGAGACTAGGCGTTTAGAAATTGCGGTACAGTTGCAAATAGAAGCCACAAAAAAGCAACAATTAGAGATTCAACAACAAATGGCTGACACTAACTTCAGGCTTGAATCACAGCGTATGGCAGCTGGGCATGGAAATACTAGTAATGTTTCAATAAATAGTGATAATAATCCCATCAGGATGAATAAGTATATAGAGTTACCCAAGTTCAATGAGGAGGATCCTGAGGTTTTCTTTGCACATTTTTATAAAATTGCCATCAGTATGAACTGGCCAAGGGATCAGTGGGTAGCCATTATGCAGTCTCAATTTAAGGGGCGTAGTCAGGAGGTTTTCACATCCCTACCTGACGCTCATAGTTTTGATTATGAATTTGTAAAGAAAAGCATCCTAAATGCGTACCAGTTAAATCCAGAGGCACACAGGCAAAAGTTCAGAAACCTAAGGAGGATAAGGGATCAGACAATAGCAGATTTTACTCGTCAGAAGACGAATTTTTGCAACAGATGGTTAAAGTCACTTGCAGTCACTGATTTTGATGCTCTAAAGAATCTTCTTATAATGGAAGAAGTATTGTCATGTCTCCCAGACCAGTTGTCTACTTTTATGGCAGAACAAAAGAATGTAACAGATATTTATGAGCTGTCAAAGCTCGCGGATGAGCATGAGTTGTTGACTAAGGCCCCGTTTACGGCCACTTCACCTAAGTCTAGTCGTAGAGTAAATTTAATGCTCACCGAACTCCTTATCAGTATAAGTCTCCTCCTGGTGCGACAGTTACTCCCGTGAACTCTTCTCTTACTAACCCTAAGATGGTTACTCCATTGCCAGGATCATCTAAGCCTAGTAATGCTAATTCTAAACCGGCAGTTGGTTCTACCAGTGTGTCCACTGTCAAACATTGTACCCATTGTAAGAGAAGGGGGCATGTGATTTCTTCATGTTTTAGTTTGCATCCTGAACTACGACCAACTGGTCTTATTATGAGTAAAGGATTGCAACCTATTAATTCTTCATGTATTACAGTCAGTCCCAATTGGATGGCTGAATTCAAACCCTATATTCCACAGGTACCTTATTATGTAATAATGGTAGACATAAGACTGTTCAATTACTCCGTGATACTGGAGCTTCACAGTCTCTTATTACCCAGAAGGTACTTGATGATGTTGACACCCGAGATCTGGGTGAAGTTGTGCTTCTCCAAGGTATTGCCGGTAGTGTGCAACCAGTGTCCTTATTGCAAGTTAACCTTGATTCTAAATATACTTCAGGATGGTGTAATGTTGGTGTAAGTAAACAACTGCCCATTCCTGGGGTAGACATTATTCTAGGTAATGATTTTGGCAACCAAATGGTTGTAGGGCCCAAGTGTCCCATCATGTTAACTAAACCCCATAATGTATTAGCTCAACCAGAAGCAGATGATGATATTATTTACCCTGCTTGTGTTGTAACTAGATCAATGGGACAAACAGGTGAGAGTAATCCTGTCTTCACTGAGGTTGCTGTTCCCAAGACCAGGACCCCTTCAGTAAAGGAGTGGGAGGTGGATCTTGAGGATTCCTTTATGACTCGACTGGATGATGAGAGTGAGGCCGTAGTAGAAGCCCCGCCGAACCTAAATCACAAGGAAAGTGAAGGTGAGGAGGCTGAACTATCTGTACCTTGCCCGCTTGTCTCCAGTGCGCCAGTTGTCGAGAGTGAGGCCGAAGTAGCTATGACTCCATTTTATTCTGATCAATCGGGAAAAGAGATCAAGCTACTAGGTTCTTGCCCGCTCGCTGCTGAGTCTGAGTCATTGCCCTTAAGTGTTGTACAGACTACTGATCCTAGTTTAAGTAAGTGTATTTCTGAGGCTCCTGATAATGTTGATGCATTGGAGGAAGGGACGGGTTTCTTCTTCAAGGATCGACTTCTGATGAGAAGGTGGAGACCCAAGGGAACTCCCTCTTCAGATGATTGTGAGATTAGAACCCAACTCGTTGTCCCCAATGATTATCGTAGGCAGGTCCTGCAGGCTGCACATGATGACCCCATGGGAGGTCATCAAGGTATCACGAATATGTACCATAAGATAAGTAAATATTTTTTCTGGCCAAAGTTAAAGAAAGACGTGGTCAGATATTGTCATAACTGTATACCCTGTCAAATTGTTGGTAAACCAAATCAATCTGTACCTAGAGCACCATTGCAACCTATTGTAGTTCCTGATGAACCATTTACTCATGTTGTAATTGATTGTGTAGGTCCTTTACCTAAGACTAAATCGGGTAACATGTTTTTGTTCACTCTCATGTGTATGACTACTAGATTTCCTGAAGCTTATGCTCTACGGAATACCAAGGCTCATAATCTCATCAAGTGTCTTGAAAGATTCTTTTCGTTGTTTGGAATGCCTAGAGTTATTCAGAGTGACAATGGGGGAAATTTTGTTTCTAAAGTTTTCAGAACTTTTTGCGAATCCCGAGGGATTCGGCACAAATTATCCAGTCCATATCATCCACAAAGCCAAGGTGGGCTTGAACGTTTCCACCAGACTTTGAAACAAATGCTGAGACAACCGGAGAAACTCATCCACGTAATTGGGATGAGAATCTCCCCTTTGTGTTGTTTGCTGCTAGAGAAGGGCTACAAGAGTCATTGGGCTGTTCACCTTTGAACTAGTGTTTGGTCACCAAGTAAGAGGTCCTCTTAAAATGCTACAAGAAAAGTTGTTGGGAGATGTCTCTGTTCATCAGAGTGGATTGTACTTGAGTGAGGTCAAGGCCAAGTTGTGTCGGGCTCGTGAGTTGGCGAAAGAACATCTGGGAAGGACTCAACAAGCCATGAAAGTAAGATATGACAAGAAGTTCAAAGCTAAGCTCAGGTCGTTTGCTGTCGGAGATTTGGTGTTGGTGTTGAAACCTCGTATGGGGACTTCCATGTCCCATAAGTTCGCCGGACCCTACCAAGTGGTAGAAAGGTGGGAGACCTAACTTATAAACTAATTAGCCCTAATCTTTCAGAACCCCAAATGACTGTGCACATTAACAGATTAAAAGCTTATGTTGGACCTGGTGTAGTAGCTTGTTTTAGTCGGGAAGAGTTACCACCTGAGGATAATTGTAGTGAGAGACATGATGTTAATATTCAACTTCTCAGTTCCAGTTCCAATGGCAGGGAGATGCTATGTCATTTACAGGAGGAACAACGTGATGAGTTCCAGGTTCTGCTGGACAACCATACATCTCTGTTTGGGGAGGTTCCTACCCAGACCCACCTCATCACACACGACATTCAGCTCCTGGACAGCACCCCCATTCGACAACATCCGTACCGAGTGAATCCCGAAAAGAGGAAAATTATACAAGCAGAAGTGGAATATCTGCTCCAGCATGATTTCATTCGGCCAAGTCAAAGTACTTGGAGCTCTCCGTGTTTGTTAGTGCCAAAACCAGATGGAACCTGGAGATTGTGCGTGGATTATAGGAAACTGAACAAGAACACTACAGTGGACGTTTTTCCTTTACCCTTGTTGGAGGAATGTATTGAGTCCATAGGACATGCCGAATATGTAAGTAAGCTTGATTTGTCAAAAGGTTACTACCAAATTCCATTAACAGAGTATGCTAGAGAGGTGCCCGAAATGCTGCGCGAACTAGTGGCTGTACAAGAATGTAAACACCATGCTATGTATACTCAAACCCAATGTACCTTCTTGTACATGTATAAATAAATAAATAAATGAAAAATAAAAATAAATAAATCAATCCTAAATGGCTCCCCTAACCTTCATGACTTGGAAGGCAAAAAGCATTAAAACATCCCTCGCAGAACTAAAAAAATTCCTTAACTCATCAAAACCGGACTTAGCTTTCATAACCATATCCTGGCTCACTCCCAAACGTAATTCTATTTTTAAAAACGTATTTTTACTGAGTATGAGTATGAAGGTATGAAATAAGTTTCATGAAGAAAGAAGAGAGAAGAATCAAGAAATAAGACACCACTAGAAGACTGAATGTCACCACCTAGAAGAAAGAAGCACTAGAACTGCCGCCCTTTCCTGACCCGACTCAAGAGCCTAGCCAGTTAAGGGGTTGTTCCAGACAACAGCTGAGTTTAACCCTTGCTCTTCTTCTACAACTTCAGCACTTCCTCTCACCGTCTTCTCTTCAGCTGTCCACACTTTAAGGCTCGCCTTACGGGTATCTTATCCTGTATCTTATTTATTAATTTATTTATATACAAGAAGGTACATTGGGTTTGTGAGGATACATATCATGATGTTTACAATCTTTTAAAGCCACTAGTACGCCCAGCGTTTCGGGCAGCGTTATTGTATTGTTGCGAAAATCATTGAGGGCTTCACTCTAGGTCAGACCCCACCCCAGCCTGGTTTCTTATACCAGGAAGAGACGGAAGGCCTTCTTCAGTAATGTGCAATAGTTCTGGTACCGAGCCTTGGGTACCATGATTTACCCGATAATTGTGCGCTTCAGAGGGGACTAGACCCGTGCCCGGTCAGAGACGTGTCTGTGAGACAAGGACTCACAGACACTCAAAAGGCAGCAGAAGCTTCAGTCTATAGTACGCATACAGGAAAAAAGAAAATGACTGCAGAACATGCAACACAAGAAGTGTTAATTCTGCATGAAAATCATATAGACATTGTACATAAAGTGCCAGCAGTCTTAAAGGAGGTGGCTAAAGAAGTACATGAAATGAACAAGTCCATAAAGGATATACCAAAAGGTATATTGAAAGTGGTAGAATGTATCTAAAATAATCATGAAATATGAAGATTATTTAAAGATATATCATTAGACTTCCTAAAAATAGGATATGAAATGACCAAAATTCTGTAATAGCAATTGTAATTAAGAACATTATGGAAATATTAAAATGGATCAATTATTCATATCATTAATTTTGCTGTGACTTGCATATTATATAACTCAATTTAATAACAAATCTACCTCATACAGTCGATTTATGTTTAGTGAAAATATTTTACATGATTTTTGTATTAAAGAATGTTTATCAATTGCTATGTTTATTTGTTGAGAGAACAAAGTACTTACTGACAATATGATAAGACACCAGGATAAGAGGAAACTTATTGGCAAAAAGATTAATGGCAAAGATATATTTATTGTATCACATCTGTAATCCCTGTTTCCCCCTCACTACTTTTCACCTTCCATTGATTGCTCACTTTAATGAGCAATTGGCCAGCCTGTGCACCCACTATCATTAGAACTGTATAGCACTTGATCACCAAAAGATAAGCCACAAATAAAGTCAGGTGTCATTTAATAAGTAAAAGACACTTATTCAAACTCCAAAATAACATTTGCCTATCAGTCAACCAAAATGTTTTTCACTTGGTAAACATTTTGATGATATAAATGCACTACTCACAGCACTAGGTACTAAACAATCAGTACTGTAACAAACATGGTTAAATAAATACATTATATCCTTTACAATTTAGTCGGTTATAAAGCCATTCACAACTGTAGGCCTAACAAAAAAGGAGGTGGCACCGCTATATATTACCGAGATACCTTCATCTGCATTAGTATCATTAGTGATAAGAGACGACAACTGTGAATGTACCTTTGCTTAATTATCGATTAAATCGCTTAAATCCCCCTTGACTATTGGAGCTATCTATAGATTTCCCAATACAACTGCATTCTCAGATAACCTAAAGAATCTTATCATAAACAACAGGCTGAACAAAAAACACATTGTAGGAAGTGACTTTAATATTGACCTGTGTCAACAAAATAGCCCTCAAGTCGACTATTTCCTAAACAGCATTAACTCCTGTATGCTAATCCCAACAATCATCAAGCCCACCCGAATCACCAAAACATCTGCTACTACCTTGGATCACTTATGGACTAACATAACAGCTCCCTTGCATGTGGTATAATCAGTGATATAACAACTGACCGCTATCCTACCTTTCTCATAGCAAACATGGACATAACACCACCAGATACCAAGAAACGTGTCTTCAGGCTACACAGTGAAGCAGCAATAGGCAATCTCACAAATGCAATTCACAATATAAACTGGGAATCTGATTTAAATAATACACAGGATATAAATTCATTAGCCAACATGTTCCTTTCCAACATTCTAAGCCTTTACAACACTCATTGTCCTCTCTTCCCCAAACAAGTAACTGCCAAAAGATTAAACAATCCCTGGCTCACAAGTGGCATACTCAAAGCAATCAACAAGAAACATGAATATGAAAAAACTAAGGACTGGCCTAGTTACAAAAGCAGTAGTTAAGAGATACTTATCAATGCTTACCAGTATAATACGAGTAAAACTTTCCTATTGTGAGAGTAGATTCAAAGAAGCAAAAGGAAACATAAAAAGCCATCTCTAGCATCCTAGGCTTAAACAGCAATCACATATCAAGCAGATAAAACTCTCCAAGGATGGTTATACACCTGCAACACATTTAGAAACGGCAACAGAATTTAATAGCTTCTTTTCATCAGTTGGTGCTAACCTTGGCAGAAAAATCCCAGACCCAGACATACGTCACTAGATACCTTGCTGGCAACTATCCTAACTATCTTCTCCTCTCTCACCAGCCAGCCTCATATATTATGTCCATCATTCACTCACTAAAAAATCAAGCTGCGGAATATTAGTGAAGTACCATCTGTCATAGACAGGAGTGCCTCCTTGCCCTTGCATCACCCATAGCTCTGCTATTCAACAAATCTCTAGCGAGTCATACTTTCCCTGATATCCTTAAAAAACACGAGTGACGCCAGTTCATAAAGGAGGGGAAACAGCAGACATAGAGGGTAAGTATTTTAGTGATAAGCCTTGAATGTTCTGAATTATGTGTGGAATTTTAATTAGTTAAATTACAGAGTTAGTTAGTTAGGTTGGAGTTTAAGGAGAAGTGAACTCTATAACAATTTAAATATTCAAGAGGACTTAACCTCATGACAGTCACAGTTTCCCTGCCATACGCAGGAGCACCTTGATGCTTACAGAGTTGTAGTAACTGCGTTAATATAATGCTAATATATTGTAAAGCTAGGACGTAAGTTATGTTTAGAACGGATTAATGGCAAGTATATATTTGTATTGGAGTATATGTAATAGTTACTGTATGATCAGTTAATGGTTCAGGCAGCAGCCACAGTGTGATGAAGTGTCGTCTTCATCTGGACACGACTCTGGCCAGACGTTTTTGGCTGTGTGACTCTTTTTTACCTCCTTCCATTATCTTCTCTCCTTATTCTTTAAATACCAAGATAAGTACATGTGTATTTGTTACTGTGACATTAGTCGTTCTAAGTGTAATGTCTCTGCGTCCAAGTTACTTATTTTGAATTCCAAGTGATTCACTCTTTGCGGCTGACTAGTGACCACCTGTTGGTATTAGGATGTTAAGTTAAGAAGTGCGTGTAGTCCCTTAATTAAGAAACGTAGACCCTACCTGTAGTTTGCTGTATGTAACTCTCGTCTCCTGTCTATGTGGATTCAGAGTGAGCGTAAGATCGAAGAGGTAAAGATTTTTTTGTACTTGGGGGGGGGGGGGTCAGGTTAATAAATTATATTAAAGTAATTTATAACTGGAGTTTTCCGTCACCTGTACTGTATACCAGGTTAGGCACTCAACTCTAGACGACACACCCCATATTTGGTCTTCCATTTCTTTTACTGGGAAATGTTTCCCCTGGGAGCCGGGCCTTACCTAACCCCAGTAAGTGTAACTCCCTTACCTTAAACACTGACCCTACAGGGCACCCTCATTTGTAACAATAAACAACTACAGACCAATTTAAATTCTTCCTATATTATCAAAAATATTTGAAAAATTATTTACAAACAGCTCGACTTCTAACTTCGTAAAATTCAACATATTAAGTCCCTATTAGTTTGGCTTCCGCTCCCAAAACGATACAGTTATTAGTCTGCTTGATATAATGAACACACTCCTTGACAAAAAATGAGTTCCCAATTGGGCTCTACACTGACCTGGGAAAGGCCTTTGATACTGTAAACCATGACTACCTCTTGCTTAAACTTCACCATTAAGCAATCCAAGGCCTAGCCCTGAACTATATTTGATCCTATCTTAGTGACAGACACTAATATGTAGCCATTAATGATATAACCTCCCCACTTTCTATCAATACCCATAGGAGTGCCACAGGGCAGCATCCTAGGACTTCTCCTATTTCTTATTTACATGAATGATCTGCCTAATGTCTCTAACATTCTTAAACCTATACTATTTGCTGACGATTTGCCAAGTGAACCCTCTTCCTATCTCAACCCCAGAGTGTAACTTATAGTTTCATCTAACATCCAAGGTGCTTTGCTTTTCCATTCAAAAAAGTTTTAATTTTTACATTTTTTTCTTTTCTTGATTATCCCATTTTATATTGTTCATTTCCTCATTTGTCAATTATTGTATTGTTATTTGCTATTACATTGATTACATTTGCATAATTTTAATATTTAATATTGCTGATTATCAAACTAATTTTTGCTGTAATTTGTAAAAATTATAGCAAGTAGATTTACAGCAGATTTAGTATTTTACTGTTCTGATATCGCTGTCTTCATAGTATCTTGACTCCATTGTATCTACATGCAAACTGATATTGACCCCGAACTAAATCTCCTCTCACAAATCTACAATAACCTGCACATTGATCATCATTAATGCAGGTATTACACAGCAAACCTTGCCAAATACAAACTCCGAAATAACACTTGCCATTCAGTTTTCAACCAAAATGTCAGATCAATTGGTAAAGATTTTGATGATATAAAAGCACTACTCACAGCACTAGGTACTAAACTATCGTTCATTGGTTTAACAGAAACGTGGCTAAGACCATACCCAACTTTACAACTTAACTGGTTATAGAGCCATTCACAACTGTAGGCCTAACAAAAAAGGTGGTAGCACAGTTGTATATTACCAAGATACCTTCATCTGCAATAGTGTCATTAGTGACAGAGATGACTACTGTGAATATACCTTTGCTAAATTCTCCATTAAATTCCCCCTTGACTATTGGAGCTATCTATAGATATCCCGATACTAATACAACTACATTCTCAGATAACATAAGATTCCTTATCATAAACAACAAGAACAATAAAAATCATATCATTCTAGGAGGTGACTTCAATATTGACCCCTATCAACAAAATAACCCCTCATGTCAATTATTTCCTAAACAGCATGAACTCCTGTATGCTAGTCCCCACAATCACCAAGCCCACCCGAATCACTCAAACATCCACTATAGTAGAATAATTTAGAATAGTAGTTCTAAACATCCACTACTAGATTGGAACCCTTATGGACTAACATAACAGCTCCCCTTGCATCTGGTATAATCACTGATAGAACAAGGGACCACTATCCTACCTTCCTCAGAGCAAACATGGACAGACACCAAGAAACGCACCTTCAGACTACACAGTGAAGCAGCAATCTCACAAATGCACTTCACAATATTAACTGGGAATCTGAATTCAATAATACAACTATCCTAACTCTCTTCTCCTTTCACCAGTCAGCCTGACATATTCTGTCCATCATTCACTCACTATAAACCAAGCTGGGAATGCAGCAGATACAGGCATGTAAGGGAAATGTATGACGGCATCAAGCAGGCCCTCGGCCCAATCCAGAAGAAGAACGCTCCTCTGAAATCTGCCACAGGCGATGTGATCCAGGACCAGACAATGCAGCTGAAGCGCTGGGTCGAGCACTACTATGAGTTATACGCCAGGGACAATGTGGTCACCGAAGAAGCCCTGAGCGCCACTGAGTGCCTGCCTGTGTCTGGAGGTCGACTGCGAACCGACCCTCGAAGAACTCAGCGAGGCCTAGACTCCCTTGCTTCTGGTAAAGCTTTTAGGCGGCATTCCTGCCGTGACCTTTGAGTGCTGCAGAGGTAGCCTGCTCATAGAGCTGCATGAAATTCTCTACCTTTGCTGGGAAGGAGAGGTGCCACAGGACACGAGGGACGCCGACATCGTCACGCTGTATAAGAATATAGGTAACAGGGGCGACTGCAACAATTGCCGTGGAATCTCCCTCCTCAGTATTGTCGGAAAGCTATTTGCTGGAGTCACATTGAAGAGGCGCCATGTACTTGCTGAGAGAGTCTATCCAGAATCACAATGCGGATTCCGAGGTAACAGCCAGCAAACACAGAACGTTTGTGGACGTTTTTAAATGGTACCACAAATGTAATACTGTAACTTCTGACATAAATACGTATATCTGACGTCTTTAAAACCACTAGATAGTGTGGATTACACTACGCTGGTCAAGGGATGTGGTGTAATTGTTGCAGCCACCTTGCAAGTTGAACTGGTACCAATGCTGGTGGCCCTTAAAATGATTGAAAACACTGTAGTAGACAGCTATATTTTTTCAGACTCCATTTGTTCACTACTAGCATAAAATAGTTTACAATCAAATAATGACATACTTGTCTCTGAAGCTAGACATACATATATGCATACATATGCGCTATTTCACTATCCATTTAATTAAAAGCAAAAGTGTGTGCGTTGGTTGGTAAGTAACTTCTAATATATGGTCACTTTATTTATATCTGCTCAATAATATTAACTGTCCATTGTTTGTTGTTCTATTTGTTTTAGTTCTTTTAATATTACTATTATTAGTTAAATCTAATTCTTAAGCTCCTCATTGTATCTAACAATTTTTTCAGATTTTTATATTGTCGATTATTATCTAATTTTTACTTTTTGTTCTGTGTTGTTCAATTAGATGTTAAATGAAACTGGTAACATCTACAATCGAGAGATATGCGAGGTTCATGTCACATCCATACAGTTTATATACAAAAGGTCTGTGGTCGCTGCCATATATATTTATTAGCAGGTATAGAGATTGCATAATAAATTTGATATTTTTAATATTATATATTTACTGAACAAGTTTGTTTAATTTTCCTTAACTTTTTTGTTAATAAACAACATTGTCGTAAACTGTTTAATTACTACCTCATTAAACATAGGATTGGTCTAGTTGCAAAGGAAGTAGTTAAGAGGTACTCATCAGTGCTTACCAGTATAATAAGAGAAAAGTGTTTCTATTACGAGAATAGATTCAAAGAATCAAAAGGCAACATGAAAAGCACATGGAGAGCCATCTCTAACATCCTAGGCGCTAAACAACATTCACATAACTAGATAATCTCCAAGGATGGTTATACACCTGCAACAGATCTTGAAACAGCTACTGAATTTAATAGCCTCTTTTCATTGAATGGTGCTCACCTTGCCCGAAAAATCCCTCAGACCCAGACACATGTTACCACATATCTTTCAGGTAGCTTTCCAAACTCTTCTTCTTCTTCTTCTCTCTCCGGTCAGCCCTACTGAGGTTGTGTCCATCATTCACTCACTAAAATCCAAAGCTGGGAACATTACTGAAATACCATCCATGGTATACAGGAGTGTCTCCCAGGATTAGATGGAAAATGGGAAAGAGAGTGGCAGCTACATCAATCACAGTATGCTTCAAGAAATTCTAGACATGCAGAATTTGCTCATGGGTAGGAGATAATTGGTGATGAGGGGCAACACAGGAAGCAGAGTGAAGAATGTGGAGGTGGGTGATGGTAGGACCACACAGCAAGAGGAACGGCCTTCTCTTGTCCCCGGAGCTGACTATGTGCGTCTGGTATTCCTGGCTGGAACAACAACCCAAGCTAAGTTGTTATTGTTCAATCAACTTTCTAACAACTTCAACAGACCATATTGAATTCAGTCTGACCAAGACTAACTTCTGCCTACATATGTGTGTCACATAAGCAAGATGATGTCATCAGTCGGCTGGTTGAAGGAGAGACTGGTAATAGTTTTTACCAGATATAATGTAATCAATCTCCCTAGAAAATTTAAGGAGTATCTTGTTGCCAGTTTTCGAAGAGAGTTGTCTGTTCATAGAGCAGTTAATATTGAAGGGGGTGTACAAGGCATGACGCATAAACGAGGATGGTGAACCACTCAAAAGGATCATCATTGTCTGGAAAGATAATGAACCTCCTCATCAACAACATTGCTTCCTTGGAAGTTTCATCCAACCAAGTTATATTAAACCTTGGATGTCCTCTCCTCTTATCTGTTATAATTGTCATGGTACTAATTATGTGTAAGTACTGTTGACGTGAGTGTATGTGCAGGTTCTGTGCTGATCACCATGATACAAGGATGCGTCTTCACAAGGACCCCCTCCCCCTATGTCTCAGGACAGTGAGGTAGCCTCTCCTCTGGTCAAAGTGTGTCCCCAGTGTTTACTTGAAGGCATACATGTTTGGTATCATGACTGCATACAATGTCCAGTCTTCCCTAACTTGTGTAGAAAGCCAGTGGTGTTTGACCCAGCTGCACCAAGCTGGACGCTCCTGATATCACCTCCAGTAAGCAGTCTCCAAGTATCGTCCAACTGAAGCAGACAAAATATACGAGTTGATTGGATAAAGATGAAAGTTACTGAATTGTGTAAATAAAATAACCATTAAAGACAAATCTGCCCAATGGATGTGGAAAAGTGAGTCACGTTAGCAATAGTGGTAAAGTGAAGGCAGGATGCTAGATACTCCAGAATTGCCAAGACAGCATTTAGATGAGATGGACAGCCTTTAGAGATGCAGGCTCTGCCCTTAAGGACCTAGAACCAGCAACCAGCAGAAACCATGACTGGTTCGAAGGAAAACAATGAGAACATGTATTTATGTAAAAAAAAATCACCTGTTATGTGCACAATAGAATGACCCTACATCACAAGGGAAGATGCCTTTTTGAGGAATCTCGCTGCCGGCACCATTGTTAGCAGGCTGCACACAGTTTTGTTCTCTGGAAAACTTAAAGACTCTGAACACCCATCAGCTCAAATCATCCATTTTGTGAGGAAGAACACATCAATACCCCAAGACTGAGAGAATATCTTGTTTGGAAGGAAACATTACCGATTTCGTCTCAAGATAATGAAAAAACGTTGTTGATCAGTTGGTGTCCAGCTGGCTGGTATTGTGTACACCCCAGTACACAGGCGAGTAAAACTGTCGTACCGCACTTGTCGCCCAACTCTCCATGACAGTTTTTTGTATTAATATTTTTTGTGTGATGACTATCACTGAGCAGGTCATTAAGAGTCCTACCATGATGGGTGAGGTGGTACCTTGCAGGCAGTGCCACAAGGGGGCATCTTAGGTGAACCGAACCTGACAGGGAAAAGTAGACCAAACCGCTTAACTATGAGTTAGGTATCCCCAATTCCTGCAAGTACTACTACAAGCAAGACACCAGACATAATAGATGTAGAGAGGACATACTGTTACACACCAGCCAGTGTCACACTCGGGCACATCTTCCAAAATTAAAGATACTACAGACCAGATGAATTTCTACAGCATATGGAGTAGTAATAGCAATGGAAATGGAGCAACCAGACCTCAAATTTTTCAATCACCGTAAACCGAGAGGACAACTTATAATGTGCTGTTGGGATACCCAGTCGACTTTCAAAATAGTATATGTTACGAACCCGGATCCTGCGTCCGAGCATGGAGCAGTGACGACCGCGCCATCTGTGGGTCAGCTCCCGTAACCCCCTCCAAAAGGGACGACGACAACCTGGTGAGGACGACGTGTACTAGCTACGAGGGGCCAGTTTCCAGTCCCGTTCAGCACTCAACACCGCCGCCGCTGACCTCTGGTGAGGTGGTGCTCAGACTACAACGCCATCTATGGAGTGGATATGTCGGGCGTTTGTGTCTGAGCCTGTAAGTGAGGTGTTTAGTGTCCCTGTTATTGATGACGTGTCTGCTTACAGAGTCGACCTGGGACTGCTGTGATGGAAGTTGAGTCAGTCTACCCAAGGCAGCCGTCTCCCATATCTTGTGCTTTGCTGCAGCAGCTGTGACGTCGTCCCTGGAAGAACACTGTGGTGTTACCCTGCCAGTGGAGTGGCAGTAGAAGGATTACCCGGGACCGACTGCTGGAGACGTTTATCCACTGGGGTATTGAGGGCAGGAGAGTGATTTGTGATATCACACGAGGCTCCTGTCTAGGGCGTTACCCTTATATCGTTCGTGGAGTGGCCTGACCAGCCTTGCTGATCCGGAACCTGCCAGGCAGACCTGCTGGACGTGTGGTTGACGGCCTCCACGGCGGTGCCCCCAGTGGACCTGTGTTTTGGCTGACCTGGTGGCCAGGGTAGGCTCAGCTTCCTAGAGGATTCGTTGTGAGGCCACGAAGAAGCACTAAGGATTTAGCACCCGGAGAGCGAGGATCCATAGTCTTCAGCAGAAGACTACAGTGTATTTCCCCTGTAAATAAGTGTTTATACCCCTCCCCCTGTGCACTCTTTATATATTATTTATTGGTGATGGTGAATTATAGTCTTAAGTTCTTAACTTTCTTTCCCTACCCCCTTTAAGTTACTTGCGTCACGGATCACATCCCTTGAAAGCCACTACTGGCTTGGGGTCGGATACAACTTACTCTAATAACATCAGAGTACGAACTCAGTTGCGACCCGAGAGGGCCGTAACATAATTGGCATCCCCAGCGGGATACGTCCCCTTGTTAAGTATGTTTGACAGGGGTGGTGAAGTGGCGTAATCCCTGTAAATAATTCCCCTGTGTGTGACGATTGTGAGGTTATACGTCCTGTGCGGTGCTCAAGAGTGACTAAGTGCAATATTGTGCAGTGCGGTGCTCGCTGTGATTAAGCGATTAAGTGAAATATTGAGTAGAGCGGTGCTCAGTGATTCAGTGCAATATTGTAGAGCGAAGGGTTCGCCGTGATTAAGTGCGATATTGCGTAGTGCGGTGCCCGAAGTGATTACGTGCAATATTGGCAAGTGCAGTGTTTTGGTGGCGATAAAGTGCAATATTGACGTAGAACAGTGCTCGGTGCGTTAAGTGCTAACGTGTAAGCAGTGGTGTTAAGTGCTAATTGAGTGTTCCGTCTGTGACAATGGCAGAAAAAGCTACCATCGATGATCTGGACGATGTTCAGGCTTTTCTGAACAGAGTGGACTGTCTTGCCAGATTAAAATATCTGAGCAAACCAGAACTTGTATTAGTGAGCGCCTACCTGGAGATCAAGATCCGTGCCAGTGATTCCCGTGTGGAGATCTTGTCCAAGGTTCACCGGCACTTGAAGGCAGAAAGAGAAACAGGAAGGCGAGGCTCCTATTACAAAGGAAGGTGAGGAAATAGCTTCCACCGGAAAAGGAAGATAAGGGCAAGCGACATATACAGCGATGCAGGTGAGCTTAATATCAGCTTCCTAACAGTCAAAATGCGTGCCCTAGAGATAAATCGCGAGATAGAGTGGAAGAAGTTAGAATTAGAACGAGAGTTAAAAGATAAAGAAGTGGAGATGAAAAATAAAGAAATGGAGATGAAAGAAAAAGAATTGGCGATGAGGCGTTTAGAATTAGAAAGAGAAGAGAAACGAGAGAGAGAAAGAAGAAAGAAGAGAAGAGGCGAGAAAGAGAAGAGAAACGAGAGAGAGAAGAACGAGAAAGAGAAGAGAGACGAGAGAGAGAAGAACGAGAAAGAGAGAGAGAAGAGCGAGAAGAGGGAAGAAAAAGAAAGGACAGAGACAACATGAACTAGAAGTATTGGCGATTAGGCGGTGGTCGGAGGCCAACAACCGACACCAGCGGTTTCGATCCGGTAAGGAACATCAAAAATGGTCCCCAAAATTCAATGAGAGGGAAGTTTCAAAGTTCTTTGCAGCCTTCGAGAAAGTCGCTGCCTCCTTGGAGTGGCCAAGGGAGAATTGGGCCATCATGATACAGTCAGTTTTGACTGGGAAGGCCCAAATTGCCTACTCTACGTTATCCCTTGACGACTCCGGCGATTACGACAAGGTGAAGAAGGTTGTGCTCATGGCGTACCAATTGGTACCTGAGGCGTACAGGCAGAAGTTCCGAAACCTGAAGACGACCTCAGAGCACACTTTCACCGAATTCGCCACCATCAAGGAGCGACTTTTTCAGGAATGGTGTGCCTCTCGGAAGGTGGAGACCAAGGAAGACCTCGAGCAGCTTATACTGCTAGAGGACTTCAAGGATTGTTTGTCTGGAGACCTGAAGACGTACCTAGAGGAACAGCAGGTAGAGACCTTGAGTGCAGCAGCCACAATGGCTGAGGAATACATCCTGACTCATAGGCCATCTGCTAGGTACGTCCCGAAGGCCTATTCAAGATATCCAGTCAAACATAAACCGGAAGATAGAACCGCCCCTCGTAGTGTCGCCAAGTCAACCTCGGATAGTCCTCGGAGGATTAGTCCGAAGAGGGATGTATTGTGTTGGACCTGCGGCAAGAGAGGACATATTGCTGCGAAGTGTCGTAGCAGTTCAGGTAATAATCCCCGTAGGGAAGTCATGCTGATGAGCAGTATAGTACCACCGACATCCACCTTAGAGAAGAGGAAAGGATTGTTCGCCCCATATTCCTCCCAAGGGTATGTAGCCAGTGGCCTTTCAAGTACGCCTGTGGTAATACTTAAGAGACAGTGGAGCGGCCCAGTCTCTAATTCTGGAACATCATTACCCGAAGGTATATCGGCGGATGAGATGCAGAAGGTAATCCTGGGTGGATTCCCTTCCACCTTGTACGTTGCCCATTGGTACAAGTGCATCTAGACTCTCAGCACTTCAAAGGTGAGTGTCGGTTGGCCGTGGTGGATAGTCTTCCCATAAAGGGGATTGGACGTAATATTAGCCAATGACTTAGCCCTAGGATTGTTACCCAACTGTCCCCTGGTAGTGGATAATCCAGGAAGTGAAGAGACCAGTCCTATCGCAGCAGTACAAACCAGGTCTCAGGCGCACCTCCATGCACCACTAGATCTAAACACTTTGTTTGACTCTCCTCCTATCCCACAGGTTACGAGTAGCCATACACCAGTCCCACCCCGTCCAGATGCCGGTTCCTGAACACTGGACTCGAGCCCATCTGATAGAGGAACAGAAGAAGGACCCTCAGGTACGATAGTTGGCCGACACCGTAGACTCTCCTACGAAAGGAGGGGATCTGTATGTGTGGTCAAGCGATGTACTGTGTCGCCGGCATCCTCCGAAATACCCCCAGTCAAGTGCGGTAGGTGATCAGATAGTCGTCCCAGCCGTGTTCAGATCTAAGCTGTTAAAAACAGCCCATGCTAATAGATTTGCTGGACATGGTGGGATTTCTAAGACTTTCCAACGCCTAGCCAAGGGTTTCTACTGGCCGCATATGAAGGAGGACGTACGTCGTTTCTGCAAGACCTGCCACGCCTGCCAGGTAGCCGGGAAAGCGAACCAGCCTGTCCCCAAAGCCCCTTTATACCCCATTCCATCAATAGGTGAGCCCTTCGAACACCTCATCTTGGATATAGTAGGCCCACTTCCACCTGCTACCTCAGGGGTGCAGTATTTGCTAACAATACTAGATCGGGTTAGTAGGTACCCAGAAGCGATCCCCCTTAAGACCATCACAGCTAAGGTTCTGGTGAAACAACTGCTCTGGTTCATCTCACGATACGGTCTTCCCAAGACCATTCAGACGGACCAGGGATCTAACTTCATGTCCCATTTGTTTCGCCAACAGATCGCCAACCTGGGAATCAGACAGGTTACCTCTAGTGCCTACCATCCCAAGTCTCAAGGAGCTTTGGAACGTTTTCACCAGACTTTGAAGGGCATGCTTCGGAAGTTTTGCTACGACAGGCAGAGTAAGTGGGTTGAAGAACTGCCCTACCTCCTATTTGCGGTAAGATTAGTGCCTAATGAGTCCCTAGGAATCTCCCCATTCGAGATGATCTTTGGTCACTCAGTAAGAGGTCCCTTAGAGGTGGCACGAGACCATTGGCTGAAGAGGAAACCAACGAGGACATTGTGGACTGGTTGTCTACAAATAAAGGCCGGCTGTTCTCAGCCTGGGAGATGGCTACAAGAACCTTGAAAATACACAACAGACTAGCAAGAGCAGGTATGATAGAAGGACCAAGCAAAGAGAGTTCCAAGTAGGAGATCTGGTTTTGGTATGTACTCCTACAATAACTGGGAGTTTAAGCGCCAGATTCGTAGGTCCCTACCCGGTTGTAAAGAAGGTTACTAATCTCAATTACCTTCTTAGTACTCCAGACCGCCGGAAGAAAGAAACTTTGGTTCATGTTAATATGATCAAGAAATACGAGAGTCGGGATACACTTCCCGTAACCTTAGTGACCACAAACGATGACATTGAGGAGGAAGAGGAGGGTGTTAACTAACTCAGACATTCTGTTAAACTTGCAGGCGAAGTTGACACACGTGGCCGAAGGACATCAATCATCATTGCTGCAGATGATCCGGGAATACAAACCCATCTTCGAAGATGTTCCAGGATTAACATCGGTCCTAAGGCATGATGTCAAGCTGGAGGAAGGAGTCCGACCTATAAAGCAACACCCGTACCGTCTCAACCCACTGAAGAAACGGGTGGTGAAAGAGGAGGTAGATTACATGCTGAAACACCATCTGATAGCCCCGAGCTCGAGCCCATGGTCATCCCCGATACTACTAGTGCCCAAACCTGGTAAGAAATACCGTCTTTGTATTGATTATCGCCAGGTGAATAAGGTCACAGTAGCAGATACCTACCCTCTCCCCAGAGTAGAGGAATGTCTGGATGCCATAGGTAAAGCCCGTTACCTGACGAAATTTGACCTGTTCAAAGGCTATTGGCAAGTTCCCCTCACGAAAAAAGGCCAAACCCATATCAGCATTTGTGACTCCCGACGGGCTGTTTGAATGTCAGGTGATGCCATTCGGGATGAAAAACGCGGCCTCCACTTTCCAGAGACTGATGGGTACTGTGTTGCGTGACGTGGAAAACACCTTAGTCTACATCGATGATGTATTAATATATGATGTAGATTGGCAGGATCATCTGCGTCACATAGAGGATTTCTTCAAGGCTATGCTCCAGTCAGGATTGGTGGTCAACCTGCATAAATCTGAGTTTGCTAGAACCTCTGTCATCTTTTTAGGTCATAAGGTTGGGGGAGGATGGATTGCGCCGAAGGCCAGCAAGATAGAGGCAATAATCCAGTATCCTACGCCAGCTACCAGGAAGGACATCTTGCGTTTCCTTGGTATGGCTGGGTTTTATCGTAAGTTTGTCCCTAATTTTTCCTCCATCGCCGCCCCCCTGACCGATCTGTTGAAGAAGGGGGTGAAATTAATATGGAATGAGAATTGCCAGAAGGCATTCGAGAGTCTCAAAGCAATTCTAATCTCTTCTCCGATCCTCAGGTCCCCGAGCTTTGAGGATAGACTTATCCTGACGGTCGACGCATCTGACTATGGCCTGGGGTCCGTTTTATCCCAGACGGACGAGAAGGGGGTGGAACATCCTGTGGCCTATCATTCTAAGAAGTTCACCCCCAGCCAGCTTAATTACTCGGTCATAGAAAAAGAAACGTTTGCCTTAATTAATTCCATCCAGCACTTCGAGGTATATCTAACAAGCAATGGTCATCCTATATTAGTACGGACCGACCATAACCCTCTGAAGTTCCTGGCTCAGTTTAAGCAAAAGAACCTCAGGCCCACCAGATGGAGTCTACATTTACAACAATATCCCCTCCAGATCGAACACATCAAAGGGGTGGACAACTTAGTAGCTGATGCATTTTCTCGCGTCTAGATCCACGTACTAATTTGGTTTGTCTTCTTTTATAGAAACCCAAACCAAATTCCTTTTGGTGGGGAGGTGTTACGAACCCGGATCCTGCGTCCGAGCATGGAGCAGTGACGACCGCGCCATCTGTGGGTCAGCTCCCGTAACCCCCTCCAAAAGGACGACGACACCTGGTGAGGACGACGTGTACTAGCTACGAGGGCCAGTTTCCAGTCCCGTTCAGCACTCAACACCGCCGCCGCTGACCTCTGGTGAGGTGGTGCTCAGACTACAACGCCATCTATGAAGTGGATATGTCGGGCGTTTGTGTCTGAGCCTGTAAGTGAGGTGTTTAGTGTCCCTGTTATTGATGACGTGTCTGCTTACAAAGTCGACCTGGGACTGCTGTGATGGAAGTTGAGTCAGTCTACCCAAGGCAGCCGTCTCCATATCTTGTGCTTTGCTGCAGCAGCTGTGACGTCGTCCCCTGGAAGAACACTGTGGTGTTACCCTGCCAGTGGAGTGGCAGTAGAAGGATTACCCGGGACCGACTGCTGGAGACGTTTATCCTCTGGGGTATTGAGGGCAGGAGAGTGATTTGTGACATCACACGAGGCTCCTGTCTAGGGCGTTACCCTTATATCGTTCGTGGAGTGGCCTGACCAGCCTTGCTGATCCGGAACCTGCCAGCAGACCTGCTGGACGTGTGGTTGACGGCCTCCACGGCGGTGCCCCCAGTGGACCTGTGTTTTGGCTGACCTGTGGCCAGGGTAGGCTCAGCTTCCTAGAGGATTCGTTGTGAGGCCACGAAGAAGCACCAAGGATTTAGCACCGAGAGCGAGGATCCATAGTCTTCAGCAGAAGACTACAGTGTATTTCCCCTGTAAATAAGTGTTTATACCCCTCCCCCTGTGCACTCTTTTATATATTATTTATTTGGTGATGGTGAATTATAGTCTTAAGTTCTTAACTTTCTTTCCCTACCCCCTTTAAGTTACTTGCGTCACGGATCACATCCCTTGAAAGCCACTACTGGCTTGGGGTCGGATACAACTTACTCTAATAACATCAGAGTACGAACTCAGTTGCGACCCGAGAGGGCCGTAACAGTATAACACAAGCAAATCTTCAATGCGGAACGATGCCGCCCAAAAACAGACAAAGCAGCAACACCTGTGCCAGAACACGATGGTTTACAGCCAGCAGTCGTCTGGAGCGGACGTCTCTTGCAGTCGCTCCCCGTAAGGTCGTCGGCAGTTGGTCTAAAGTCCACATTCACCTGACGTGAATAATTTGAAACACAAGGAAGAAAATGTCAAATTATTGACAATGAAGCTGGCATGAGGGGCGCTGCGCCAACACCATCACAGAGCCAGCCGGGCCGACACCCTCCACCTCTCCTCTCACTCCTACCCGAGTCTCGTCTTGGACGTGGTTATGAGCTGATGTGTTTGTGTTGTTTTTTTTTTTGTTTTTGTTTTTTTTTGAGATATATACAAGAGCTGTTACATTCTTGTACAGCCACTAGTACGCGTAGCGTTTCGGGCAGGTCCCTGGAATACGATCCCCGCCGCGAAGAATCGTTCTCTGCTGCTACCGGAGTGTGGTTGACAGACGTGCGTGCGTGCGTGCGTGCGTGCGTGTGTGTGTGTGTCTGTGTCTGTGTGTCTGTGTGTCTGTGTGTCTGTGTGTCTGTGTGTGTCTGTGTGTCTGTGTGTCTGTATGTGTGTGTGTGTGTGTGTGTGTGTGTGTGTGTGTGTGTGTGTGTGTGTGTGTGTGTGTGTGTGTGTGTGTGTGTGTGTGTGTGTGTCTCGTCCCTATCGGCCGGCGTGTTGACTGATGAACCTGTAGACACACGTTGGGGGGTGGTATATGTCCCATTATGGCCTCCTACACACCTCCACTTACTCAGAAGGAATCCGTAGGACTCAAATTCAGTTGTAACATTGACTGACCTTGTCTGCACGACGACCTTCAATGTGCTACAGATAAAGATGGACGACATATTTGGTTTCCAACAACTGTCAGGAAACAGAGTGGTGGTGAAATTTGAAAACAATCTGGCGTTTTCCGAGTTTCTACAGAAGTATGATGCTGACATTATCAGTCTGCCTAATGGAATAGGATCGGTGCATTTACATATGTTTTTGTGAGGGATGCGCTCTTTGCATTGTCGAATGGAACTATTACTCACATACTGGAACAATATGGGAAAGTGGAAATGTTCGTTTCCACAAATATACCTATGGAGCAAGAAAGAGGTTTCAATGGTACAAGAACAGCGATTAAGGAATATTACAATGAAGTTCCATTTTCAGTGTCAGTAGCAGGTCAATATATTAAAATTTATGTATAGTGGACAACTGCAAACTTATTTTAAGTGTTTCCGTACTGGTCACTTGGCTGCTGCCTTCCAGGTATAGAAGCAACACAACGTATTGAACATTTTTCGGGAACATGACTTTCAGCCATTACTGGAGGACAGTGTACCAGAACATGAGCCCACTGAGGTGCGATGCTGAAGAAGGTGTTGACCCTGGTGAGATGACGATAAAACAAGTAATTAATTGTCAACTGGATGTAGAGGATGACCCCATGTGTGATAGTAACGAAGAAATATCTGTGCAGAGGGCAACTCCACCCTCTTCTGTAAGGTCTGGTTGAAAGGATATAGGTCATGTGAAAACTGGTTGTGTAACCAGTCATGTGAAGACACGTAGAAAAAATTAACCCAGACTATTGATCTGAAGTGTATGAAGGACTGTGCAGCTAAATTAAGTCGGAAAAAATTACCAGGTGGTTGGCGTTGAAGTTCACTGTGTCCAAGGTCAGGAGGAGTTACCAAAATGAGGGCACAGTACACCCAGTGAGTGGTGATCATGTTAGGGCACAGTACACCCAGTGAGTGGTGATCATGTTAGGGCACAGTACACCAGGAGAGTAGTGATCATGTTAGGGCACAGTACACCCGGTGAGTGGTGATCATGTTAGGGCACAGTACACCCGGTGAGTGGCGATCATGTTAGGACACAGTACACCCGGTGAGTGGTGATCATGTTAGGACACAGTACACCAGGTGAGTGGTGATCAAGTTAGGACACAGTACACCCGGTGAGTGGTGATCATGTTAGGACACAGTACACCCGGTGAGTGGTGATCATGTTAGGGCACAGTACACCCGGTGAGTGGTGATCATGTTAGGGCACAGTACACCCGGTGAGTGGTGATCATGTTAGGGCACAGTACACCCGGAGAGTGGTGATCATGTTAGGGTACAGTACACCCGGTGAGTGGTGATCATGTTAGGGCACAGTACACCCGGTGAGTGGTGATCATGTTAGGGCACAGTACACCCGGTGAGTGGTGATCATGTTAGGGCACAGTACACCCGGTGAGTGGTGATCATGTTAGGGTACAGTACACCCGGTGAGTGGTGATCATGTTAGGGTACAGTACACCCGGTGAGTGGTGATCATGTTAGGGTACAGTACTCCCGGTGAGTGGTGATCATGTTAGGACACAGTACACCAGGTGAGTGGTGATCATGTTAGGACACAGTACACCAGGTGAGTGGTGATCATGTTAGGACACAGTACACCCGGTGAGTGGTGATCATGTTAGGACACAGTACACCCGGTGAGTGGTGATCATGTTAGGACACAGTGCACCAGGTGAGTGGTGATCATGTTAGGACACAGTACACCAGGTGAGTGGTGATCATGTTAGGACACAGTACACCAGGTGAGTGGTGATCATGTTAGGACACAGTACACCCAGTGAGTGGTGATCATGTTAGGACACAGTACACCCAGTGAGTGGTGATCATGTTAGGGTACAGTACACCCAGTGAGTGGTGATCATGTTAGGACACAGTACACCCGGTGAGTGGTGATCATGTTAGGGCACAGTACACCCGGTGAGTGGTGATCATGTTAGGGCACAGTACACCCGGAGAGTGGTGATCATGTTAGGGCACAGTACACCCGGTGAGTGGTGATCATGTTAGGGTACAGTACACCCGGAGAGTGGTGATCATGTTAGGGCACAGTACACCAGGTGAGTGGTGATCATGTTAGGGCACAGTACACCCGGTGAGTGGTGATCATGTTAGTGCACAGTACACCCGGTGAGTGGTGATCATGTTAGTGCACAGTACACCCGGTGAGTGGTGATCATGTTAGGGTACAGTACACCCGGAGAGTGGTGATCATGTTAGGGCACAGTACACCCGGAGAGTGGTGATCATGTTAGGGCACAGTACACCCGGTGAGCGGTGATCATGTTAGGGCACAGTACACCCGGTGAGCGGTGATCATGTTAGGGTACAGTACACCCGGAGAGTGGTGATCATGTTAGGGCACAGTACACCCGGTGAGTGGTGATCATGTTAGGGCACAGTACACCCGGTGAGTGGTGATCATGTTAGGGCACAGTACACCCGGAGAGTGGTGATCATGTTAGGGCACAGTACACCCGGAGAGTGGTGATCATGTTAGGGCACAGTACACCAGGTGAGTGGTGATCATGTTAGGGCACAGTACACCCGGTGAGTGGTGATCATGTTAGGGTACAGTACACCCGGAGAGTGGTGATCATGTTAGGGCACAGTACACCCGGTGAGTGGTGATCATGTTAGGGCACAGTACACCCGGAGAGTGGTGATCATGTTAGGGCACAGTACACCAGGAGAGTGGTGATCATGTTAGGGCACAGTACACCCGGAGAGTGGTGATCATGTTAGTGCACAGTACACCCGGTGAGTGGTGATCATGTTAGGGCACAGTACACCCGGTGAGTGGTGATCATGTTAGGGCACAGTACACCCGGAGAGTGGTGATCATGTTAGTGCACAGTACACCCGGTGAGTGGTGATCATGTAGGGCACAGTACACCCGGAGAGTGGTGATCATGTTAGGACACAGTACACCCGGTGAGTGGTGATCATGTTAGGACACAGTACACCCGGTGAGTGGTGATCATGTTAGGGCACAGTACACCCGGTGAGTGGTGATCATGTTAGGGCACAGTACACCCGGTGAGTGGTGATCATGTTAGGGCACAGTACACCCGGAGAGTGGTGATCATGTTAGGGTACAGTACACCCGGTGAGTGGTGATCATGTTAGGGCACAGTACACCCGGAGAGTGGTGATCATGTTAGGGCACAGTACACCCGGTGAGTGGTGATCATGTTAGGGCACAGTACACCCGGTGAGTGGTGATCATGTTAGGGTACAGTACACCCGGTGAGTGGTGATCATGTTAGGGTACAGTACTCCCGGTGAGTGGTGATCATGTTAGGACACAGTACACCAGGTGAGTGGTGATCATGTTAGGACACAGTACACCAGGTGAGTGGTGATCATGTTAGGACACAGTACACCCGGTGAGTGGTGATCATGTTAGGACACAGTACACCCGGTGAGTGGTGATCATGTTAGGACACAGTACACCAGGTGAGTGGTGATCATGTTAGGACACAGTACACCAGGTGAGTGGTGATCATGTTAGGACACAGTACACCAGGTGAGTGGTGATCATGTTAGGACACAGTACACCCAGTGAGTGGTGATCATGTTAGGGTACAGTACACCCAGTGAGTGGTGATCATGTTAGGACACAGTACACCCGGTGAGTGGTGATCATGTTAGGGCACAGTACACCCGGTGAGTGGTGATCATGTTAGGGCACAGTACACCCGGAGAGTGGTGATCATGTTAGGGCACAGTACACTCGGTGAGTGGTGATCATGTTAGGGTACAGTACACCCGGAGAGTGGTGATCATGTTAGGGCACAGTACACCAGGTGAGTGGTGATCATGTTAGGGCACAGTACACCCGGTGAGTGGTGATCATGTTAGGGCACAGTACACCCGGAGAGTGGTGATCATGTTAGTGCACAGTACACCCGGTGAGTGGTGATCATGTTAGGGTACAGTACACCCGGAGAGTGGTGATCATGTTAGGGCACAGTACACCAGGTGAGTGGTGATCATGTTAGGGCACAGTACACCCGGTGAGTGGTGATCATGTTAGGGCACAGTACACCCGGAGAGTGGTGATCATGTTAGGGCACAGTACACCCGGTGAGCGGTGATCATGTTAGGGTACAGTACACCCGGAGAGTGGTGATCATGTTAGGGCACAGTACACCCGGTGAGTGGTGATCATGTTAGGGCACAGTACACCCGGTGAGTGGTGATCATGTTAGGGCACAGTACACCCGGAGAGTGGTGATCATGTTAGGGCACAGTACACCCGGAGAGTGGTGATCATGTTAGGGCACAGTACACCAGGTGAGTGGTGATCATGTTAGGGCACAGTACACCCGGTGAGTGGTGATCATGTTAGGGCACAGTACACCCGGTGAGTGGTGATCATGTTAGGGCACAGTACACCCGGTGAGTGGTGATCATGTTAGGGCACAGTACACCCGGTGAGTGGTGATCATGTTAGGGCACAGTACACCCGGAGAGTGGTGATCATGTTAGTTCACAGTACACCCGGTGAGTGGTGATCATGTTAGGGCACAGTACACCCGGAGAGTGGTGATCATGTTAGGGCACAGTACACCAGGAGAGTGGTGATCATGTTAGGGCACAGTACACCCGGAGAGTGGTGATCATGTTAGGGCACAGTACACCAGGAGAGTGGTGATCATGTTAGGACACAGTACACCAGGAGAGTGGTGATCATGTTAGGACACAGTACACCAGGAGAGTGGTGATCATGTTAGGACACAGTACACCAGGAGAGTGGTGATCATGTTAGGACACAGTACACCCGGTGAGTGGTGATCATGTTAGGGCACAGTACACCCGGTGAGTGGTGATCATGTTAGGACACAGTACACCCGGTGAGTGGTGATCATGTTAGGACACAGTACACCAGGAGAGTGGTGATCATGTTAGGACACAGTTCACCAGGAGAGTGGTGATCATGTTAGGGCACAGTACACCCGGTGAGTGGTGATCATGTTAGGACACAGTACACCCGGAGAGTGGTGATCATATTAGGGCACAGTACACCCGGTGAGTGGTGATCATGTTAGGGCACAGTACACCCGGAGAGTGGTGATCATGTTAGGGCACAGTACACCCGGAGAGTGGTGATCATGTTAGGGCACAGTACACCCGGAGTGGTGATCATGTTAGTGCACAGTACACCCGGTGAGTGGTGATCATGTTAGGGCACAGTACACCCGGAGAGTGGTGATCATGTTAGTGCACAGTACACCCGGTGAGTGGTGATCATGTTAGGGCACAGTACACCCGGAGAGTGGTGATCATGTTAGGGCACAGTACACCAGGAGAGTGGTGATCATGTTAGGGCACAGTACACCAGGAGAGTGGTGATCATGTTTGGGCACAGTACACCAGGAGAGTGGTGATCATGTTAGGACACAGTACACCAGGAGAGTGGTGATCATGTTAGGACACAGTACACCAGGAGAGTGGTGATCATGTTAGGACACAGTACACCAGGAGAGTGGTGATCATGTTAGGACACAGTACACCCGGTGAGTGGTGATCATGTTAGGGCACAGTACACCCGGTGAGTGGTGATCATGTTAGGGCACAGTACACCCGGTGAGTGGTGATCATGTTAGGACATGTTAGGACACAGTACACCAGGAGAGTGGTGATCATGTTAGGACACAGTTCACCAGGAGAGTGGTGATCATGTTAGGGCACAGTACACCCGGTGAGTGGTGATCATGTTAGGACACAGTACACCAGGTGAGTGGTGATCATGTTAGGACACAGTACACCAGGTGAGTGGTGATCATGTTAGGACACAGTACACCAGGTGAGTGGTGATCATGTAGAAGAACATGAACAGAATCGAGCCGCGAGGGAAATTATTAAACCTAAATTTCGAAAAAGGGAAAGATGACACTCACTAACGAGTGAGAATGATAGATAAAGAGTAATTTTTCCAAAATTACATTCGGGAAGCCTATTAATTTCAATTGTGCTAATTTAAACGCTAATGGGCTCAGCTGTAGGATCAAACAGTTACAACTATTATCCCTGTTTAAATATCATAAATTGGATGTGCTTTTATTGCAAGAACACACTGTGCAAGATGTTAAGAAACTTAATGTGCTGCTTCATTATTTTGAAATCCTAATAAATCCTACGAACCTGTTGAAAGGTGGTACGATGATATTGATTGGTAAACATGCCAAAACACAAACCGAAGTTGTGTAAAACCCTGGTTTGTGTTTTGGAGAGGCTGCAGGATCCAGTAAGTTCAGTAGAACTTCGGTTTCAACTCTTTTGGCCATGTCGTAGCTTAGTCGATAAAAGCAGCGTCTGGGATGATCTCGGACATAGGTTCGAATCCTCGTCACGACCCTTGTGGATTTGTTCATTTGATGCATCACGCTATTGTGATGTCTGTATGTCAGGCGATTTGCTTATTCTAACGAACTGGAGGCCACTTTCCTTGCTCAACCTGGATTATAAAATAATCTCGAAATTGTTGATGAATAGACTTAAGATTGTAATGATAAAAATTAAACGTAGGAACAGTTATATGGTGTGCCTGGAAGATCCATAATCAATTGTAATAATGTAATTAGGGATGTTATGTATTATGTATCTGAGAATAATGTTCCTTCCTCCATGATAAACCTCGACTGGTTGAAGGCTTTTGACCGTGTTGATGTTCAGTTTGTATTAGAAATATTGGATAGGGTAGGAGTGGCTCAAGAATTTATTGACTGGATCTGTATGCTTTATAAACAGTGTCGGAGCAGCGTTTCTATTAACGGTGTCTTGAGTAAACCATTTTCAATTGAACAGTCGGACGGTTAGTGATGTCCACTTTCAATGCTTTTGTATGTAATACTTCAAGAGCCACTGTACTCGGCTATAATACCACTATTATAGAAAACAGAAGACTCAGTGGTGAATGTTCAGGACGAGCTAGACCACTTTGAAAGAGAAACAGGTACTGTCATTAACACGAACAAAAACGTGTATGATGGGTCTGTTATGAACCTTACCTCCTGTGGAGGGTAGTTTCAATTATAAAATGTTGGTGGACTCACTGGAGAGTGTTTATTAGAATAAATCCACAGCCAAGATCAGAGAGGCCGCGAGTTACCAGTAATACTCCGCCCAGTAAAGTAATGCCTTCTCAGCTGGAGGTTGTCAGAAATAATGTGAACTGGAATAGCCTAACTATGTAAGGGAAAAATGGACTCAATCAAAAAGTATGCATGGAGAATATGGTAAATAAAATCAATAATGGGTTTGATTGCATATGTAAAGAATAGAGTATTAAGGGGCGATAATGCAAGAGGTGGACGCCATCTTGACTGGAGGGGGAGGTGTATCGCTGCCGACCGATCATGCTATTTGAGGGGTTTTCTCCGGCCGTACAGTCAGATAAGCCTATCCTTGTATATAACCAGGGTTGCAAGATTGGGTAGAGTAGTATTACAGATTTTGGAGAGGTTTTATAAGAGTCCAGGTTTCCTAGAGGGTTAAATATGTGTGTCATTGGATGATAGCTGTGGTGGCTGGGTGCACGGTACCAGGTATGGGACGGTGAGCCGTGGGGCGGCCAGAGCCACTTGAGGTTATAAGACTAATACATAGTGATCTTATGTTGTGAGGAAATCGCCTTGTTGAATGTATTCATGTGTGACTTATACGTATAAATTTGTGACTTTGTACTAGGCTGTTTTCCTTGCTCCTTGATATACCCCTAGACAACATTTTAAGGTCCACCACCACCAAATTCTTGACAGGTCTATGAAAACAAAATCTTGTCACTACTGATAACAAAAATAAAGACACAGGCCGTGATAGGGACTTGGCAATTGGTGTAATAAAGCTACCTGGACAGGTGCATGGTTCAAGGTAGTAGAGTCTATTAAAGCTCTCGAGATTTGCTGGTGTAAAATATATGAAACAACATTGTTACAAATTGGCAGGTACTATGTAGAAATATAATTAGTAGCTACGAATATGTAGTCATATTGGAAATTAACCTTAATTCAGAAGGCAGTAATAATCAATTGCAAAATTTGTCTAAAGTGTGTTACTTGTGTGTCAGTTTTTCAATTGATAAGAAAACTGCTATGGAGATTGACAAAAATTTTAGATATGTTTGGTACGGCAGTTACCAACCAATTAAACGGACTACAGTATGTAAAGTTAAGAAAGACGGTGGAAGTCTTTGGTTGTAGAAGGGATGACGCTGTACTAGTAAGTTTGGGGTTTTGAGCCTATTTACTGGTACAGCGACAAGGGTTCCAAGTATATTTTCTCAGAGATTTACTTACTGCTGTGCCCCACTAATTTGAGCCCTAAAACTTTTCAGTTTCACTTACTGCTGTTTCACACCCGTTTAAGATCAAAATTATTTCAGTGTTCACATAATCAATGAAGTTTGTTAAGAAAAATTCGTGGCCAAGTCCTCTCCCGTCTTACTGAAAATAAACTCTACGGCCATAAACATATTAAACTAAACTATATTGTATAAGTAAGTAAAATAGTTCCATTACCCGTCCACATCAGACGTCACTAATCTTACCTCACAGTCCCCCCCCCCCCCCCCCCCCGCGCTCTACCCTCCTACCCCGCCAGGAGCCGCCAAACTTACCAAAAGGTGTCTAATCTAATACCCCGCACTACCCCTTCCCTCACTCGTCAGGCGCCCCAAGTCTATCCCAACAGGTGTCTAATCTAATCACCTGCCCGCCCCTTCCCCGGCCCCCCCCCCCTCAACCTATTCCGACCTAACCTCTCACCACTATCCCTACCTCCCTCATCATTCGTTCTTTCTTTCATTAACATATTTTCTTACTCGATATATCAATGTACATTTTCAGACAGCAAAACATATCAGAGATTCATCACACCTCTGTTCCTTAAACAATGTTTACACAGGTGCTAACCAGTCGAGACGTCCTTATCATTATACCCCCCAGACCTCTCCTCCAACACCTGCCTCATTATACCCCCAGGCCTCTCCTCCAACACCTGCCTCATTATACCCCCAGGCCTTTCCTCCAACACCTGCCTCATTATACCCCCAGGCCTCTCCTCCAACACCTGCCTCATTATACCCCCAGGCCTCTCCTCCAACACCTGCCTCATTATACCCCCAGGCCTCTCCTCCAACACCTGCCTCATTATACCCCCAGGCCTCTCCAACACCTGCCTCTATACCCCCAGGCCTCTCCTCCAACACCTGCCTCATTATACCCCCAGGCCTCTCCTCCAACACCTGCCTCATTATACCCCCAGGCCTCTCCTCCAACACCTGCCTCATTATACCCCCAGGCCTCTCCCCCAACACCTGCCTCATTATACCCCCAAGCCTCTCCAACACCTGCCTCATTATACCCCCAGGCCCCATCAACACCTGCATCATTATACCCCCAGGCCCCATCAACACCTGACTCACTATGCCCCCCAGGCCCCATCAACACCTGCCTCATTATACCCCCAGGCCCCATCAATACCTGACTCACCATGCCCCCAGGCCCCATCAACACTTGACTCATTATGCCCCCCCAGGCCCCATCAACACCTGACTCACTATGTCCCCCCAGGCCCCATCAACACCTGACTCGCCATGTCCCCCAGGCCCCATCAACACCTGACTCATCATGCACCCCAGGCCCCCATTAACACCTGACTTATCATGCCCCCCAGGCCCCATCAACACCTGACTCACCATGCCCCCCAGGCCCCATCAACACCTAACTTATCATGCCCCCCAGGCCCCATCAACACCTGACTCACCATGCCCCCCAGGCCCCATCAACACCTGACTCATCATGCCCCCCAGGCCCCATCAACACCTGACTTATCATGCCCCCCAGGCCCCATCAACACCTGACTTATCATGCCCCCCAGGCCACATCTGTTGGAAATTTCCAACACTAATAAACTACTATTGTATTATAATAAATCATTATTATTATATACTAACTACAGTAGTCACTAAATTTACTAACAGTAGTGTCAACATAAACTAACCATTGCATCTGCGTATTAATGCTAGTATTCTCACGAAATGGAGCAGCAACCTTGCGTCAGATAATGTCTAGTTAGACACATTTATTACCAATGTGTTAGAGAATTGAATGTGGTTCTCTAAAATCATCAGTATTCCGTGTGATAATTACTTACGGATAACATAACTCCCAATAATCTTAAATCAAGAGTTATTAGTTAAATTATTCTGTAGTAACATTTTCTTCAGTCTCACACGAATGTCATAAAGAGAAATATAATCTTCTCCATTTCTCGTTTAACACCATAAAACGAGAATGCGATAATATTTACACCCCTATAATTGCAACCCAGTCCTCATTAAAGTATTTCATCCATAATCGCGCGAAAAGGAATTATTCGTGATTAATAATTTCTGTGGTGAATGCGAGAGCCGGGTTGAGGGAGGCGGCAACGCCATTGTAGAGCGAGCGTGCCTGGACAGCGTACGAGAGAGAAGGGTCCTGGCGTGAAGAGTGGCGAGATACGTGGCGATTGGGAGTTATCAGCAAGAATTACACTGATACCCAACTAATAGTGAATAGTTATTCTTCCACGTGCTCCATAGTGATTAGCCAACCAATAACGCGTCTATAATTAAAGCCAAAACCCACAAATACGCGTACAACGACGTGAACTTCTGGGACTGGCAGACGCGATATCGGCAGACTTCAGTAGTACCTACACTCACGTTAAGTATAGTTTCTTTCTTGATGCATCATTTAAGATCGTATATTTGTGAGTAGTCTGTCGTTATATAGTGAGACGACCCCATATCCAACGTTAGTACCACATCGGCATTTCTTCTATTTTCATGAATATTGAGATTAAAAGTAGCCTATTGCAATGCTACTTAATATTCTTTAAATTTCAGCCCGTATGTGAGGAGTCATCGAGTCGTTTTCTTCATTCGTGCTATTCATCTCTAATTCCTTCTATGTGGAGATCCTGAGATCACGAGGACGAATCACAAAACGATGTCATAGAAATCGTCTTAAAGCTAAGACTCTTTGTACAAATTTAATTCCTCCCATTTAATTTTTATACAAATTTTGTAGGATCATTATATTAAATATTATTACCCAACCCGTTCTCGCAAATTCGTAAAGTCAATATTGACTTATTAACTACGTGCATAGGTGATATACTAAACATAATAGATACCCTTAAAAAGATTCATAGAAAACACCGACCTTACCTAACCTTGTTAGTATCTTAAGATAAGCATCTTATTGCTTCGTAATTACAATTGTTACTTAACGTATACCTATTATAGGTTAGGTAATAATTGTAATTACGAAGCTATAAGATGCTTATCTTAAGATACTAACAAGGTTAGGTAAGGTCGGTGTTTTCTATGAATCTTTTTAAGGGTATCTATTATGTTAAGTATGTCACCTACGCACATATTTAATAAGTCAATATTGACTTATTAAATTTGCGAGAACGGGTTGCATTACCAGATATGATGATTGGAAATTCATGTGTTTGCTTAGACGGTTGCTCCGTAATTTAATAATCATTAATATTTACAATTTGAGTATACATATTTGAATCTACAGCATTTTAGATCATATTATTATTTACTCAACAATGAACTGGTGACGAACCACACTAGTTCCTAGACGTATATGAAGTTCTAGTAATACCCCCCCCCCCCAATGTAGGTGTTTGAGGCTCTGACTTTAGTTAATTAATCATACAGTCCATTCATTATTTCAAGTGATTATTCTTTCTAATAATTATCCATAGACACTGGTTCCCTAGTGTTATTCTAATGATCACTTTTATTAGTTTTCCCTCTTTTCTCAAAAGTGTGTGGTCCTTCGTTATTAAATTAAATAAGTAAATAATTGAATAATTGAGTCAAGCCCCAGATATCCCACATTATGGTCCTTATCGAACCGGATGTATACTAATTAGTAATAACTAATCACCGTGTGAAGTAGTCTAGACTAACCACATTTTATTAATTGTGTCTACCGGCAGTGTACCACATAGGTTAGCCTAATTCACACCAATTTATTTGCTACTTATACCTCATGTATAAAGTAGCACTAGTGGGACACAGTCAATTGCCTACAACACTCAGACCTATACCTCACACTGAGGTAAGAATCTTCAGGTCACCAGGAGCAACAGCTCATAACTTCTATAATAACTCTGCATTAACCCCTGCGTTAGAGTGGCCTCACCATCTAACTATTATTTATTTAGGTGGTAATGACATCCATCCTACTCGACACCCAGCTGAGGTAATTAATCACCTTAAAACAATAATTTCCTCATTTAAACTCATCAGCAGTTCAGTAGTGTTCACATTGGTGGAACCTCGCCAACTAAGTAATAATAATCGTTGGGGGAGTAAGTCCAGAATATTACCAAAGAGCTGCCAAATATATAAACTTTAGGCTGAGGAAGAGAGTACGATTGGATGCCACTTATATCCAATTTACAGCCAGACCATACAGGCAAAACCTGGCAAGAGATGGTGTACACCTGTCAGGTGAGTCTAGGTCACATGTAGTTGACAAATTGATCAACACAATCAATCACCACAAACGGCTGTGGCTAGCAAGCCAAAATTAAATGTACATATTTGTATTTTCACCTGTGTGTGTGCAAGTGCACATTTATATAAACTATAAAATCTTAAAAAAACAAAAATACAGCACAACTATATATTCATATTACTGCACCACAATTTAATCTTTGCCAACCTTTATTGGGTAGGAATTTAGGCTGTGATTGTGCTGAATTTGGCACAAACGCAGACTAAATAAATTTGTAGTTTCTTAGGTAGAAATTCTCACGACTAGGCTTGAGCTAGTTAGTAGTACATATATTATTCATTCTTGTGCTGACCCTATCAAGGGTGGGATTAAACCTTAGGATAACTCTGATTAGAGTATATCCATACTACTTATTATTGTACTCATTATTTGTGTGTATGCATTTTGAGTGCTGCTGAATGATCACCATTACATCTAATGGTGATAAAGAAGAGCTAGCCGGACGAAAGTTAATGGTGAAGTTCAAGCACTGCTCAAAATACTTAGTTACTTATTGTTAGGTAGGTAAATTAACCTCTGAACGAGGTAGTATAGTCTATTTAAATACATTAGGCTATTATATTGATATTGAACACCATTGAATGAGTCAATATCCCAGTTACCTCAGTAACAACTATTTATTATCAAACCAGCCCTTACCCAGCAAGATGGAAACGGCTGACAAAATGAAAAGGACTCTTATCGGTCTGAAAGGTCATTTGACCCGACAGATTACCAAATGTCAAAATCTGTCACAACAGTCACCTGTTGACTACCCTGAATTAGAAGATTTACTTCAAGTTGCTGAAGGCAAATTCGCACATATTAAGCAACATATGAATCTGTATTTGACAGAACTTTACTCAACTTCTATAGGTGAAACTGAACTTGAGGATATTGTAAATGATTTAGCCGAGTATGAAGATGATATACAGGTTAAGCTTCAACCCTTTAAAAAGCAAATTGCTAAAAACAAATTAACAATAACTTCTACTGCACATACAGATCCTGATGTCAAATTATCTCAAATCAACATACCCACATTCTCTGGTAACGAAAATGAGAGTTGGGATGATTTCTGGAATAAATTCGTAGATGCAGTAGACTCTAAAGTCAACATTCCTCAAACAACCAAGTTCACTTATTTACAAGGCTTGTTACGAAATGAAGCCTTGAAAGTAATCTCTAACATAACACTGACCAGTGATGGTTACACCCTAGCTGTTCAATTGCTCAAAACCAACTACGATAACAAGGAGAGAACTATTACTGTCTTAGTTCAAAAATTGCTAGATTTACCATCTGCTAATAATTCTACAGATTCTCTCCAAACTTTCAGGCTAGAGTTAGAATCTTTGCTCAAGGCCTTAAGCCTTAAAGTTCAAATTCAGACAGCTGAATGGATGACCAAAGTAGTTGTAAGGCGAAAATTGCCAAGAGAAACCTTAGATAAATTGTGTACTATGTACAATAAAACCTTTCTGACCTTTAAAGAAATTACAGAAGGTCTACATACCTTAGTCGAAAGACAAAGAGCCAACCAAGATGGGAAAAGTGTTTCATACTTCTCTACTAACTCTCATCATAACCCACCTAACATTGACAACTCAGTCAAACCCAAATCGACTTTGAATACGTCCAATAAATTCAAACCTAAGACTACTCCCTCCACTGGAAAAAGGAGTGGTAGTGTAGGTATTTATTCTGTATCTCCCTCTGATGTAACAAATGATTTGCCTACTAAAGGGACAAATTCAACCAGAGAAAGTGTCTGTTCTGTAGTCAAGAACACGTCACCTACAAATGCACTGTTTATCCTAACTTTAATACCAGGATTAAACGGTTACAAGAATTACACAGATGCACCAAGTGCATGGGCTCTCATGATCCCAGTAAATGTGTAGTGCAACTACGTTCATGCAGTAGATGCAACAAAGGTACATCATTATGCCTTTTGTAGAAAAACTTCTACCCAATCCATGACAACTGGGGAGAATTCCACGAATTCTACCACAGTACAATATTGCAAAGTACTGTACATCAAGAAATAAATGTACTTGCTACTGAGTCAGGCAATAATACTACTCTGCCTACAGCTCAACTCAAATTAATTAACAGGAAATCTAGAGTTAACACTAGAGGTCTCTTTGATCAAGGATCACAGAAAACCTTCATCACAAAACAGTTAGTCGAGCAGTTAAAATTAAAACCTGCCAAAAGTGTGAGATTGAATATTTCTGGTTTCTTGACTAATAGTGGACCTCGTGAATACCAAGTAGTTAAGGTATTAGTGAGACTTGGATCTTCCACTAGTCCAATACAAGCAGTAGTAGTAGACAAACTTCCTACAGACCTGCAGGTCACAGGGTTAGCTCGCACTGCGAAATATCTTAAATGAAACCGCATGAGGCTAGCAGATTACAAAATAAATTCTGACTGCCTCACTGATGTTGGAATACTTATAGGCGCTGACCATTATTATAAATTTATAACGGGATGCACCAGACAACATGGAATGAATTTGTCATCATCTGCTGGAAGCAAGTTTCTCACTGGACCGGTGCTTTTCCAACAAAATCCAGCGTCAACCAACCAACAATCTAACAATACAATAGTGGCGTGACTAGGCTTGGAACAGTCACCCCTACATTTCAGAGAAATATCTGAAGATAAGGAGTCTGATCTACCTGTACATCGTCTTTGGGATTTAGACACTTTAGGTATTGTCCCTGAACAACCAAGCCCTGATGATATGTGGACTTACCAGCAATATCTGGATACAGTTGTCTATAAGGATAAACAATACTGGGTGAGACTACCATGGAAGTTGAATCATCCGCAACTTCCAGTTAATTATTTCATGGCAGCCTCACAATTACAGTCTCAATTAATACGGCTGAAGAAACAGCCAGACAAACTGAACATGTATCATCAATTAATTCAACAACAACTCAATAGTAAATTTATCGAAGTTGTTGAGAAAATTGCTCTAGTATGTCAGTCAACCATTTGAC
Organism: Procambarus clarkii; assembly: GCF_040958095.1. Taxonomy (NCBI): domain Eukaryota; kingdom Metazoa; phylum Arthropoda; class Malacostraca; order Decapoda; family Cambaridae; genus Procambarus; species Procambarus clarkii. The sequence goes on along the minus strand of NC_091191.1, from coordinate 19,640,611 downwards.
CCTTTAAGGCTTACTTAGTCCTATATTAATAAGGGGCAAACTCCTAATGCAGGAATGCTGGCAGAAACATATGGGATGATCCGTTATCAATTGAGTTGCAAGCTAAATGGCAGATACTCACAACGGATTTCAATCAATTAGGAGTTTTGAAATTTCCTCGTAATGCTTCAGGACAAAACTTACCCACAAATTTGCTCGTTTTTTGCGATGCCTCTGGCAAAGCGTATGGCGCTGTAGCCTACTTAGTTAATAGTGCACAATCAATTTTACTCACATCTAAAACAAGAGTTGCGCCAATTAAGAAGAGATCTTTACCTCAAATGGAGTTAACTGCATTGCTGGTGGGAGTAAGATTGGCTCACTGCCTGACCAAGACACTCAATAATATCCACTTTGGTGAAATCTTAGTGTGGTCAGACAATGAGGCAGTCTTACAATGGGTAAGAAATAACAACAATAAAACTCCCTACGTTAGTAATCGTGTTAGGGAAATTCATGAATTATCTGCTGGATATAAATTCAGACATGTTCCCACTAAGGACAATCCTGCAGATTACTTATCTCGAGGATTAACATTAAAACAACTAATCAAGTCTTCGATGTGGTTTAATGGACCTTCATGGCTTGTTAGTGGTCAGTGGCCCAAACAAAAGCCACAAGTCATAGTGACCAATATCACTACTGCCATGAAAGAACCAGAACCTCATCGAATCTTAGCTATTGATCCTCACCATTATTCTAATTTGAGTAAGTTATTAAGAGTGACAGCACATGTGTTTGACTTTCTTGCTAAGATAGGAATCAGACATAAGTTTCCCAATCCTATCCTCTACTGGATCAAACGTGCACAACAAGAGACGTATGGAAGTGAATATGAAAATCTTCCAGATAAATTAATCAAGTCTCTGGGTATCTGGTATGATGCCAACACTCATAATATATTAAGGTGTGGAGGACGTTTGCTTCATGCAAAAATTGATTTGGATACAAAGAATCCGATCCTTCTACCACGTCACCACATCATTACAAAACTTCTAGTTTTACATCACCATCAATATGGTAATTTGCATGGCGGAGTGTTAGACACTCTCACCGACCTCAGACAGAAATATTGGCTTCCTCAAGGTCGTCAAACTGTCAAATCAATCATTAAGTTCTGTGTGATCTGCAAAAGATACGACGCTCGAGTGTGTCCTTACCCAGGACCTCCACCACTCCCTGAGGAAAGAGTAGCTCATCTTCGTCCCTTTGAGACCACTGGTGTCGATTACACAGGAGCCTTGCTTCTCACTGGCAATCCAGATAAGATACCAGTGAAAGCTTACATTTGCCTCTTCACGTGTGCTACCACATGAGGCATACATCTAGAAGTGACTTCTGACATCATGAGTGCCGAAGCCTTCATCCAAGCTTTTCGTAAATTTGCAGCTCGCAGATCCTGTCCCAAACTAATGATATCTGATAATGGTTCAAATTTTGTGGCAGGAGAAGCCTGTCTACAAGAGGTATGGAATCATCCAGAAGTGGTCAGTCCTGCAGAGACGACAATGCCACTGGAAATGTATTGCTCCCAGAGCCCCCTGGCAAGGTGGGTTCTACGAACGTATGATAGGGACTGTCAAGAAGTGTTTAAGGAAGACCTTACATCGACAGAAAATTAGTTACTCCAAACACTCGTCGTGGAAATTGAGGCGCGAGTCAACAACCGCCCATTAACTTACCTATCAGATGATTTCTCACAGAGAGAACCTATGAGTCCCTCGCACTTAATACATGGAGGCCTGCTGAGCCCTCTGATACCTTTGGCAGAAGGGGACCCCGTCGACCCTTCCCATGTAACCAGGAGTGACTTAGTAGAAAGTTACCAACATCTCTCAAGAGTCATTGAAAGGTGGAATGAGGTGTGGACTCGAGAGTACCTCACAGCTCTACGAGAGTACCACTATGGAGCTTCGAGCCCCTATAATAAAGTACAACTTAAACCAGGAGACCTAGTATTGGTTGACAGTGATGGACCAAGGTCAGAGTGGCCTATAGGCAAAATTGTTGCTATCCATCCAGATCACCAAGGCATCCTGAGAGTAGTAAAGGTTTTGTGCCGAGGCAACACTACCCTAAAAACCTTAGAGAAGTTGGTACCTCTCGAATTAGCAGAACGAGAGTGTTTATCAGAACCAGCTTCACCAACAGTTTCCGAGGACAACAATTCTGATCCACCAAGCACCCGCCCCACTAGAGCTGCTGCTCAACAATGCAAACGGAAACTACAAACCTATTATAACTCTGACTAAGAGCAAATAATTTCCCATCCAATTTGAGTAATCATGATGATGCTGTGTTGTGATGTCAAGTAACAAATCAGTTACAAGTCACAATGACCCAAGACATTCACCTCACAGTGGATTCTCAGTTACTTTAAATTGTATGATTTAATTCTTAATTTGTTTGTATAGGCTATTAACAACAACATTATTACATCTCGAGTATCTATGAGTTTGTAAAACTTTAAGGCTTAGTAACATAAACGTTACATGTCATAGCGACACTAGTCACAGAGTATATTGTAGGCTTTATTAGTCATTAACTTTAGATGATTCACAATACCATGTTCCATTCAACATGATTTTCTTTACAAGACTCAAATTTCTTGTATGTCCTTGACAATTACGGGACATCCGTTATGTGTGTACTAACATACTAACATTAATACTAACTTCGGGATAGGTATGTCAGTACTCTACATCGCACTGCGACCCGAGAATTCTCCCCCCGGAGTTATGTTGGAAATTTCCAACACTAATAAACTACTATTGTATTATAATAAATCATTATTATTATATACTAACTACAGTAGTCACTAAATTTACTAACAGTAGTGTCAACATAAACTAACCATTGCATCTGCGTATTAATGCTAGTATTCTCACGAAATGGAGCAGCAACCTCGCGTCAGATAATGTCTAGTTAGACACATTTATTACCAATGTGTTAGAGAATTGAATGTGGTTCTCTAAAATCATCAGTATTCCGTGTGATAATTACTTACGGATAACATAACTCCCAATAATCTTAAATCAAGAGTTATTAGTTAAATTATTCTGTAGTAACATTTTCTTCAGTCTCACACGAATGTCATAAAGAGAAATAAAATCTTCTCCATTTCTCGTTTAACGCCATAAAACGAGAATGCGATAATATTTACACCCCTATAATTGCAACCCAGTCCTCATTAAAGTATTTCATCCATAATCGCGCGAAAAGGAATTATTCGTGATTAATAATTTCTGTGGTGAATGCGAGAGCCGGGTTGAGGGAGGCGGCAACGCCATTGTAGAGCGAGCGTGCCTGGACAGCGTACGAGAGAGAAGGGTCCTGGCGTGAAGAGTGGCGAGACACGTGGCGATTGGGAGTTATCAGCAAGAATTACACTGATACCCAACTAATAGTGAATAGTTATTCTTCCACGTGCTCCATAGTGATTAGCCAACCAATAACGCGTCTATAATTAAAGCCAAAACCCACAAATACGCGTACAACGACGTGAACTTCTGGGACTGGCAGACGCGATATCGGCAGACTTCAGTAGTACCTACACTCACGTTAAGTATAGTTTCTTTCTTGATGCATCATTTAAGATCGTATATTTGTGAGTAGTCTGTCGTTATATAGTGAGACGACCCCATATCCAACGTTAGTACCACATCGGCATTTCTTCTATTTTCATGAATAATGAGATTAAAAGTAGCCTATTGCAATGCTACTTAATATTCTTTAAATTTCAGCCCGTATGTGAGGAGTCATCGAGTCGTTTTCTTCATTCGTGCTATTCATCTCTAATTCCTTCTATGTGGAGATCCTGAGATCACGAGGACGAATCACAAAACGATGTCATAGAAATCGTCTTAAAGCTAAGACTCTTTGTACAAATTTAATTCCTCCCATTTAATTTTTATACAAATTTTGTAGGATCATTATATTAAATATTATTACCAGATATGATGATTGGAAATTCATGTGTTTGCTTAGACGGTTGCTCCGTAATTTAATAATCATTAATATTTACAATTTGAGTATACATATTTGAATCTACAGCATTTTAGATCATATTATTATTTACTCAACAATGAACTGGTGACGAACCACACTAGTTCCTAGACGTATATGAAGTTCTAGTAATACCCCCCCCCCCCCCAATGTAGGTGTTTGAGGCTCTGACTTTAGTTAATTAATCATACAGTCCATTCATTATTTCAAGTGATTATCCTTTCTAATAATTATCCATAGACACTGGTTCTCTAGTGTTATTCTAATGATCACTTTTATTAGTTTTCCCTCTTTTCTCAAAAGTGGGTGGTCCTTCGTTATTAAATTAAATAAGTAAATAATTGAATAATTGAGTCAAGCCCCAGATATCCCACATTATGGTCCTTATCGAACCGGATGTATACTAATTAGTAATAATTAATCACCGTGTGAAGTAGTCTAGACTAACCACATTTTATTAATTGTGTCTACCGGCAGTGTAACACATAGGTTAGCCTAATTCACATCAATTTATTTGCTACTTATACCTCATGTATAAAGTAGCACTAGTGGGACACAGTCAATTGCCTACAACACTCAGACCTATACCTCACACTGAGGTAAGAATCTTCAGGTCACCAGGAGCAACAGCTCATAACTTCTATAATAACTCTGCATTAACCCCTGCGTTAGAGTGGCCTCACCATCTAACTATTATTTATTTAGGTGGTAATGACATCCATCCTACTCGACACCCAGCTGAGGTAATTAATCACCTTAAAACAATAATTTCCTCATTTAAACTCATCAGCAGTTCAGTAGTGTTCACATTGGTGGAACCTCGCCAACTAAGTAATAATAATCGTTGGGGAGTAAGTCCAGAATATTACCAAAGAGCTGCCAAATATATAAACTTTAGGCTGAGGAAGAGAGTACGATTGGATGCCACTTATATCCAATTTACAGCCAGACCATACAGGCAAAACCTGACAAGAGATGGTGTACACCTGTCAGGTGAGTCTAGGTCACATGTAGTTGACAAATTGATCAACACAATCAATCACCACAAACGGCTGTGGCTAGCAAGCCAAAATTAACTGTACATATTTGTATTTTCACCTGTGTGTGCAAGTGCACATTTATATAAACTATAAAATCTTAAAAAAACAAAAATACAGCACAACTATATATTCACATTACTGCACCGCAATTTAATCTTTGCCAACCTTTATTGGGTAGGAATTTAGGCTGTGATTGTGCTGAATTTGGCACAAACGCAGACTAAATAAATTTGTAGTTTCTTAGGTAGAAATTCTCACGACTAGGCTTGAGCTAGTTAGTAGTACATATATTATTCATTCTTGTGCTGACCCTATCAAGGGTGGGATTAAACCTTAGGATAACTCTGATTAGAGTATATCCATACTACTTATTATTGTACTCATTATTTGTGTGTATACATTTTGAGTGCTGCTGAATGATCACCATTACATCTAATGGTGATAAAGAAGAGCTAGCCGGACGAAAGTTAATGGTGAAGTTCAAGCACTGCTCAAAATCATTAGCTACTTATTGTTAGGTAGGTAAATTAACCTCTGAATGAGGTAGTATAGTCTATTTAAATACATTAGGCTATTATATTGATATTGAACACCATTGAATGAGTCAATATCCCAGTTACCTCAGTAACAACTATTTATTATCAAACCAGCCCTTACCCAGCAAGATGGAAACGGCTGACAAAATGAAAAGGACCCTTATCGGTCTGAAAGGTCATTTGACCCAACAGATTACCAAATGTCAAAATCTGTCACAACAGTCACCTGTTGACTACCTTGAATTAGAAGATTTACTTCAAGTTGCTGAAGGCAAATTCGCACATATTAAGCACCATATGAATCTGTATTTGACAGAACTTTACTCAACTTCTATAGGTGAAACTGAACTTGAGGATATTGTAAATGATTTAGCCAAGTATGAAGATGATATACAGGTTAAGCTTCAACCCTTTAAAAAGCAAATTGCTAAAAACAAATTAACAATAACTTCTACTGCACATACAGATCCTGATGTCAAATTATCTCAAATCAACATACCCACATTCTCTGGTAACGAAAATGAGAGTTGGGATGATTTCTGGAGTAAATTCGTAGATGCAGTAGACTCTAAAGCTAACATTCCTCAAACAACCAAGTTCACTTATTTTCAAGGCTTGTTACGAAATGAAGCCTTGAAAGTAATCTCTACCATAACACTGACCAGTGATGGTTACACCCTAGCTGTTCAATTGCTCAAAACCAACTACGATAACAAGGAGAGAACTATTACTGTCTTAGTTCAAAAATTGCTAGATTTACCATCTGCTAATAATTCTACAGATTCTCTCCAAACTTTCAGGCTAGAGTTAGAATCTTTGCTCAAGGCCTTAAGCCTTAAAGTTCAAATTCAGACAGCTGAATGGATGACCAAAGTAGTTGTAAGGCGAAAATTGCCAAGAGAAACCTTAGATAAATTGTGTACTATGTACAATAAAACCTTTCTGACCTTTAAAGAAATTACAGAAGGTCTACATACCTTAGTCGAAAGACAAAGAGCCAACCAAGATGGGAAAAGTGTTTCATACTTCTCTACTAACTCTCATCATAACCCACCTAACATTGACAACTCAGTCAAACCCAAATCGACTTTGAATACGTCCAATAAATTCAAACCTAAGACTACTCCCTCCACTGGAAAAAGGAGTGGTAGTGTAGGTATTTATTCTGTATCTCCCTCTGATGTAACAAATGATTTGCCTACTAAAGGGACAAATTCAACCAGAGAAAGTGTCTGTTCTGTAGTCAAGAACACGTCACCTACAAATGCACTGTTTATCCTAACTTTAATACCAGGATTAAACGGTTACAAGAATTACACAGATGCACCAAGTGCATGGGCTCTCATGATCCCAGTAAATGTGTAGTGCAACTACGTTCATGCAGTAGATGCAACAAAGGTACATCATTATGCCTTTTGTAGAAAAACTTCTACCCAATCCATGACAACTGGGGAGAATTCCACGAATTCTACCACAGTACAATATTGCAAAGTACTGTACATCAAGAAATAAATGTACTTGCTACTGAGTCAGGCAATAATACTACTCTGCCTACAGCTCAACTCAAATTAATTAACAGGAAATCTAGAGTTAACACTAGAGGTCTCTTTGATCAAGGATCACAGAAAACCTTCATCACAAAACAGTTAGTCGAGCAGTTAAAATTAAAACCTGCCAAAAGTGTGAGATTGAATATTTCTGGTTTCTTGACTAATAGTGGACCTCGTGAATACCAAGTAGTTAAGGTATTAGTGAGACTTGGATCTTCCACTAGTCCAATACAAGCAGTAGTAGTAGACAAACTTCCTACAGACCTGCAGGTCACAGGGTTAGCTCGCACTGCGAAATATCTTAAATGAAACCGCATGAGGCTAGCAGATTACAAAATAAATTCTGACTGCCTCACTGATGTTGGTATACTTATAGGCGCTGACCATTATTATAAATTTATAACGGGATGCACCAGACAACATGGAATGAATTTGTTGTCATCTGCTGGAAGCAAGTTTCTCACTGGACCGGTGCTTTTCCAACAAAATCCAGCGTCAGCCAACCAACAATCTAACAATACAATAGTGGCGTGACTAGGCTTGGAACAGTCACCCCTATATTTCAGAGAAATATCTGAAGATAAGGAGTCTGATCCACCTGTACATCGTCTGTGGGATTTAGACACTTTAGGTATTATCCCTGAACAACCAAGCCCTGATGATATGTGGACTTACCAGCAATATCTGGATACAGTTGTCTATAAGGATAAACAATACTGGGTGAGACTACCATGGAAGTTGAATCATCCACAACTTCCAGTTAATTATTTCATGGCAGCCTCTCAATTACAGTCTCAATTAATACGGCTGAAGAAACAGCCAGACAAACTGAACATGTATCATCAATTAATTCAACAACAACTCAATAGTAAATTTATCGAAGTTGTTGATAATGATGACCGAAAAATAGGTCACTATTTACCCCATCACGCTGTGGTGAAAGATTCATTGACAACACCAATACGTATTGTCTTCAACTGTAGTGCTAAAGTGAAGCCAAACAGCGTGTCCTTGAATGAATGTCTCCAAACAGGACCTAGCCTAACACAAAGGCTACATGATGTACTATTACGATTCCGCACTGGTATTTTCGCTTATACTGCTGATATCAGTAAAGCTTTCCTTAGAGTAGGTTTACAAGATGAGGATCGTAATTACACCAAGTTTCTCTGGATTAAGGACCCACTGGATCCTGACAGTGATGTCATAACTTATCGTTTTGCCTCTGTGCTCTTCGGAGCGACTTCCTCCCCGTTTCTACTTCAAGCTACATTAGATACACATTTGAGGAAGTCAAACAGCCCTTATAAGGCAGAGATCAGTGACAACTTGTATGTCGATAATTTCCAGGGAACTACAAATGATCCATCCAAATTGGTAGAAATCTACCATGACGCTAACCGTGAGTTATTAGGAGCCAATATGCCACTACAATCATGGGCCTCAAATAATAAATCATTAAACCAGATAATCGAGAAAGAATTTCCAGGTTATCAGGTGCCTAATCAATTAAAGGTTCTGGGTGTGGAATGGAACACAAGTACTGACGAGATGAATGTCAAGGTAATGAATGCCGATAATTCATCCCTTACCATGAGAAAATTGCTCTAGTATGTCAGTCAACCACTTGACCCTTTAGGTTTACTTAGTCCTATATTAATAAGGGGCAAACTCCTAATGCAGGAATGCTGGCAGAAACATATGGGATGGGATGATCCGTTATCAATTGAGTTACAAGCTAAATGGCAGATACTCACAACGGATTTCAATCAATTAGGCGTTTTGAAATTTCCTCGTAATGCTTCAGGACAAAACTTACCCACAAATTTGCTCGTTTTTTGCGATGCCTCTGGCAAAGCGTATGGCGCTGTAGCCTACTTAGTTAATAGTGCACAATCAATTTTACTCACATCTAAAACAAGAGTTGCGCCAATTAAGAAGAGATCTTTACCTCAAATGGAGTTAACTGCATTGCTGGTGGGAGTAAGATTGGCTCACTGCCTGCCCAAGACACTCAATAATATCCACTTTGGTGAAATCTTAGTGTGGTCAGACAATGAGGCAGTCTTACAATGGGTAAGAAATAACAACAATAAAACTCCCTACGTTAGTAATCGTGTTAGGGAAATTCATGAATTATCTGCTGGATATAAATTCAGACATGTTCCCACTAAGGACAATCCTGCAGATTACTTATCTCGAGGATTAACATTAAAACAACTAATCAAGTCTTCGATGTGGTTTAATGGACCTTCATGGCTTGTTAGTGGTCAGTGGCCCAAACAAAAGCCACAAGTCATAGTGACCAATATCACTACTCCCATGAAAGAACCAGAACCTCATCGAATCTTAGCTATTGATCCTCACAATTATTCTAATTTGAGTAAGTTATTAAGAGTGACAGCACATGTGTTTGACTTTCTTGCTAAGATAGGAATCCGACATAAGTTTCCCAATCCTATCCTCTACTGGATCAAACGTGCACAACAAAAGACGTATGGAAGTGAATATGAAAATCTTCCAGATAAATTAACCAAGTCTATAGGTATCTGGTATGATGCCAACACTCATAATATATTGTGTGGAGGACGTTTGCTTCATGCAAAAATTGATTTGGATACAAAGAATCCGATCCTTCTACCACGTCACCACATCATTACAAAACTTCTAGTTTTACATCACCATCAATATGGTACTTTGCATGGCGGAGTGTTAGACACTCTCACCGACCTCAGACAGAAATATTGGCTTCCTCAAGGTCGTCAAACTGTCAAATCACTCATTAAGTTCTGTGTGATCTGCAAAGATACGACGCTCGAGTGTCCTTACCCAGGACCTCCACCACTCCCTGAGGAAAGAGTAGCTCATCTTCGTCCCTTTGAGACCACTGGTGTCGATTACACAGGAGCCTTGCTTCTCACTGGCAATCCAGATAAGATACCAGTGAAAACTTACATTTGCCTCTTCACGTGTGCTACCACATGAGGCATACATCTAGAAGTGACTTCTGACATGAGTGCCGAAGCCTTCATCCAAGCTTTTCGTAAATTTGCAGCTCGCAGATCCTGTCCCAAACTAATGATATCTGATAATGGTTCAAATTTTGTGGCAGGAGAAGCCTGTCTACAAGAGGTATGGAATCATCCAGAAGTGGTCAGTCCTGCAGAGACGACAATGCCACTGGAAATGTATTGCTCCCAGAGCCCCCTGGCAAGGTGGGTTCTACGAACGTATGATAGGGACTGTCAAGAAGTGTTTAAGGAAGACCTTACATCGACAGAAAATTAGTTACTCCAAACACTCGTCGTGGAAATTGAGGCGCGAGTCAACAATCGCCCATTAACTTACTTATCAGATGATTTCTCACAGAGAGAACCTATGAGTCCCTCGCACTTAATACATGGAGGCCTGCTGAGCCCTCTGATACCTTTGGCAGAAGGGGACCCCGTCGACCCTTCCCATGTAACCAGGAGTGACTTAGTAGAAAGTTACCAACATCTCTCAAGAGTAATTGAAAGGTGGAATGAGGTGTGGACTCGAGAGTACCTCACAGCTCTACGAGAGTACCACTATGGAGCTTCGAGCCCCTATAATAAAGTACAACTTAAACCAGGAGACCTAGTATTGGTTGACAGTGATGGACCAAGGTCAGAGTGGCCTATTGGCAAAATTGTTGCTATCCATCCAGATCACCAAGGCATCCTGAGAGTAGTAAAGGTTTTGTGCCGAGGCAACACTACCCTAAAAACCAGAGAAGTTGGTACCTCTCGAATTAGCAGAACGAGAGTGTTTATCAGAACCAGCTTCACCAACAGTTTCCGAGGACAACAATTCTGATCCACCAAGCACCCGCCCCACTGGAGCTGCTGCTCAACAATGCAAACGGAAACTACAAACCTATTATAACTCTGACTAAGAGCAAATAATTTCACATCCAATTTGAGTAATCATGATGATGCTGTGTTGTGATGTCAAGTAACAAATCAGTTACAAGTCACAATGACCCAAGACATTCACCTCACAGTGGATTCTCAGTTACTTTAAATTGTATGATTTAATTCTTAATTTGTTTGTATAGGCTATTAACAACAACATTATTTCATCTCGAGTATCTATGAGTTTGTAAAACTTTAAGGCTTAGTAACATAAACGTTACATGTCATAGCGACACTAGTCACAGAGTATATTGTAGGCTTTATTAGTCATTAACTTTAGATGATTCACAATACCAAGTTCCATTCAACATGATTTTCTTTACAAGACTCAAATTTCTTGTATGTCCTTGACAATTACGGGACATCCGTTATGTGTGTACTAACATACTAACATTGATACTAACTTCGGGATAGGTATGTCAGTACTCTACATCGCACTGCGACCCGAGAATTCTCCCCCCGGAGTTATGTTGGAAATTTCCAACACTAATAAACTACTATTGTATTATAATAAATCATTATTATATACTAACTACAGTAGTCACTAAATTTACTAACAGTAGTGTCAACATAAACTAACCATTGCATCTGCGTATTAATGCTAGTATTCTCACGAAATGGAGCAGCAACCTTGCGTCAGATAATGTCTAGTTAGACACATTTATTACCAATGTGTTAGAGAATTGAATGTGGTTCTCTAAAATCATCAGTATTCCGTGTGATAATTACTTACGGATAACATAACTCCCAATAATCTTAAATCAAGAGTTATTAGTTAAATTATTCTGTAGTAACATTTTCTTCAGTCTCACACAAATGTCATAAAGAGAAATAAAATCTTCTCCATTTCTCGTTTAACACCATAAAACGAGAATGCGATAATATTTACACCCCTATAATTGCAACCCAGTCCTCATTAAAGTATTTCATCCATAATCGCGCGAAAAGGAATTATTCGTGATTAATAATTTCTGTGGTGAATGCGAGAGCCGGGTTGAGGGAGGCGGCAACGCCATTGTAGAGCGAGCGTGCCTGGACAGCGTACGAGAGAGAAGGGTCCTGGCGTGAAGAGTGGCGAGACACGTGGCGATTGGGAGTTATCAGCAAGAATTACACTGATACCCAACTAATAGTGAATAGTTATTCTTCCACGTGCTCCATAGTGATTAGCCAACCAATAACGCGTCTATAATTAAAGCCAAAATCCACAAATACGCGTACAACGACGTGAACTTCTGGGACTGGCAGACGCGATATCGGCAGACTTCAGTAGTACCTACACTCACGTTAAGTATAGTTTCTTTCTTGATGCATCATTTAAGATCGTATATTTGTGAGTAGTCTGTCGTTATATAGTGAGACGACCCCATATCCAACGTTAGTACCACATCGGCATTTCTTCTATTTTCATGAATATTGAGATTAAAAGTAGCCTATTGCAATGCTACTTAATATTCTTTAAATTTCAGCCCGTATGTGAGGAGTCATCGAGTCGTTTTCTTCATTCGTGCTATTCATCTCTAATTCCTTCTATGTGGAGATCCTGAGATCACGAGGACGAATCACAAAACGATGTCATAGAAATCGTCTTAAAGCTAAGACTCTTTGTACAAATTTAATTCCTCCCATTTAATTTTTATACAAATTTTGTAGGATCATTATATTAAATATTATTACCAGAAATGATGATTGGAAATTCATGTGTCTGCTTAGACGGTTGCTCCGTAATTTAATAATCATTAATATTTACAATTTGAGTATACATATTTGAATCTACAGCATTTTAGATCATAATATTATTTACTCAACAATGAACTGGTGACGAACCACACTAGTTCCTAGACGTATATGAAGTTCTAGTAATACCCCCCCCCCCCCCAATGTAGGTGTTTGAGGCTCTGACTTTAGTTAATTAATCATACAGTCCATTCATTATTTCAAGTGATTATCCTTTCTAATAATTATCCATAGACACTGGTTCCCTAGTGTTATTCTAATGATCACTTTTATTAGTTTTCCCTCTTTTCTCAAAAGTGGGTGGTCCTTCGTTATTAAATTAAATAAGTAAATAATTGAATAATTGAGTCAAGCCCCAGATATCCCACACCATCAACACCTGACTCATCATGCCCCCAGGCCTCTCCTTCACATCCAAGAACATTCGTCCTCAGAAGAAGATAATCAATCCCTTGTTCACGATCTTTTATCATCAGATGAAGAGGAAGACATAACTGCACCAGACTCTCCGAGGTAGCTAGTGTAGTTCACGCTGTTCCTGAGGTCTTAGAAGCCATTGATCATTTTGAAGGTGCATTCTCTAGACAGTCATTCTTAATTAAAGGTCATGTAGATGCTAACCCTATATTGTGTATTAGTACGTATAGGAGTGTTACGGACCCGAGTCCAGCGTCCGAGCACGGAGCAGTGACGACAATGCCATCTGTGGGTCAGCTCCCGAAATCCCCTCCAAATGGACGACGCCATCTAGTGAGGACGAGATATACCGGCCACCGGGGCTGGTTTCCCGTCTTGTTCAGCTCGTAACGTAGCCGCTGCTGACCTCTGGTGAGGTGACGCTTAGACAGCAACGCCATCTATGGAGTAGATAGGTGGACGTTTGTGTCTAAGCCTGTAAGTGAGGTGCCTTAGGGTGTCCCTAGTACTGATGACGTGTCTGATTACAGAGTCGACCTGGGACTGCTGGATTGGACGATGGGCAGTCTACCCAAGGCAGCCATAGTATCTCCACGTGTTTGCTGCAGAAGCTGTGAGTCACCGCCGGGATGAACACTGTTGTGTTAGCCTGCCTGTGACGTGGCAGAACCAGGAATTGTCGTACCCGGGGCTGACTGGTGGAGAAGACTAGCCACTGGAGTGTTGAGAGTGGAGAGTGATCAGCGGAATCACACGAGGCTCCTGTCTAGGGCTTGCAACCCTAGTATCGGTCGTGGAGTGGCCTACGCAGCAGAGCTGATTGGAACCTGCCAGCTACAGGCTGGATTTGTGGTTGAAGGCCTCCACGACAGTGCACCCAGTGGGACTGTGATTTGGCTGGCCTGTGGCCAGGATAGATTCGCCTAGGGAATCGAAGGATTCATCGTGAGGCCACAAGAAGAGAACCAGGCTACTCGTCTTGAGCACCGTAGAGCATCCTGTGTCTTCAGAGGAAGACTAGTTAATGTACATAAGTGTAGTTATAGCCCCAGCGAGTGACTGTTTATATATTTATTTATTGGTGGTGGTGAATATATATTTAATTAAGTGAATTTGTATCCCTTCCCCTTTAATTTACTTGCGTTACGGAACACACCCCTTGAAAGCCACTACTAACTTGGGGCCGGACACCCAAACTCTAATAACATCAGAGAAGAACCCCAGTTGCGACCCAATAGGGCCGTAACAAGGAGGTTCTTTATAACATACATCGACAATCAGTTCCGAGAAATACAAGAGGAATTATCCCCCCCCCCCTTCCTTTCATATCTTCCCTGACATAAGCCGTGTTCCACAAAAACTCAACCCTGCTGACGGTGAAGTAAAAATATTAGATGAAGTTCTCTTTTTTAGGGGCGAAACCCAAACGGTTACCCAAGAAGAGGTAGAGGTTCTACTTAATTTTTGGGTCGATGAAATGACTGCAAAAATTGATGATTATCATAAAAATGTCCAATCCTCTAATGTAGGAATCCATTCTATGTCAGGCTTCGCCATTAATTTCTCTTACATCCGTCACCCCGTGCACCTCGGATCTTACGTACCTTATCCAGCCAAATTATATGGTAAAGAATGTGTTTTAACCCCCCCATAACGGCGGAGACGCTAGGAGAGCATTTGTTGCAATGTATTGTTGTGTAGAAAAGCCTAGCACGGGGCAGGACAATAAATGATGTTTATATGCAATACAAAAGCATTCCATGGTGTAGTAGATTCCAAGTACGGACAAATGAACTCAAATTTCCCATATCTTTTGATAATCTTAGGAAAATAGAAAAGCTTAACAACCTATTGATGTATATGTATACAGTAACTCAAGAGAGCAACCGATACTATCTTAGTTTAGCTAGCAAGAGCCAGGAGAAAATGAAGATAAAGTTTCTCTGTTATCATTGGAAGGCAAGCATCTATGCCTGATCAAAGATTTTCACAAATGTGTTAAGACTATAAACAATAACGCATGTAGAATTCCAGCTTCCCATAAATTCTGTCATATGTCTATTACACACTCCCCTAAATGAGATTAAGGCTCACAAAGAGTCACGTACTGTTTCACAAGTATTATCGTTCTATAATCCTAATGAAATAATTGTCTTTAAAAAATATGGGAGAACCTATAGCCTACCCATACTGCGTACTAAGACTTTGAATGCTTACTAGATCGTCAAAATCTCAAGAGTGACGATCGAAATAAGACACATAGCTATTGTTTATGCCTATATGATATTAGATAGAGAATACAATGTCCTAGAAACTTTTTCATATGTAGGTCCAGATGCTGGTTAATTATTTTATTACCAAGTTACAGCCATCGTAGAGGACTGCAGAACATAACATGATATTTAAGAGCAATAAATTTCAGGTACTCAGATACGGTAAAAATGAGAACCTTAAACATACTACAGGGTACAAAACACAGTCAAATTTGTCCATAGTAGAAAAGCAACACGTAAAGGATTTGGGAATAATAATGTCTGACGACCTAATGTTTAGGGAGCATAACGAAACAAATATTGCGGCCAACCAAAAAAATGATAGGATGGATTACGAGAACTTTCAAATCCAGGGATCCCATCACAATGATTGTACTCTTCAAATCACTTGTTCTGTCCTGTCTTGAGTACTGCTCAGTACTGATTTCCCCGTTCAGAGCAGGAGAGATTGCTGAAATAGAGGGAGTACAGAACATATACGGCATACATAGACGCGATAAAGTATCTAAATTATTGGGATCGTCTCAAAACTCTCCAAATGTACTCGTTAGAAAGACGACGGGAGAGATATCAAATAATATACACATGGAAAATACTGGAGGGCCAGGTCCCAAATCTGCACAATAAAATTACAATATATTGGAGTGAACTATATGGAAGAAAAGGCAGAATAGAACCAGTGAAAAGCAGGGGTGCCATAGGCACAATCAGAGAGAGTTGTATAAATATCAGAGGTTCACGGTTGTTGAACACCCTCCCAGCGAGCATAAGAAATATTGCCGGAACAACCGCGAACATCTTCAATTGAAAACTAAGGTTTTCTTCAAGGAGTGCCGAACCAACCTGGTTGTGGTGTGTATGTGGGCCTGCGGGCCGCAGCAATAAACAGCCTAGTGGACCAAACTCTCAAGTCAAGCCTGGCTTTGGGCCGGGCTTGGGGAGTAGAAGAACTCCCAGAACCCCATCAACCAGGTATCGTGAAAAAATACATTCAGCTTTCCAACTCTCCTAAAAACTTGTCTAAGCAAGAAAGAACATTTCAGAGGCAGAGTAGTTGTCAGTTACGTCATCAAGTATTTAGAACAAGGAAAGATAAACATAGACATCATAACCACACTATACAAGATAATAACTATCTTGGTGCATATTATGCTCGTTGCAACCCACAGTGCAAGAATGCTCGTAGGTACTTGACCACGTTTTCTCATAATACTGCCCATGATCTCTGAATCATACTCAACAAACTGCCCAAAGATCCTCCTCGAAAATTGAAATCCTTTTTTAGAAGGCTTAAAATTCATGCAAGTCATCATAGGTAATCTTAAATTCCTAGATAGCTTAGCGCTTCTTAACGGCTCATTAGAGAGCCTTGCCACAGAACACATTGATAGTAAGAAACCTACCAAGTATACAGAACACACATTGAGTGATGTGTCTGATGAGGCTAAACCCCTTTAATAAAAGGGAAACAGAGTCTGTGCTATGATTACATTTCTTGAAAGGATGTATTAGATGAATCTCAGCTCCCCCCTCATGATCAGTTTTATAATGCATTATGTGACGCTCCTCTCTCTGAAAAAGATTATGGCCAAGCTCTTAAGGTATTCAACTTAGGGAACTGCACAAGCATAAAAGATTACCTCCTTTTGTATTTAAAAGTTGATGTAGGCACGCTCGTTGATATATTCACACTCTGGTGCACATCCTTAAAAGGAAATTTATGAATAAGACATTGTCTTCTACGTGTCACTGCATCTTGAGATCTTGAGGGGTTATCTTGAGATGATTTCGGGGCTTTAGTGTCCCCGCGGTCCGGTCCTCGACCAGGCCTCCACCCCTAGGAAGCAGCCCGTGACAGCTGACTAACACCCAGGTACCTATTTTACTGCTAGGTAACAGGGGCATAGGGTGAAAGAAACTCTGTCCATTGTTTCTCTCCGGCGCCCGGGATCGAACCCGGGACCACAGCTCTCCGGCGCCCGGGATCGAACCCGGGACCACAGGATCACAAGCCCAGCGTGCTGTCCGCTCGGCCGACCGGCTCCCCCCATAGTTACACTTGGGATGCGTTCTTGTTTAAATCTAAAGTGGTGCTTGACTATGTATATGATCAAAATATATACAACTTACTTAGAAGAATCTTAGATGGGGGTTCACTTCATCAAAAAGACAGTTCACTTAGGCTATAAATGAGCCCATCACATCTAACCCCAGCTCTAATTAAGATACTTACATCCTGTATCTCTACTTCAACAGCCTATATGCCAGGTGCATGGCCGAGTTACTTCCCCAAGGAGGGATTAGACAGTTATCTGACCTTGAGCGGGACACATTGTTAGGGCAAGAGTTAGACCATATCCCCTGTAATCTGGACAAAGGGTACTAGATCCTGTGTGATACAAAAAAGGTATCTCCTGAGGTAGCTAGGTACACTGATGACTTGCCTCTTGTACTGTCCCATACTAATATAACTGAAGAGTATTTGTCAGAGTACAGTAAGCATACCCTTAAATCAAATCAAATCAATCAAATGTTTATTCAGGTAAAAGTACATACATAGAGGATTTGTTACAAACATAATGTTGAATTTATAGATAGCTAGTACATATAATACCTAAAGTCATTAGTACGCATAGCGTTTTGGGCAAGGTGAGGTAGGAAAAAAACATTTAGACTAAAACTTAAATTGTGACCGTTTAAAAACAATCAATAAATATAAACAGGTGCCCTATCTAAAAGATTTCATTTCAACCACCATAAGAGAAAAAGCCAACACATCTTGTAAAGTTCAAGGAAAGGCCTTTAAACTCATCAACGATAGTTTGTACGAAAAATCTATGACGAACATTTCTAGGTACTTAAAAGAAGTAGGGATGACACCGTATGCGACTCTATGGACAATTTTTGTTTTCAAAATCGTGCATTTTTCAAAGACCATTTTTGGATAAAGCGATCATAAAAGTTTATTAAGAGTTCTTATGAGGAAAATAATTTCATAGAAGTTTGTCAAGAGTTCTTATGGGAGAAATTCAAAATTTTTCAGAGTTCAGTTTTATGAAAATATTTCAGAGTTTATTTTATCATAGAAGTTTATTTACAAGTTTATGACCAAAATTTAGAAAAACGACCATTTTCAGAGAATATGTTCATTGAAGTTTTGTTAGGAAAACAGACATCTTAGCCGTGACTTAGTTTTTACATCTATTAGCGGATGTTCTCGTGTAAAGACCAAAATTGAACAGAGACCAGTTTAAACACCGAAAATTATTCAGAGACCATTTAAAGATCGATTTCCTTCAGAGACCATTTGAAGGCCTATTTTCTTCAGAGTCTATTTAAGACAGAGATTATTTTGGAATCAAATATTGTCAGAGTCCAGTACATGACCGAAAATTCGTCAGAGTCCAGTAAAGATCAAAATTTGACAGAGTCCAATTGAAGACAAAAATTAGTCAGAGACCATTTTAAGAATTATTTTAATTCAGAGTTTTACTTACACCTACGTTCTTAAAGAGTTCTTATGGAAGAAATTCAAGTATTATCAGAGTCTAATTGAGACCAAAAATTTTTACAGAGAACATTTTAAGACTAAAATTTGTTCGAGACCGCATTTATAAGTGTAGTTTCGCTACTAACAGCCCAATGTTAGCCCAATTCTAAACAATCATATTTCATAGGTAGAAAATCAAATTCAGTCAGTAACTCCACCTCTTGTCCCCGCCTTACTATATCCCCGTAACTTCTTTACTAACAGACTAATATCCCTGAAAGTTTAAACCATCATATTTCAAACGTAGTACAATACGACAATTTAGTTACCGAGTTCCAGCTCTCGTGTTCAGCCTTAGTTCCTTCACATATCTTCGTTAATAACCATCAATTTTCCTGAAATTTAAACCCGTCGTACTTCTAAGTAAATTAAGAAAAAAGTGTTACCCAACTCTAGCTCTTGTCCTCTTAGTTCTCTCTTGCAAATTCACTACTATCAGTCCAAATCTCCAGAGATTTAAACCTCCGACAACATTTTCAGACGCCCCTGTAAAATAAATAAAAAGCAAATTACCGAGTTTCGCCTCCTGTCCTCTGCCTTAGTTCATCAAACAATTATACCAAATCAAGGTCCTCTCCAGTCTGTCATAAGTAAACATGTCCTTTAATACCCTCTTTGTACTCAGCTGTGTAAATAATCAACGTGCTAATATTCATCAGTCATCAGGTCGCACCTTACCTTCAGTACCCTTTATGTGCTCAACGGAGCAATATTCGCACGGTCAAAACTCACACCTTACCCTTACCTTCTCATCTCTTACCTTCCCCAACTCCTATTTGCCCTTATTTCCTCTCGCCCTTTACCTTCCTCCTCTCCTCCTCATCCCTTACCTCCCCCTTCATCTCTCCCATTCCCCAACTTATCCAAACCTTCAATAATCCTAATGTATTTGTATATTTGCTGTGTTCTTCACTGTGTTCTTCGCATTCTCTTCCATATTTTCTTTGTTCACTCCATGTTCAGCAAATGTTCACAACATGTTCAGTTTATATTTTTCACAAGTATCTCCGTTTTTCTGTGATCTTCCTCAGTCTCATAATGTTCTCTACAAATTCTAGTCATATTTTCTATATTTTCATGTTTTTCACAAGTTCATATGTTCTCTGAACAACGTTTATACTCAATATTCATGCTGTCTTCCATGTTTTTTGTGTTCTTTGTCAATATTCATGTTCTCTACAAGTTCATGTTCCTCACAAGATCACTTTGTTCATCACCTTCACCTACATGTTTTCTACATTCTTTGTTATATTCTCTATGTTCTTCACAAGTTCATTGTTCATTCTTTTTATTCCCTACATTCTTTATCATATTTTCATGTTCTCTGCAAGTTGAAACCCGTTCTCGCACTTGCTTATAGTCAATATCTTGCTTATGGGTAAGTGCATATGTGGCATACTAATTTATTGTGAATATTTGAGTTTACCTTGAAATGCTGAATAGAAAGCCACAACCAAACCTTCCTCGTATGTTAAGATATTACAATTAGTACTGAACCTATACCTATATTGATATTACAGTGTTATAAAAGAAAACAAAACTAAAATATTTAAAGAAATTGTTAAGTAACTCTGGATATTGCCATTTTTTTTTTTTTATAAAATCTCTATAGTTTAATAAAACTGAGAGGACAAGTTAATGCCTTGAAAAAAAATATGGCTTAGAATATGTCACATATGTGCTTATTTATAAACGAAATAGTGACTATAAGCAATAAATCATATGTGCTGTCTTGTGCGAGAGCGGGTTGGCAAGTTCATATGCCCCAAAGTTCACTGTGTTCTTTTCATATTTTCAGGTTCCTCACATGTTCCCTGTACAACTTTTATGCTCAATATTCTTGTTCTCCATGTTTTCAGAATGTTCTTCACAACACTGTTCTTCAACAAATCTACACTTTATTCAGTACCAAATGTACCAACACAAACTTTTCTTGTCATTTCTTAACAAAAAAATACTTGTCAATTAACTGAAATATCCGCGCAATATCCCAGGAACATCAACTAAATTTCGGAGGCTTGAGGCAAAGTGAAATTCACACCAGTTACTCCATCTCTCATCATTCTATTATGCAGGAAGAGCCGCACGTCTATGGGTCATCCAATAATGTTAGCAGACTTCTAGATGTTACCACTGCTAGGCTTAGGCTCGGCTACAAGTACCTCTGGGAATCTGTAACATCTGCTGATGTAGATTTGACTAAATGTAAACTCTGTCAGCAGAACTATTCGCATACTTTGCGTCACTATATAATGGAATGTGAAAAAATCGCGGAATTTAGAGATAACACCATCAATAGTGTCCAAGAAATGTGTAAGTACTTCATTCATAATGATGTGCTGCCCGAAATCTTAGCGAAGTATCCAAAATGTGCTTACTGTAAGTAATGCATGCACATGACTGTAAAGCTGCCGCCCAGTTGGGTGGGTGTACAGCAAGACTAGTAACTGTGTGATTCACCATAGATGTAAAGTGCCTTGTATAGTGACTGTTGTGAGCCTCTTGTTGATCACTTGTTTCACAAAAGATTATTGGTGTGTGTATTTTTGTGGGTGATTAGATATGTATATGTATGTATATGTATATGTATATATATATATATATATATATATATATATATATATATATATATATATATATATATATATATATTATATATATATATGTGTACATGTATGTATGAGAATGTGTACATGTATATATAACATTAATAATTTTGTAACTAGCGTCAAATTTTTTTATTTGCCTAGCTAAATGAACTAGAGGGTTCAGTTCCTGAACCGATTATGTGCCTCTGTAATCATTTACACCACCGCCCACGGGATGGGTATGGGGTGCATAATAAAGAAAGAAATTGAATTCTTTGTCAATTTTAACTAAAATTTTTCATTAATCAACTTAGAAATATCCATGTTCATCATGTTTTCTTGATGTTTCCTAAGTAAAAATATTCGTCACTCAACTAAAAAATAGTCGGGATTAACCTCGTTCAATACTATTCTTAACTAAAATAACCTTTTTCTCTTGGCTAAAAAAAATTGTCAAAGGAAACTTTCCAACACCGTTCATAACTAATTTTATCCATCGTCAATCAACTCAGAAATAGTCACTTTCATCATTACCTAACTAAAATTATCCGTCAACTGAAAATAGCCACGTTCATCATCGTTTCTTGTCAAGTATAGCTTTGTTCAACATTGTTCTTAACTAAAATTATATATCGTGCAGTAAAAAAAGTCAAGGGGACACTCAGAGATATCAAAGATAATTGTACAATTGACGATTTACTATAAAACAAAAAACGGCCAACCTACTCATGAAAAACTCTCCAGATACAAAGCAGAATGCCTTGAAGGAAACCAATTTCGTCTATGCCTTCAAATGCCCACTTGGGGACTGTAAGCCCCAAAGAACTCAGTATATAGGCAAGACGACACCGTCTCTTTCCAGGCGATTAACAATGCATAAGCAACAGGGTTCCATAGAGGAACATATAATCTCCTCTCACAACCAGACCATCACTAGGGAAATCTTAACAAACAACACAGAAATCGATAGATACAGCGATAGCAGGAGGCTCGACATCTGCGAGGCACTACACATCAAAATGTAAACACCAACAATCAACAGCCAATTAATGCACAACTATATTCTACCCACTTCAAGACTCCGAGCCAATATAGAAGCATCAAGAGGGAATATGGGCCAATAGGTCCTCTGCAGTTACTTCCATTCTTATGCTCTCATAGCCAATTAATACCCATAGTTTCGTGTTCTGTCTTGAGTTTGTCACAAGTTTGTTCACCTCACCCAAAACTTTTGCACCATATCACCTCACCCAAATGCGAGTATAGGTATGACGGATTAATGTGTTTACAGGTTACAGTTGTGTGTGTGTAAACTAAAGTCTTTGAAAATGTAATAAGTTATTACGAAATGCGTTCAAGCGTCGCATCAGACTACAAATAAAAAATTAATTTTGGAGAATTGATTTTTCAATTACCATTGACAGTGAAAAGAAACAAGAAAGAGAAAATTCGTGTTAGAATTATTTATCTTACCTTTTCGGTCATATTTAACAACAAATGTTTACAAGAAAGACTGCTACTAAAATAAATTATTTACATTATATATATATATATATATATATATATATATATATATATATATATATATATATATATATATATATATATATATTATACATATATACATTATATAATGTATATATATATATATATATATATATATACATTATATATATATATATATATATATATATATATATATATATAATGTATATATATATATATATATATATATATATATATATATATACACATTATATAATGTATATAATGGCATTTAGGCACATTCCAACAGCGACTTCCCTGACAGGTACAAGAGGAGTGTTGTTAACGCATACGTCGACCGTGCTCTCAGCCACAGCTCAGAATGGAAGCAAGTCGACGAAGAACTCTGAAGGGTAAGGCAGGTCCTAGTCAATAACGGCTTCTCCAATGGTTTCATCGAAGACATCATAAGAAGGAAAGTGAAAAGCCATGCAACCTCTGAAGAGACAACTAACACAACACATATACCCCCTTTTAGACTATTTTACAGGAACTTCTTTTCCACAGCTCATAAAACGGAGGAAAGGGTCCTGAAAGATATTGTTAATAGAAACGTTATCCCTACAGACAAAAATCAGAGGATACAACTGACGATTTACTATAAAACCAGAAAAACGGCCAGCCTACTCATGAGAAACTCTCCAGACACAAAACAGAACGCTTTAAAAGAGACTAACGTCGTCTATGCCTTCAAATGCCCACTTGGGGACTGTAAGCTCCAAAAAACCCAGTATATAGGCAAGACAACAACATCTCTTTCTAGGCGTTTAACGATGCATAAGCAACAGGGCTCCATTAAGGAACATATAATCTCTTCCCATAACCAAACCATCGCCAGAGAAATCCTAGTAAACAACACAGAAATCATCGATAGATACAGCGATAGCAGGCGGCTTGACGTTTGCGAGGCACTACACATCAAGAAGTCAACACCAGCAATCAACAGCCAATTATTGCACAACTATATTCTACCCACCTCAAGACTCCGCTCCAATATAGAAGCATCAAGAAATATGGACCAATAGGCTTTCTACAAACACTTCTATTCAATACCCATTGTTTCTGTTCTGTCTTGTGTTGATACTTTTAATACCCTATTAATATCCCCTCTTGTTCTGTCTTGTGTTAATGCCACATCACCCCTCCCACCTCACTCAAATGTAGATATAAATTCAGAGATACGTAAGTTCTAATCAGTTGTGTATTTGTGAAGTCTTTGAAAATGTAATAAGTTTTACGAAACGCGCCCGTGTCGCGTCAGACTAGAAATAAAAATGAATTTTGGAGAAGTGATTTTTTTATTTACCTCCAACAGTGAGGCGTAATGTACGAAAGATTGAGAAAATTCGTGTTAGAATTATTAATCTTACTTTTTCGGTCATATTTAATAATATATGTCTACAGGAAAGACTGCTACCAAAATATACTAATATATACATATATATATATAAATGGAAATGTTCGTTTGTTCAAAATCCCTAATCTCCGAAAGTACTTCACCGATTTCTTTGAAATTTGCACAACGTTCCATTCGCATCCGAGCAGGTTTTTATATACACACTATATAAGTGTCACGTCTGTAACGGTAAAAAAACAAGCTTTTTCTGAAAAATTGGGTTTCACATGTGTTTTTTATGTGATGGAAATCTTCGAAACCTCTTTACCAGGGTAACTAAAAACGGGTAGGCCAAGTCGTGACCGTTGGAAAAAGCAAAACGGTCACGACTTGGCCTACTCTCCACTACTAAATTAAATTTTGACAACGTTGCATTTGAATAGGCACGTCTTTTTATATATCTACTATATACATGCCTCACCTGTGACAGGAAAAAAAAACATGCTTTTTTTTTAAAAACAGCGCCATCTGTTGGACGTAAGGCCAACACACGCTGTAATCTTCAAAAGTTCTTCACTAATTGCTTTGAAATTTTGACACAACGTTGCATTCGAAAGTGCGCATGTTTTTATATACCTACTATATAGATGCCACATCTGTGACATGTAAAAAAATATGCTTTTTTTGAAAAACAGTGCCATCTGATGGACATAAAATCAACACATGCTATAATAAATATATCACGATTCTATTTCAATGTTTCCAATTGCTTTGTTAAATTGAATTTTCGTAGATTTCGATTTCTTTTCATTTCGATTTTAATAATTTTGTGTGACATTGCTTTGGAATGGAATTGAGCTTTGTCGATTGATCTGTGTTTGAATTGAAATATTTCGTTGATATTTTTTTAAAACAAGAAAATGGACAACGCGTTTATTTCACAGCTGCAATTGTGCAACAAACAGCTATGAATCCACAGACTACAGTGCTAACTGCTTTCTTCATGTTATGTCAGAATGACACATTTGTAAAAACATTGCTGTATTCGGTATTGCCTACTACTACACAAACGAGGAGAGCGAATCAACGGACAACCCGAGCATATTCAAACAGAATACGATAGGCAGACTGTATTCTGTGCATCCCAATTGAGGTGAATGCTTCGTTCTTTGCAAGCTGTTGGTAAATGTGCCCGGTCCAACGTCTTTCCAGCAATTGAGATTTGTCAACGCCGTTACACATGCCATTTTCCGTATTGCATGTCAAGCTCTGAATTTATTGGAGAAGGACCGACACTGGGATGTATGCATTAATGACGCGTCCAACACGTCGCATCCAAATCAAATTCTTGCATTGTTTGCAATCATATTGACCACCGGCTCTCCTTCATTTCCAGAGTTATGGGAGAAATATAAGTCGCACATGGCTGAAGATATTGTCCGTCGAATACGCAAGGAAAATTCAAATATGCACATGGATTTCAGAGCAGAAATCTACAACGAAGCGTTAATAATGATTGAAGATTTGTATTTAGAAATCGCGAACAAAATTCTCAATCAATTGGGAATGAATCGATCTGCTGCTGCTTCGTTCGATGTAGAATTCCGCCATGACAATTACAGTACGGGTGATCTGTTGTCGTATGTGCAATCAAATATTCCTACGCTAACGCTTGAGCAGAAATGAACTAAAGATCAAATAATTGTCAATAACGGGCTTGCAGAAATCTTCTTAGATGCGCCAGGAGGAACTGGTAAAACTTTCATAATTAGATAGGTTCTGGCAGCAATTCGATCCCAAAATGGCATACCCTAAGTTCTTTCGTCATCCAGAATAGCTGCGACATTGCTACCAGGTGGAAGAACTGATCATTCTGCTTTGAAATTGCCATTGAACATGCAATTCATTGAAGTTCCCACGTGCAACATTTCCAAAGCATCCAGCATGGGGAAAAGTATTCCAGAAATGCAAACATATTGTTTAGGATGAATGCACAATGGCCCACAAAAAATTGCTCGAGACTCTTGATCGACCATTGCAAGATTTGCATGGAAACATCAGACCATTTGGGAACGCATTAACATTGCCTGCAGGAGATTTCAGTCTAACATTGCCTGTAATTCCTCGATGGATACCAGTGGACGAAATAAATACCTGCCTGAAATACTATACTTTTTGGTGCCAGGTAAAGACGTTAAAATTAAGTACAAATATGCATGTCCAGCTGCAAAACGACCCATCAGCTCAGATATTCTCACATCAGTTGCTGGAAATTGGGAACGGAAACATGCCGGTTTATCTGACTTCAGGACGAATTTCATTGCCTCATAACTTCTACAATTTAGTGACATCAAAAGAAGAATTCATTGAACAATTATTTCCCAATATTCAAACCAATTATACGAATCACAATTGGCTGAGAGAACGAGCGGTTCTTGTGGCCAAAAACAAAGACGTTTACGACCTTAATATTATTCAGTCTAACATTCAAAGCGAAGCAGTCATATGCAAGTCCGTCGACACTGTTGTGGAAGCAGATAAAGCGGTTAATTATGCAACGGAATTTTTTAATTCACTCGATCAGCCAGGGATACCATCGTACGTACTGCATTTGAAAATCGGCGTGCCAATTATGTTGCGAAATACCAACCAGCCAAAGCTATGTAACGGAACGCGGCTTGCTGTAAAAAAATTAATCAGCAACGACGTAGAAGCAACAATCTTGAGAGGATCTTTCAAAGGTGAAGATGTCCTCATTCCTCACATTCCTATGATTCCAACTGATATGATATTTCAATTTAAGAGATTGCAATTCCCAATTCGAATGGCGTTTGCAATCACCAACAATAAAGCTTGGGGCAAGTCTTTAGAATCTAATATTTAGATCTAGACACCGATTGCTTCCCACATGGACAGAACAAACAAAATATATTGTATACCCACAAGCATTGTGAAATTAAACTATTGGAAACATGCACGTTCTCTGTTCTTTCTTCTCCAATTTACCAGACTGAGCCACAGCAACGCGAGGCGGGTATAGCTAGTATATTTTATTTATTATATATATATATATATATATATATATATATATATATATATGTAATAACGTATTACATTTTCAAAGACTCCTTTGAAAATGTAATACGTTATTACGAAACGCGTTCAAGCGTCGCGTCAGACTAGAAATAAAAATGAATTTTTGAGAATTGATTTTTCAATTATCATCGACAGTAAAAAGAAACATAAGAAATATTGAGAAAATTCGTGTTAGAATTATTAATCTTACTTTTTTCGGTCATATTTATTTACATAATATATATATATATATATATATATATATATATATATATATATATATATATATATATATATATATATATATATATATATATATATATATATATATATATATATGTCGTACCTAGTAGCCAGAACGCACTTCTCAGCCTACTATGCAAGGCCCGATTTGCCTAATAAGCCAAGTTTTCCTGAATTAATATATTTTCTCTAATTATTTTCTTTTGAAATGATAAAGCTACCCATTTCATTATGTATGAGGTCAATTTTATTTTATTTGAGTTAAAATTAACGTAGATATATGACCGAACCTAACCAACCCTACCTAACCTAACCTAACCTATCTTTATAGGTTAGGTTAGGTTAGGTTGCCGAAAAAGGTAGGTTAGGTAGTCGAAAAACAATTCATGAAAACTTGGCTTATTAGGCAAATCGGGCCTTGCATAGTAGGCTGAGAAGTGCGTTCTGGCTACTAGGTACGACATATATATATATATATATATATAAATAAAAATGGAAATGTACGTTTGTTCAAAATCGCTAATCTCCGCAAGTTCTTCACCGACTGCCTTGAAATTTTCACACAACGTTCCCTTCGTATCCGAGCGGGATTTTATGTACATATTATATATATTGTCACGTCTGTGACGGGAAAAAACATGCTTTTTTTTTAAAAGCTTTTTTTTTTTTAGTTTTTCATGTGAGGGAAATCATTGAAAAATCTTTACCGATTGCTTTGAAATTTTGACACAACACTGCATTCAAATAGGCGAGAGTTTTAATATGCCTACTATATACATGCCTCACCTGTGACAGCAAAAAACATGCTTTTTTTGGAAAAACAGCACCATCTGTTGGACGTAAGAGCAACACACGCTGTAATCTCCGAAAGTTCTTCACCGATTGCTTTGAAATTTTGACACGTTCCATTCGAATAGGTGCATGTTTTTATATACATACTAATTAGATGCCACACCTTTGAAAGGTAAAACATGCATTTTTGGAAAAACAGTGCCATCTGTAGCAAATAAGAGAAACACACGATATACAAAATATGTTACCATTCTGTTTCAATGTTTCTGATTGCATTGATAAATTGAATTTTCATAAATTTTGATATATTTTCATTTTGATTCAATTATTTTGTGAGACGTTGCGTTGGAATTGAGCTGTATTGTTTACCCATGAAATGAACAGTATGTAAAGCTTGTTTGTTTGTTTTTTCATTTTTATCATTTCGTTTTTTACCTGTTCTTCTTATCTTTCAGTGCAATTGGTGGTGAATTTGAGCTTTGTCAACTGATCTGCGTTTGATTTGAAATATTTCGTTAGTATTTTTTGTTTTTGCTTTGAAAACAAGAAAATGGACAACACGTTTATTTCACAGCTGCAAATGTGTAACAGCTATGAATCCACCGGCTATAACGTTAACTGCTTTATGTCAAAATGACGCATTTGCGAAAACACTGCTGTATTTGGAAATAGCTATGTATTACACTTGGAATGCCAGTAGAAAATCATTTGAACCACGCAAACGAAGAGACCGAGGTGACGGACAACCTGACATATTCAAATAAACTACGATAGGCAGACCGTGCATCCCAATCAAGTTGAATGCTTCTTTCTTTGCATGCTGTTGGTAAATGTGCCTGGCCTAATGTCTTTCTAGCCATTGATATTTGTCAACATCGTAACACATGCCACTTACCGTAGTGCATGACAAGCTCGGAATTAATTGGAGAACGACCGACACTGGGATGTATGCATTTATGACGAGTCCAATACGTCACATCCAAATCAAATTCATGCATTGTCTGCAATCATATTGACAGCCTGGTCTCCTTCATCTCCAACAGAGTTATGGGAGAAATATAAATCGCACATGGCTGAAGATATTATCCGTCGAATACGAAGGAAAATTCATATATGAACAGGGATTTCACAGCAGAAATCTACAACGAAGCTTTGATAATGATTGAAGATTTGTGCTTAGAAATCGCGAACAAAGTTCTAAATCAATTGGAAAAGCCATCACCGAATCAATCTGCTGCTGCTTCGTTCGATGTAGAATTGCGTCGTGAACAAAATTACAACACAGGTGATCTGTTGTCGTATGTGCAATCAAATATTCATAAGCTAACGCTTGAGCAAAAAACATTTACAATCAAATAATTAAAACTGTCAATAACGGGTTTGGAGAAATCTTCTTAGATGCGCCAGGAGGAACTGTCAATCCTTCCTAATTAGATTGATTCTGGCAGCATTTCGATCCCAAAATGGTATAACCTTAGCTCTTGCATCATCCGGAATAGCTGTGACATTGTTACCAGGTGGAAGAACTGCTACTTCGATTTGAAATTGCCATTGAACATGCAATTCTTTGAATCTCCCACGTACAACATTTCAAAAGCATCCGGCATGGGAAAAGTATTGCAGAAATGTAAACTTTTTGTTTGGGATGAATACACAATGGCCCACAAAAAATCGCTCGAGGTTCTTGATCGATCATTGCAAGATTTGTGTGGAAACATCAGACCATTTGGGAACGCATTAATATTGCTTGCAGGAGATTTCAGGCAAACATTACCTGTAATTCCTCGATACAAGTCCGTCGACACTGTTGAGGAAGCAGATGAATCGATTAGTTATCCAACAGAATTTTTGAATTCACTCGATATGCCAGGAATACCACTACATGTACGGCAACTGAAAATCTGCGAGCCAATTATCATGTTCGAAATATTAATGAGCTAAAGCTTTGCAACTACACGCGCCTTGCAGTTAAACATTAATCAGCAACGTCGTAGATGCAACAATCTTAACAGGACCTTTCAAAGGTCAAGATGTCCTCATTCCTCGCATTCCTATGATTCCAACAGATATGCCATTTCAATTTAAGATTTTGTAATTTTCAATTCGATTGACATCTGCAATCACCATCAACAAAGCTCAGGGGCCAATCTTTAGAATTATGCAGTTTATATCTAGACATGGAATGCTTCTCAAAGGGACAATTATAATTTGCGTGTTCTAAAGTTGGTAAACCAGACAATCTCTATCTCCACAGACAATGAAACAACAAAAAATATTGTATACTCGCAAGCATTGTGAAATTAAACATATTAGAAACGTGCACTTTCTCTTTTCTGCCTTTACCATTTAACCAGACTGAGCCACAGCAACACGTGGCGTGTACAGCTAGTCTATATAAATAAAAATGGAAATGTTCATTTGTTCAAAATCGCTAATCTCTGAAAGTTCTTCACTGATTGCTGTGAAATGTTTACATACCGTTCCATTCGCATCCGAGCAGGTTTTTACATACAAACTATATAAGTGTCACGTCTGTGACGGGAAAAAACATTCATTTTTTGAAAGACTGTTTTTAATGTGTTTTTTATGTGAAGGAAATCCTCAAAACCTCTTTACCTATTGCTTTGAAATTTTGACAAAACGTTGCATTCTAAAAGGCGAGTGTTTTTATATACATACTCTATACATGCCTCACCTGTGAAAGGAAAAACTTTTTTTTTTTTTTTTTTAAAGAGCCATCTGTTGGACGTTAGAGCAACACACGCTGTAATCTCCGAAAGTTCTTCACCGACTGCTTTGAAATTTTGACACAATGTTCCATTCGAATATGCGCGTGTCTTTATATACCTAATATATAGATGCCACATCTGTGACAGGTAAAAACATGTTTTTTTTTAAATTAGTACCATCTGTTGCACTTAAGAGCAACATTCGCAATACTAAATATGTTACAATTCCATTTCAATGTTTAAAATTGCATTCATAAATTGAATTCTCATAGATTTCGATTTATTTTCATTTTGATTTAATTATTTTGTGTATAATTGCACTGGAATTGAGCTGTGTTTTTACCATACGAGTAAAGTATAGTTAAGTATAAGTATAGATGCCACACTTGTGACAGGTAAAACCATTTTTTTTTATAAAGCAGTGCCATCTGTTGCTCACAAGAGCAACATTTACAATACTAAATATGTTACAATTCCATTTCAGTGTTTCCGATTGTATTGATAAATTGAATTTTCAAAGATTTCGATTTATTTTCATTCATTTAATTATTTTGTGTGACAGTGCATTGGAGTTGAGCTGTGTTGTTTACCATACCGTTCATTTCGTGAGTATAGTTTATTTGTTATTTTTTCATTGCTTTTCATTTCATTTTTTAACTGCTGTTCTTATTTTTCAGTGATGGGAACATCAGATCATTTGATGTTCCCAATTTTCTGATAAGAAAATCATATCAGATTATTTGAGAATGCATCGGACGAGGGAGTGGGGAGGACGAGGGGAAGGCAGTGAGGGATGGTGGGGTGAATGAGGGGATTGGGGAGGGGGAAATGGTAGGGAGGGAAAGGGGATGGCGGAGTGGGAGATGATGGGGAGGACGAGGGGACGGTGGAGTGGGTTATCGTGGGGAGGACGAGGGGAAGGGAGAATGGGATTGGTTGGGAGGACGAGGGGACGGGGGAAGGTTGCTGTGGCGTTGCTGAGCCACAGCAACGCGTGGCCGGGTACAGCTAGTATATATATATAAATGGAAATGTTCGTCTGTTCAAAATCGCTAATCTCCTAAAGTTCTTCACAGATTGCTTTGAAATTTTCACACAATGTTCCATTCACATCCGCGCTGGGTTTTTTATATACATATTATATTAATGTCATGTCTGACAAAAAAACATACTTTTTAAATTAAAAACTTGAAGAAAATTGAATATACAGATGAACAATGTTACCGTTATTCAAGTTCTTCACACAATAACCTGCACCACAC